>NC_091308.1:48413-363413 GCF_038502225.1 Cherax quadricarinatus
GGGATTTACTATACAACTTGGCCAGGTCCAACACACGCACTCCACTTTCATACTTTGCAATTATCTCTTTCTTCATTTCAATAGTCATTAGCACCCTTGGTCTCGAAGGGTTGGCACTAGAATCTTTCTTGGGGCCCATGGTGACTTATTTTGCAAAAAGAAGCACCAGAAACAGTGATAATATGGATAATATGGAGTGTACCGAATGTATCCTTAGATGCGTGCACACTGGCTGGCTTGTAAACACTGGACACGTCTCGTACGAATCGTATTGCGTACCGGGTTTTGTAACGGGAGCCGAGGCAAAATTTTTGCGATATAACGCTTCGGATACCGGATTTATTGGTTACCGATGACTTCGCGAACCGGGGGACCACTGTATTGGCAATATTTACACAGCAATTTCGCCCACTTTGAGCTGTATTTTCAGCCAATTCCATTGTTCCAGTCGACTAAAATCATAGCTATTTAGCTAGAACTCCATTTGTTCTGTCGAGTGAGTACAAGAAATCTCCCATTTACTGATTTCAACTACCCAATAAAGTGGTCGGAAATTGGCAATTTGGCCAATTTCACACCAATTTCAAAAGATGCCAATTTTAAAATAGGGTCCAGAATAAACAAGACACATTCCTGGCACTAAAATAACATTTTCTCTGTTCATTAGTCATGTCTCCAGGCCCCTCTTATACTATTACTCTTGCTTTCCATTTTGAACTTTTATTCTCACAAAAAAAATAGAAGATTTGCTGTTATGCAGACTACTGCATTATTGTAAAAATGGTATAAATAATATCACCACACTTGTGAAAGAATATTAGACTCACGAGTTGATGTGTATTGGACGTGTGGCACGATTTGTTTACTCTTGAACATCTGCAAAAATCGAACATTTCCACTAATTTGAGCTCAGTTTCATGGTACTTTTCATCATGAAACCAATCAAAATCATCTCTTTTTCTGTAACATATCTTCCATTCTATCAAATAAGACCAAGAAAATGAGGATACGACCATAAATACCACACAAAAATACACTGCAAAGTCATTGCTTTAAACAAAAAAAAAAAAAAGTTTTTTTTCTCATGCACTGTGTGCTGCAGGATTTTTTTATACTGATTACTCTGACCATGCAGACCCATTCTTTCATATGTAGGCCTACCAGCTTTCTTCCACCAGATTTGAAGGAGCTGGAATTTTGGCGTATAAATAAAGGACTGGCACTGGCTCTCGAGCTGCACATATACGGGACTGACCCTGAAAGGGTTAATAGATAAGGGATAACAAAATATTTGGGAGAATTGCTTCAAATTTGGTTAGAGATTAACATAGTATGGGTATGATTATCAAGAGATGAGATGATTTTTAAGTACGTATAGTCGTAAATTGATTTGTAGGTAGGGGACCTCTTGCTGGTTCGGGCAAAGAGTTCCGGATCTTCGGGCCCTTTATGTGCATTGCATTTTTTGCATAGTGAAACAGACACGAGGGATGTCAAAAAATGTTTTGTGCCTCGTGTTATGCCTGTGTGTTCTGTTTTACCTGTCTAAGAGAAGTTTGAGCAGAGGGTTTATATTGGAGTTTAATGTTCTGTATATATAGTAGGCACAATAATAAGTGTGTATATTAAGTAAATTTAAGTTCTTGAAGAGTGGTGGGGTGTGTTGTTTGGAGATGCAGGAGTTTGTGATCATCCTCACTGCAACTTTTTGTTGGGTTACTAAGGTTTAAGGTGATTGGCCATTGTCTATCCCCAAGCACAGATACCATAGGTGAGGTAAGGGTATATAAAGTAAGAAGTGCCATTTGGGGTACATAGTATTGTATCTTAAAAAGGATGCCTACTGTTTTGGAAACTTTCTTAGTTATATGCCAGATGTGGGTCTGAAATTTAAGATTACAGTCAAGGTGGAGACCTAGCAATTTGCCCTCAGTGTGTCTTGTAATGGGGGAACCATTTATCGATATGTTTACCTGTATATTTAATGCTGTTTCCAGAAAACATGAAGTGTGTTTTGTCTATATTGAAAGTGAGTTTGATGGTTGTCATACATTTTGATATTTTCAGTAGCTCGCTGTTTACAGTGTCACTAAGTTTAGCCGGGTTTGGGTGGGAGAAGACATAAGTGATGTCATCTGCAAATAGAACTGGTTTAAGGAGCTGAGATGCATTTGGGAAGTCATTGATGTAAATAAGAAAGAGTAAAGGTCCTAGGACACTACCCTGTGGCACTCCAACAACTACAGGCTGAGTAGTGGAGGTCATGCCATTTGTGTATACATACTGGTGTTTATCACTAAGATAAGATTTTAGGTAATTGAGGGAGTGTCCTCTGACCCTGTAATGTTCTAGTTTTAGGTGCAAGATATTGTGGTCTACTGCATCAAATGCTTTCAGTAGGTTTATGAAGAGCCCCAGATGATATTCATTCTTTGAAGTGCTGTATATAGTGATTCAAGCATCTCAATAATTGCATCATTTGTGGGTTTTTTCAGCCTAAACCCAAACTGGCAGGGGTTCAGTATGTTGTGGAATATGAGGTAGGAATATATTTATGTATTATTTTTTCAAACCTTCATTTACATTAATCTAACATTAATCCCTAATTAAAACACTTTCTTGATAGCTGCAACAGGACCCATAGACATAATACTAGACACAAAAGTCTCTGACATTCCCTATTTCTGGTTAAATCTCTTCAAAAATTCAATGTACATGAAAGGGCCCAAAATCTGGAAGTCCCTGCCTGAAATCTCTAGAAGTAGTAACTCAGTCAGCATTTTCAGAACTACCATTAAAAAACACCTCTCCCTAACATACCCCAACTCAGCTAATTATATGAAAACTACAAGTTTATCTTCAATGTCAGGAACATGTCCAAAACAAAATAGACTTACTCCTGGAACACATCCAAAACAAAATAGACCTACTTACATTATCTGGAATTCTTCCAAATACTAAATGACTGTACATAAAATTCCTAAAATTTTTATTGCCTTCTTAACTAACCCTTTCAGGGTCCAGAGGCCAAATTTCAAAGTGTGCACCAGGGTCCAAGAATTTTCAAAAAAAAAAATTTTTGTTATTTTTTCTTATGAAATGGTAGAGAATCTTTTTCTGAAGGTAATAAAACAAAAAGTACAAAATTTGATGGAAAATTGACGAAATTATGCTCTCACGAATTTTGATGTGTCAGCGATATTTATGAATCTGCGATTTTGCCGACTTTGACTCCCATTTTAGGCCAATTACATTACTCCAGTCGACCAAATTCTTAGCTATTTCACTAGTATTACTTCTATTCTATCGATTGAGCACAAGAAATCGCCCAGTCAACTGTTTCAGCTACAAAATAGAGTACAGTGGACCCCCGGTTAACGAACTTTTTTCATTCCAGTAGTATGTTCAGGTGCCAGTACTGACCGAATTTTTTCCCATAAGGAATATTGTGAAGTAGATTAGTCCATTTCAGACCCCCAAACATACACGTACAAACGCACTTACATAAATACACTTACATAATTGGTCGCATTTGGAGGTGATCGTTAAGCGGGGGTCCACTGTAATCAGAAATTGGTAATTTGGCCAATTTAACACAAAATATTCAAAATATTCCAATTTCAAAATAGGATCCACAATAAACAATGCAGGCATTCCTGGCGCTAAAATAACATTTCCTCTGTTCATTAGTTATGTTTTCAGGCTTTACAAATGAATTCCATTTTTATTTTTTATTCACATGATAAATTTTTATTCAAACCAAAAAATAGAAGATTTACTGTTAGGCAATATTGTAATAACTGTATAAATAATATCAGCACATTTGTGAACGTATATTAGACCCACCAGCTGGCGTGTATTAAACGTGTGAGGTCATTTGTTTACTCTTGAACATCGACAAAAATTTAACATTTCCGCTACTTTGAGCTCAGTTTCAAGCCATTTTCAGTACTAAAACCAATCAAAATCATCTCCATTTCTGTAGTATATCTTCCATTCTATCAAATGAAACCAAGAAATCACAAATACTACTATAAAAAACATATGAAAAAACACTGCAAAGTTGCTGCTTTAATAAAAAATCACAGTCTGTTTTTTCTCTCATTATACACTGTGTGCTGCAGGATTTGTTTTATGTGGTGCACACATACCACATAGATGTATCCTCTCATATCTAAGCCCAAATTTACCACTCACAGCTTAACAGAGTGAGCTGAGCTCATGGCGTAGATGTACGGTTTGGACCCTGAAGGTAAAGCCATAGATCTATGGCACGGACCGTGAAAGGGTTAATCTTAAGTTAGTCCTAAGTTTGCCTGTAATGCTCTGCTTATATAGGGGCTTTCGACATTGTAAAAACATTGTAGCATACCAAGATAAAACCATTCCCATTACTAAATTACACTAATTGTAATTCTATTTTGTTTTTTGCTACTTCACTATTATAAATCTTATTACAGTAGACCATTATATTACACAGATATATTTTCCACATTTTGGCTGTTACACTATTGAAAAATTGTGGCATAATTTTGTATAACACTTCGTAAAATTGATTTAACAAAGTTCAGTTTGTGGGCGGGGAAGAAAATTTGGAGTGTTGGCAGTGGACTACATGGGTATTTCCCTGGATGGCTCTGGGCCAGGCCATTGTCTCTGAGGGGACAGCCTACATAGCTTCCCTGCCACCCACCTCTGACACAGTCCTCCTTGCATATGCGTCTTGTACGACTCTTCTCAGAGCTAGCTGTGTTTGTGAATTGTGTTGTTATCTTTTCTTCTGAAAAGAATAACACGCAGATCACAACTACCTGAATAAACTGACTTGACTTGACTGACTTGGTTACTTTTTCACTGAAGATGACCCTGACTAATCTAGAAGCAGTTCTGACATAATGTCTAGAGCAGCTGATGATGCCTTACCTTCAGCTGTATAATGTACTGCAGGGTACAATAAACCAGAGATCCATTACAGAATTTATGCACACTCCAGTACAATCATTGGCTTTAATACCAGAACCTCTACCATCCACCTCAGCCTAGTAGGGCCACATCATAACTCTCCACTGTTTCACAGTCATCAACAAACATCAGTAACCACAATTTAAGGTAAGAAATACTATTATTTCTGTTGCATTTGTAGTCTTGAGCAATAAAAACATACAACAATGAACAACAATTACATATTCATTTTTATTTTTGTAAGATCTGGAGGTCTAAAAATAGTTTTGGCTTTTTTAGGGATCCCAGGAACATAACTATTTTTCCCATAAAGTCTTAAGTTTATCTAACACGGATTTACCTAACTCTTTAACCCTTAAATGGTCCAAACGTATATACAGTGGACCCCTAGTTAACGATATTTTTTCATTCCAGAAGTATGTTCAGGTGCCAGTACTGACCGAATTTGTTCCCATAAGGAATATAGTGAAGTAGATTAATCCATTTCAGACCCCCAAACATACACGTACAAACGCACTTACATAAATACACTTACATAATTGGTCGCATTGGGAGGTGATCATTAAGCGGGGGTCCACTGTATACGTTTTTTTAACATCTGAAAGTATGTAAAAAAATGTAGATCTTTTTTGTTTTGCATTTGAAAACGTGTAAAAAAATTTTTATCTACTTTTTTTTTGTTATATTTGAAAATATGTAAAAAAAAAAGTAGATCTACTTTTGTAGCTCTACGAATTTGAACGTCGATTTCTTTGGACCGTTTAAGGGTTAACTGTCGGTCCCATAATATTATGGCTTGCAAGCCAGTGTCGGTCCCATAATATTGTGCCAAAATTCTAGTGGCTTCCAATCTTGCGGGAGAAAGCTGGTAGACCTACATATGAAAGAATGGGTCTATGTGGTCAGTGTGTGCAGTATAAAAAAATCCTGCAGCACACAGTACGTAATGAGAAAAAAAACTTGGACCGTGTTTTTGGTTTAAAACAGCGAATTTGCACTGTATTTTTGTATGCTATTTATGGTTGTATTCTAGTTTTCCTGGTCTCATTTTATAGAATGGGAGACATATTACAGGAATTGAGATGATTTTGATTGGTTTCACAATGAAAAGTACCTTGAAATTGAGCTCAAAGTAGCAGAAATGTTCAATTTTTGCCAAAGTTCAAAAGTAAACAAATCATGCCACGCGTCCAATACACGTCAACTGGTGAGTCTAATATTCTTTCACAAATGTACTGATACTATTTATACCATTTCTACACTAATGCAGTAGTCTGCATAACAGTAAATCTTATATTTTTTTGTGAGAATAAAAATTCAAAGAGGAAAGCAAAAGAAATATAAGAGGGACCTGGGGATGTGACTAATGAACAGAGGAAATGTTATTTTAGTGCCAGGAATGTCTGCCTTGTTTATTCTGGACCCTGTTTGGAAAGCAGCATCTTTTGAATTTTGTGTGAAATTGGCAGAATTGTTAATTTCTGACCACTTTATTGGATAGTTGAAATCGGTAAACAGATGGTTTCTTGTACTCATTCGATAGAAAAAATGGAGTTCTGCCAAAATAGTTATGATTTTTGTCGACTGGTACATTGGAATTGGCCGAAAATAGGGCTCAAAGTGGGCGAAATCGCCGATGCGTAAACATCGTCTAGGCCGCTAACTTCGCAAGAGCATAATTCCATAAGTTTTCCATCAAATTTCTTAATTTTGGTGTCATTATGATCAGGAAAAGATTCTCTATCGTTTCATAAGAATTTTTTTTTTTTTTTCTGAAAATTTTTCGACCCTGAGAACAAGTTTAGGAGAGGGCCTCTCGACCCTGAAAGGGTTAGGCCTAAAAAAAATTTTTTTTGTGATCATTACTTATCGAGATATAGAGGCGTAAAGTTGGCAGAAAATGAGTTGTGTATGGCAACAGCGGCGGTACACTTCTTTTTTATTCCCATTCAAAAGTTTCTTGCCTTTTACCCTACTTTTTTTTTTTCAGGTAACTTATGTGGCCTGTGAGACTAAAGTAAGGTGCAGTGTACATATATACACTTGTATACAATACTATAAGTACACAAACAATATATTGTTTACAAAACTTGTTTACACAAACAATACAAAATCTTTTTTATTACTGTTGTTCTATAATATGTATAGTGTGGACCCCCGGATTATGTAATTAATCTGTTCCAGAGAGAGTGACTTATCCCGAATCTAGCGAAGGCGGGGTAGGGGTCGTCCTCGAAAAGGTTGGAGAGAGGGGGTAAAGGTTTTGTGGGCGAGGGGTTTGGACTTCCAGCAAACATGCGTGAGCGTGTTAGATAGGAGTGAATGGAGACGAATGGTATTTGGGACCTGATGAGCTGCTGGAGTGTGAGCAGGGTAATATTTAGTGAAGGGATTCAGGGCAACCCTTTATTTTTATATAGCCGGACTTGAGTACTGGAAATAAATTATGGGAAGTATAATGCCTGCACTTTAAAGGAGAGGTTTGGGATATACAGTTTGGAGGGATATGTTGTGTATCTTTATATGTAAATGCTTCTAAACTGTTGTGTTCTGGGCACCTCTGCAAAAACTGATTATGTATGAGTGAGGTGAAAGTGTTGAATGATGATGAAAGTATTTTCTTTTTTGGGGATTTTCTTTCTTTTTGGGTCACCCTGGCTTGGTGGGAGACAGCCAACTTGTTAAAAAAAAAAAAAAAACTGACATTCAGAATTTCAGTATCTTTTATTTTCAGTGTCCAAGCCATCTTGTTTAATTTAGTTGTTGAAGTTTCATGTTTAATTCAAGGTTTAATATTAGGAAATGTTTATATTTTATCTTTTCTACATAAGAAATTTTACTTTTATATTCATGACTAATTGAAAATTTTGCAAAACTTGGTAGATCCTTAGATTTGCTATATTTTGAAAAGTGAAAATACAGTGCAATAAATATGACAATACATATAAGATAGCCAGAAGTTGTAATGTACTGAAAAATAATTGCCTTCTTTCCACACAGGTCTGTTGGGATCATTGTTTTCTTTGCTCCAGTTCTTAGCCTCACCGATAACTGGGGCATTATCTGATGTGTATGGACGCAAACCAGTGTTTATCTGTACTCTGGTATGACTTTTTCTTGTGTATATTGTTTTTGGGGATACAGTCTTAATAAGAAGCTGTTCAGAATTTTAAGGTGTTTTTCTGAGCTCTGCCGTATGGTACACTTGCTGTCCACCAATGCTTGAATGCCTCAGTTTGTGATACTTTTTGTTGTACTTCATTTTTCATTATTTTTTGCTGCTTTTCAGTACCCCATGGATTATTCCCTTATTAGGAATAATCCACGTGTAAATAAAGAATTGCTAGGTATCCCCACCCTCGTGTAAATAAGGCCTTCTTAAATATCCCCACCCTCGTGTTAACTAGGCCTTCTCGGGTATCCCCACCCTCATATAAACAAGAACTTTGTTGTAAATGGTATGGTGATACCAACACACTGGAAAAGGACACTTGTGTATGGTGCAGTACATTATACAAAATGTTTCCTTCAATAAATATTCTGAACTGTATGTGTTCTTTTCCACAAATAAGGCCTTGTTAGGTATCCCCATCTTCATAAATAAGTGCTTGTTAGGTATCCTCACCCTACTGTAAACAAGTGCTTGTTAGGTATCTCCACCCTCACCTAAACAAGTACTTATTTATCCCCACCCTCATGTAAACAAGTGCTTCTTAGGTATCCCCATTTCAGCTTCTTAGGTATCCCCACCCTCATAAACAAGTGCTTGTTAGGTATCCCACCCTAGTGTAAACAAGTGCTTGTTCAGCACACACAAGTACGATAAGGCACCTAAATTACTGGGAATGGTTGAAGGCCCTTGATTTGTATTTCCTGGAATGCAGGCGAGATAAATACATGATAATATACACTTGGAAAATCCTAGAGGATTAGTACCAAACTTGCACACGAAAATCACTCCCTGTGAAAGCAAAAGACTCAGCAGGAGATGCAACATTCCTCCAATGAAAAGCAGGGGCGCCACGAATACACTGAGAGACAACACAATACGTGTCCGGGGGCCCAAGACTGTTCAACTGCCTCCCAGCATACGTAAGGTGGATTACCAATAGACCCCTGGCTGTCTTCAAGAAGGCACTGGACAGGCACCTAAAGTCAGTATCTGACCAGCCATGCTGTGCTTCGTACGTCAGTTTCCATGCGGCCAGCAATAACAGCCTGGTTGATCAGACCCTGATCCACCACGAGGCCTGGTCTCAGACCGAGCCACGGGGGCGTTGAACCCCGAAACCCCCTCCAGGTATTGTTAGGTATCCCCTCCCTCGTGTAAACTAGTGTCTCTTAGGTATCCCACATTCAGATTCTTTATTTCCAGTCACTGCACTACAAAATATGCAATAATCAGATAAACTATAAGATGCGTACATTACATTTCTGGTTCTTAAGAACTACATGGTTTGATATATCACTTTTGAGTCTACACATATTAGCAGGATTTTCGAGAAGATACAGGATACATTATAAATTCTTTCTTTCAACACACCGGCCATATCCCACCGAGGCGGGGTGACCCAAAAGGAAAAACGAAAGTTTCTCCTTTTACATTTAGTAATATATACAGGAGAAGAGGTTACTAGCCCCTTGCTCCCAGCATTTTAGTCGCCTCTTACAACACGCATGGCTTACGGAGGAAGAATTCTGTTACACTTCCCCATGGAGGTAAGAGGAAATAAGCAAGAACTAGTAAGAAAACTGGAAGAAAACCCAGAGGGGTGTGTATATACATATATGCTTGTACATGTATGTGTAGTGTGACCTAAGTGTAAGTAGAAGTAGCAAGACGTACCTGAAACCTTGCATGTTTATGAGACAGAAAAATGGACACCAGCAATCCTACCATCATGTAAAACAATTACAGGTTTCCGTTTTACACTCGCTTGGCAGGACGGTAGTACCTCTCTGGGCGGTTGCTGTTTACCAACCTACTACCTAGGACATTATAAATATAAAATTATATTTGTCTAGTTATAAAATAATGAGTGGATCTAATTTATGAAAATGCAATACATTATCATGTAATATAGCTACCTGAAAATAATTTATGAAAATGCAACACAGTGCAGATAGTCATTGACTTACGACCTGTACAACTTATGACCTTCCACACTTATGACAATAAATATTCGTACGCCTGGCAGCACAAATGAGGCCATATGCTAGTGATTCTGCTCATCATCGACAACGTCATGAGCGCATCTGCTCACGTCTTTCTCTCAGTTTCCCGCTAGCTTCAGTGTTACACGCATTTTAAAGAAAAACAATATGAAGTTTTATAAAATATGTAATTACAATACCTGTCCAACTTGGTCCAATTCAGTTTATGACTGGTTGGTCGGAACTTAACCTGGTCATAAGGCGACAACTATCTGTGCAATGTGCCTAATTTCTGGAGACAAGGACATAAGAATTTAAGTACAGATGACCCTTGAACTGCACATGTCCACTTATACAGGAAGGCCCCACTTATACGGCTGGTTAGGTTCCAGGCTACCGCCGTAAAGCGGAAACTGCCGTAAAGTGGAACACCCTTTTTTTTCCACTTACAAATGCATACAAACACTAGATAACAAGTTTACACTAACATATATTAAGTTAGCAATAGAACCAGGCATCAAAAAACAATAAAAAAGTACAATACACACATAGTGCACTCATTACTTACCTTAAAATATTTATAGTCTTAATCTAGGGTGAGACAAGTAGTATTTATTGTAAGAAATCAAGTGTGGTATGTATGGTAGTCAGCCAGGCTACCATACCAGGCCACCTCACCCACACATAATTCTATGATATTTAAGCATCCCAGAGCGATAAAATGTATATACAGTTCACTCATTACTTACCTTAAAATATTTGTAGTCTTAATGTAGGGTCAGGAGTAAGTAAATGAGATAAAACGAATAAATGAGAGAGAGAAAGAATGAGTGCATGAGAGAGGACAGGCGCAGAGTTATGTAAACAAACCAGGCGAAGGTAAGTTTTGTAAACGAAGTGTACACGTCTGGTTTGTGTACAAGTTACATTGTGTACAGGTTGTCTCTACATTGATACGGTAGAATAAATAAAGAAGAACACTCCCATTCTCATGTAACATCATTTTGAGAAGAAATGATGCTCTGAGTGAAGGCAATGGAAATAAGTCACTCTGACTTTTTTGGGTTATCCTAGGTTCTCTACACATATGTTGTTATGTATGATAATCTATGTAACTGTATTTGTGTATACCTGAATAAACTTACATACATACGAAAGGAATAATTTTCTACAGTTACCCCCAGTAACACATTTTCTCTTATGTTAGATTAGAGAAAATGTTATTCTTGGCATCACTTGTACAAGTTCTCTGCCTACCACATCTCATATTTATGTTTATTTATTCTATTGTAGGGTGTATTTATCATCTTTTTATGTTATGTATCGTGTTTATTGTATAATTTTGAAAAAAATATCATGGATGGATTAATGAAAATGTGTATATTAACGTAATATACAACATTTAATGAGACTCGGTGATTATTATTATTATCATTTCTAATATGGCGTCACTTGTGCAAGTCGTCTGCTACCACATCTCATATTTATGTTTATTTATTCTATTGTGGGGTGTATTTATCATCTTTTTATGTTATGTATCGTGTTTATTATATAATTTTGAAAAAAATATCATGGATGGATTAATGAAAATGTGTATATTAACGTAATACAGTGGACCCCCGGTTAACGATTTTAATCCGTGCAAGAGGGGTAATTGTTATGCGAAATAATCGTTATGTGAATGAATTTTCCCCATAAGAAATAATGGAAATAAAATTAATCCGTGCAAGACACCCAAAAGTATGAAAAAAAAATTTTTTTGCCACATGAAATGTTAATTTTAATACACACAAACTGAAAAAGGCATGCACACTTACATGACACTTACTTTTATTGAAGATCTGGTGATGATTGATGGGATGGGAGGAGGGGAGAGCATTATCTTCTTACTGTTTAGAAGGGGAATCCCCTTCCATTAGGACTTGAGGTAGCAAGTCCTTTTCTGGGGTTACTTCCCTTCTTCTTTTAATGCCACTAGGGCCAGCTTCAGAGTCACTGGACTTCTTTCGCACAAGATATCTGTCCATAGTGGCCTGTACCTCTCGTTCCTTTATGACTTGCCTAAAGTGTTTCACAACATTGTCAGTGTAATAATCACCAGCACGGCTTGCAATAGCTGTGTGAGGGTGATTTTCATCCATGAAGGTTTGCACTTCAAGCCACTTTGCACAGATTTCCTTAATCTTTGTAGTAGGCAACTTCTTCAATTTCTCTCTCCCCTCCTCTGAACCAGTTTCCCCAGGTCTGGCCTCTTGCTCTTGAAGTTGATCTATCAGCTCATCAGTGGTTAGTTCTTCATTGTCCTCCTCCACCAACTCTTCCACATCCTCCCCACTAACCTCCAACCCCAAGGACTTTCCCAATGCCACAATGGATTCCTCAACTGGCATAATCATCTCAGGGTTAGCCTCAAACCCTTCAAAATCCCTTTTGTCTACACATTCTGGCCACAGTTTCTTCCAAGCAGAGTTCAAGGTCCTCTTAGTCACTTCCTCCCAAGCCTTACCTATAAGGTTTACACAATTGAGGATATTAAAGTGATCTCTCCAAAACTCTCTTAGTCAGTTGAGTTTCTGAGGTCACTACAAAGCACCTTTCAAACAGAGCTTTTGTGTACAGTTTCTTGAAGTTGGAAATAACCTGCTGGTCCATGGGCTGCAGGAGAGGAGTGGTATTAGGAGGCAAAAACTTCACCTTAATGAAGCTCATGTCCCCATAAAGTCGCTCTGCCACGTCTGTAGGATGACCAGGGGCATTGTCTAACACCAGGAGGCACTTAAGTTCTAATTTCTTTTCAGTTAGGTAATCTTTCACATTGGGGGCAAATGCATGGTGTAACCAGTTATAGAAAAATTCCCTAGTGACCCATGCCTTACTGTTTGCCCTCCACAGCACACACAAATTATCCTTGAGGACATTCTTTTGCCTGAACGCTCTGGGAGTTTCAGAGTGATACACTAATAAAGGTTTCACTTTGCAATCACCAGTAGCATTGGCACACATGAGAAGAGTAAGCCTGTCTTTCATAGGCTTATGTCCTGGGAGTGCCTTTTCCTCCTGAGTAATGTAGGTCCTGCTTGGCATTTTCTTCCAGAACAGGCCTGTTTCATCACAATTAAACACTTGTTCAGGTTTCAGTCCTTCAGTTTCTATGTACTCCTTGAATTCCTGCACATATTTTTCAGCCGCTTTGTGGTCCGAACTGGCAGCCTCACCATGCCTTATCACACTATGGATGCCACTACGCTTCTTAAATCTCTCAAACCAACCTTTGCTGGCCTTAAATTCACTCACATCATCACTAGTTGCAGGCATTTTTTTAATTAAATCCTCATGCAACTTCCTAGCCTTTTCACATATGATCGCTTGAGAGACGCTATCTCCTGCTATCTGTTTTTCATTTATCCACACCAATAAGAGTCTCTCAACATCTTCCATCACTTGCGATCTTTGTTTCGAAAACACAGTTAAACCTTTGGCAAGAACAGCTTCCTTGATTGTCTTTCTGGTGCCCACAATAGTAGCGATGGTTGATTGGGGTTTCTTGTACAGCTTGACTAGGTCGGCTATACGCACTCCACTTTCATACTTATCAATGATCTCTTTCTTCATTTCTATAGTAATTCTCACCCTTATTGGTGTAGGGTTGGCACTAGAAGCTTTCTTGGGGCCCATGGTCACTTATTTTCCAGAAACAGCACCGAAAACACTGTAATAATACAAAATATTCCAAGTGTATGCTTGGATGTTACCGCGGAGGCTGGCTGGTAAACAATGGCACGGGCGGCACATGTGAGGCTGGCTGAGGGCGCACATTGGACGCGTCTCGGACGAAAATCGGTGAGCGGGTTTTTAATCGGTATGCGCGGCAAAAATTTTGCGATTAAAGTAAGCGGTATGCGAAATAATCGCTATGTGATGCCATCGTTATGCGGGGGTCCACTGTATACAACATTTAATGAGACTCGGTGATTATTATTATTATCATTTCTAATATGGCGTCACTTGTGCAAGTCGTCTGCTACCACATCTCATATTTGTTTGTTTATTCTATTGTGGGGTGTATTTATCATCTTTTTATGTTATGTATCGTGTTTATTATATAATTTTGAAAAAATATCATAGATGGATTAATGAAAATGTGTATTTAACGTAATATACGACATTTATATGAGACTCGATGATTATTATTACCATTACTAATATGACGTCTGGAGACATAAGACACTCTTACTGATTTTAATGTGTACCTGCATGCCAGCACAGTATGTAAGTTTATTTAAGTACAGGTATACATAAGTATAATTATCAGAGTATATATAAAATATGAAATAACTTTTAAAAACATTTGAAATTTTGGAGTTTCCAGACAAAATGGAGATACTTAGTGCTTACTGAGCTTACGAAGAATGTAAACAAACAAGGTGGGGTGCGGTGACCGTATTAGAAAGTCAGGTGGGGGGAGCCGTATAGCGAGTTTGTCATAATTTGAAATGACCGTATTAGCGGAACGCCATAAAGTGAAACGCCATAAAGCGGGGCCTTCCTGTACATGTATTTTTTCAGTAAATGTTGGAAAATTTTTTTGGAGATTTGCAACCAAGAAAGTTAGGCATGTCATGAATGCATGAAATATATGTAAATACTAGTCTATTTTATCATGTATTACCATAAAATATACACAAAACTGTTATAAAAAGTTAAATTTTATCAAAACTTACACAAGCATGTTCCATTCACAGTTGAAAGAAATGTAAACAACCAAAGATGAAGTAATACAGGGTGTCCACACAAACACTCCCTGATTTCAAACAGGTATAACATGTAACTTTGTAATAATTTTTCACAGTAGCTTCAGATGCAGGATTTCATTCAGTTTCACATGGTATAGGGTAGCATTAACCCTTTCAGGATCGACAGGCCCTCTCTTTATTTTTTTTTCTTATGAAATGATAGAGAATCTTTTCCCGATCATAATGACACCAAAAGTATGAAATTTGATGGAAAACTTACGGAATTATGCTCTCGCGAAGTTAGCGGTCTCAACGATGTGTATGCATCGGCAGTTTTGCCCACTTTGAGCCCTATTTTCGGCCAATTCCAATATACCAGTAGACAAGTCATAACTATTTTGCTAGAACTCCATTTTCTCTATCGAATGAGTACAAGAAACCATCCATTTACCGATTTCAACTATTCAATAAAGTGGTCAGAAATTGGCAATTTTGCCAATTTTACACAAATTTCAAAAGATGCCAATTTCCAAATAGGCTCCAGAATAAACAAGACAGATATTCCTGGCACTAAAATAACATTTTTTTCTGTTCATTAGTCATGTCCCCAGGCCTCTCTTACATTTCTTTTGCTTTCCATTTTGAATTTTTATTCTCACAAAAAAAATAGAAGATTTACTGTTATGCAGACTACTGCATTAGTGTCGAAATGGTATAAATAATATCAGTGCACTTGTGAAAGAATATTAGACTCACTAGGTGACGTGTATTGGACGCGTGGCATGATTTGTTCATTTTTGAACTTTGGCAAAAATCAAACATTTCTGCTACTTTGAGCTCAATTTAAAGGTACTTTTCATTGTGAAGCCAATCAAATTCATCTTAATTTCTGTAATATGTCTTCCATTCTATAAAATGAGACCAGGAAAACTAGAATACAACCATAAATAGCAAATGAAAATACAGTGCAAATTCGCTGTTTTAAAGCAAAAACGAGGTTGGAGTTTTTTTTTTCTCATTATGCACTGTGTGCTGCAGGAATTTTTTTTATACTGTGCACACTGACCACATAGACCAGACCCATTCTTTCATATGTAGGCCTACCAGCTTTCTCTCACTAGATTTGAAGGCGCTAGAATTTATGCGTACTAGTACGGCACCAACCCTGGCGTGCAAGCCGTACTAGTATGGCACCAACCCTGAAAGGGTTAAAGGCAATCAATGTGCACCCCTCTGGTTGCTCAGCAAACATTGATGAGATAGTCCAGTTCGGTCCAGATGCTCTGCAGCATATCTGGAGTTATCATGTGAACTGCTTCAGTGATCAAAATTTTCAGCACCTCCAGAGTTGCAGGTAGTGGTGCTACGTAAACTGTGCTCATCACATACCCCCAAAGAAAGAAGTCACAGAGAGTTAGGTCCAGTGACCTCTGCAAGTGGCCTGTGAGGTCACCGGACCTAACTCTTTGTGACTTCTTTCTTTGGGGGTATGTGAAGAGCACAGTTTACTTACCAAGACCCCTGGCAGTCTTCAAGCTGGCACTGGACAAGCACCTAAAGTCAGTTCCTGATCAGCCGGGCTGTGGCTCGTACGTTGGTTTGCGTGCAGCCAGCAGCAACAGCCTGGTTGATCAGGCGCTGATCCACCAGGAGGCCTGGTCACAGACCGGGCCGCGGGGGCGTTGACCCCCGAAACTCTCTCCAGGTAAACTCCAGGTAAACCACCACCACTACCTGCAACTCTGGAGGAGCTGAAAATTTTGATCACTGAAGCAGTTCGCATGGTAACTACAGATATGCTGCAGAGCATCTGGACTGAACTGGACTATCACATCGATGTTTGCCGAGCAACCAGAGGGGCACACATTGAGTGCCTTTAATGCTACCCTATACCACGTGAAACAGAATGAAATCCTGCATCTGAAGCTACTAACTCTGAAAGATTATTACAATAAAGTTACATCTTATACCTGTTTGAAATCAGAGAGTGTTTTTGTGGATACCCTGTATAATATAATTTTTTTTTTTTCAACAAGTCGGCAGTCTCCCACCGAGGCAGGGTGACTCAAAGAGAAAGAAAATCCCCAAAAAGAAAATACTTTCATCATTCAACAATTTCACCTCACTCACACATAATCACTGTTTTTGCAGAGGTGCCCAGAATACAATAGTTTAGAAGTATATATGTATAAAAATACACAATACAGGAGGGCCCCGCTTTGCGGCGTTTCACTTTACGGCATTCCGCTAATACGGTCATTTCCAATTATGACCAAAACTCGCTATATGGCTCCCCCCACCTGACTTTCTAATACGGTCACCGCGCCCCACCCTGTTTGTTTACATTCTTCGTGAGCTCAGGAAGCACTAAGTCTCTCCATTTTGTCTGGAAACTCAAAAATTTCAAATGTTTTTAAAAGTTATTTCATATTTTATATATACTCTGATAATTATACTTATGTATACCTGTACTTAAATAAACTTACATACCGTGCTGGCATGCAGGTACACATTAAAATCAGTAAGAGTGTCTTATGTCTCCAGACGTCATATTAGTAATGATTATAATAATCATCGAGTCTCATTTAAATGTCGTATATTATGTTAAATACACATTTTCATTAATCCATCTATGATATTTTTTCAAAATTATATAATAAACACGATACATAACATAAAAAGATGATAAATACACCCCACAATAGAATAAATAAACATAAATATGAGATGTGGTAGCAGACGACTTGCACAAGTGACGCCATATTAGAAATGATAATAATAATAATCACCGAGTCTCATTAAATGTTGTATATTATGTTAATATACACATTTTCATTAATCCATCCATTATATTTTTTTCAAAATTATATAATAAACACGATACATAACATAAAAAGATGATAAATACACCCTACAATAGAATAAATAAACATAAATATGAGATGTGGTAGCCAGAGAACTTGTACAAGTGACGCTCATCCTTTGTAAATCCATCCGCTGACACGTCAACTCCCAAATATCTGAAAACATTCACTTCTTCCATACTCCTCCTCCCCAATTTGATATCCAATTTTTCTTGATGTAAATCATTTGATACTCTCATCACCTTACTCTTTTCTATGTTCACTTTCAACTTTCTACCTTTACACACATTCCCAAATTCGTCCACTAACCTTTGCAATTTTTCTTTAGAATCTCCCATAAGCACAGTATCATCAGCAAAAAGTAACTGTGTCACTTCCCATTTTGTATTTAATTCCCCATAATTTAATCCCACCCCTCTCCCGAACACCCTAGCATTTACTTCTTTTACAACCCCATCTATAAATATATTAAACAACCATGGTGACATTACACATCCCTGTCTAAGACCTACTTTTACCGGGAAGTAGTCTCCCTCTCTTCTACACACCCTAACCTGAGCCTCACTATCCTTATAAAAACTCTTTACAGCATTTAGTAACTTACCACCTATTCCATACACGTGCAACATCTGCCACATTGCTCCCCTATCCACTCTATCATATGCCTTTTCTAAATCCATAAATGCAATAAAAACTTCCCTACCTTTATCATATGCCTTTTCTAAATCCATAAATGCAATAAAAACTTCCCTACCTTTATCTAAATACTGTTCACATATATGCTTCAGAGAGAGTAATTGTGGTAGTGGAACCGGAATGCTAAAGTAGGAGAAACTTTTAGAGAGGGTGTGGTAGGTAAGTTTGGGGTGCCAGGTGTAAATGATAATGGGAGCCCTTTGATTGAACTTTGTATAGAAAGGGGTTTAGTTATAGGTAATACATATTTTAAGAAAGAGGATAAATAAGTATACAAGATATGATGTAGGGCAAAATGACAGTAGTTTGTTGGATTATGTATTGGTAGATAAAAGACTGTTGAGTAGACTTCAGGATGTACATGTTTATAGAGGGACCACAGATATATCAGATCACTTTCTAGTTGTAGCTACACTGAGAGTAAAAGGTAGATGGGATACAAGGAGAATAGAAGCATCAGGGAAGAGAGAGGTGAAGGTTTATAAACTAAAGGAGGAGGCAGTTAGGGTATGATATAAACAGCTATTGGAGGATAGATGGGCTAATGAGAGCATAGGCAATGGGGTCGAAGAGGTATGGGGTAGGTTTAAAAATGTAGTGTTAGAGTGTTCAGCAGAAGTTTGTGGTTACAGGAAAGTGGGTGCAGGAGGGAAGAGGAGCGATTGGTGGAATGATGATGTGAAGAGAGTAGTAAGGGAGAAAAAGTTAGCATATGAGAAGTTTTTACAAAGTAGAAGTGATGCAAGGAGGGAAGAGTATATGGAGAAAAAGAGAGAGGTTAAGAGAGTGGTGAAGCAATGTAAAAAGAGAGCAAATGAGAGAGTGGGTGAGATGTTATCAACAAATTTTGTTGAAAATAAGAAAAAGTTTTGGAGTGAGATTAACAAGTTAAGGAAGTCTAAAGAACAAATGGATTTGTCAGTTAAAAATAGGAGAGGAGAGTTATTAAATGGAGAGTTAGAGGTATTGGGAAGATGGAGGGAATATTTTGAGGAATTGTTAAATGCTGATGAAGATAGGGAAGCTGTGATTTCGTGTATAGGGCAAGGAGGAACAACATCTTGTAGGAGTGAGGAAGAGTCAGTTGTGAGTGTGGGGGAAGTTTGTGAGGCAGTAGGTAAAATGAAAGGGGGTAAGGCAGCCGGGATTGATGGGATAAAGATAGAAGTGTTAAAAGCAGGTGGTGATATAGTTTTGGAGTGGTTGGTGCAATTATTTAATAAATGTATGGAAGAGGGTAAGGTACCTAGGGATTGGCAGAGAGCATGCATAGTTCCTTTGTATAAAGGCAAAGGGGATAAAAGAGAGTGCAAAAATTATAGGGGGATAAGTCTGTTGAGTATACCTGCAAAGTGTATGGTAGTTATTATTGAAAGAATTAAGAGTAAGACGGAGAATAGGATAGCAGATGAACAAGGAGGCTTTAGGAAAGGTAGGGGGTGTGTGGACCAAATGTTTACAGTGAAACATATAAGTGAACGGTATTTAGATAAGGCTAAAGAGGTCTTTGTGGCATTTATGGATTTGGAAAATGCGTATGACAGGGTGGATAGGGGGGCAATGTGACAGATGTTGCAGGTGTATGGTGTAGGAGGTAGGTTACTGAAAGCAGTGAAGAGTTTTTATGAGGATAGTGAGGCTCAAGTTAGAGTATGTAGGAAAGAGGGAAATTATTTCCCAGTAAAAGTAGGCCTTAGACAAGGATGTGTGATGTCACCGTGGCTGTTTAATATATTTATAGATGGGGTTGTAAGAGAAGTAAATGCGAGGGTCTTGGCAAGAGGTGTGGAGTTAAAAGATAAAGAATCACACATAAAGTGGGAGTTGTCACAGTTGCTCTTTGCTGATGACACTGTGCTCTTGGGAGATTCTGAAGAGAAGTTGCAGAGATTGGTGGATGAATTTGGTAGGGTGTGCAAAAGAAGAAAATTGAAAGTGAATACAGGAAAGAGTAAGGTTATGAGGATAACAAAAAGATTACGTGATGAAAGATTGGATATCAGATTGGAGGGAGAGAGTATGGAGGAGGTGAATGTATTCAGATATTTGGGAGTGGACGTGTCAGTGGATGGGTCTATGAAAGATGAGGTGAATCATAGAATTGATGAGGGGAAAAGGGCGAGTGGTGCACTTTGGAGTCTGCGGAGACAAAGAACTTTGTCCTTGGAGGCAAAGAGGGGAATGTATGAGAGTATAGTTTTACCAACGCTCTTATATGGGTGTGAAGCATGGGTGATGAATGTTGCAGCGAGGAGAAGGCTGGAGGCATGGAGATGTCATGTCTGAGGGCAATGTGTGGTGTGAATATAATGCAGAGAATTCGTAGTTTGGAAGTTAGGAGGAGGTGCGGGATTACCAAAACTGTTGTCCAGAGGGCTGAGGAAGGGTTGTTGAGGTGGTTCGGACATGTAGAGAGAATGGAGTGAAACAGAATAACTTCAAGAGTGTATCAGTCTGTAGTGGAAGGAAAGCGGGGTAGGGGTCGGCCTAGGAAAGGTTGGAGGGAGGGGGTAAAGGAGGTTTTGTGTGCGAGGGGCTTGGACTTCCAGCAGGCATGCGTGAGCGTGTTTGATAGGAGTGAATGGAGATAAATGGTTTTTAATACTTGACGTGCTGTTGGAGTGTGAGCAAAGTAACATTTATGAAGGGGTTCAGGGAAACCGGCAGGCCGGACTTGAGTCCTGGAGATGGGAAGTACAGTGCCTGCACTCTGAAGGAGGGGTGTTAATGTTGCAGTTTAAAAACTGTAGTGTAAAGCACCCTTCTGGCAAGACTGATGGAGTGAATGATGGTGAAAGTTTTTCTTTTTCGGGCCACCCTGCCTTGGTGGGAATCGGCCAGTGTGATAATAAAAATAAAAAATCAACTTTGTACCATGTTTCTACAAAGAATTATAGTCATTTTACAAAAAGTGTTTTTATGACGCAGCGAGTAATATACAACCGACCATGTAATGAATTTTCAGAATTTTTTTCCTATTTTTACTGTAATACATTAAATTCACCATGTAACATCGTTACGAAGTGGGAGGAGCTATTGGAGGGACGGAGAGGCGAGCAGTGGCATTCAATATTTGGTGAATTGTCATGGGTATTGGATGTTAGCCATGGCATTAATAAAATGTTGTGTAATTACGCTAATATTAGTAATAAAGGTTATCTATCTATCACATTTATTCCAAATTGATATCAGAAACACGATAAATACCCTAGAACTGTAATAAAGATGCCGAAATGAATAATATATGCCATATTATGTTAGGGGTAAGGGCGGAGGGTGGAAAATACACCTCAAAGTCGGCGTTTTAATCCCAAAAAACTTTCAGTTTTTTTTCTCATTATGCACTGCGTGCTGCAGGATTTTTTTTATGTGGTGCACACTGACCACACAGACCCATTCTCTCACATGTGGGCCTACCAGCTTTCTCCTGCTTGATTTGAAGCCGCTAGAATTATTGAATATATATTCGTCCAAAACACTGGCTCATAAGACGTATACGTATATACAACCAAAACAGTCAAAGGGTTAATGTGTACCTGCACGCTAGCACAGTGTGTGGGTATATTTAGGTACAGGTGCACATAAGTGTAATTATTAGAGTTCATATAAAATATGCAATAACTTTAAAACACTTGAAGTTTTGGAAGTTTCCAGACATAATAGATGTGCTCACAGAGAATGTAAACAAAGCAGGTGGAGCGTGCCACATTAGAAAGATGGGTTGCCGTATAGAGAGCTTTGGTCATAATTTGAAATTGCCGTATTAGCAGAATGCCATGAGAGAAAATGCCATGAAGTGGGGCCTTACTGTACAAGAGGATGAATAATGGATAAAAACTCAATAAACAGGTTTCAAGATGTAGTTGAATATAAAATATTGCTGTCTGTATGTAAGGAGGTGGGCAGCAGGTAGGGAACCTTTGGAAACTTATAGCAGTTCCAAATTTTAGGGCCTTTTATGCATACATTGAGCTTTTCTCTTCTACCCCTTCCCTCCATCCTTTCCTAGGACAACCCCTACCCTTCGCCATGTCTCTATTTATTCCGTCATCAGTGTTGTTTGTATGTAACCAACAAAGGGCCCAACACTGATCCCTGTGGAACACTGCCTGTGATGCACCCACTCTCTGATTTCTCCCCATTTATGCAAATACACTGTTGCCTGTCTGTCAACCATGCCTTGATACAGGAGAAAATTTTCTCTCCTATTCCATGCGCCTCTACTTTCCACAACAGTCTCAGGTGTGGAACTTAAACCTTTAACTGTTGGTGTTGTATATATACGTCTTACAAGCCAGTGGTTTTGACATTTTAATACTCCAAAATTCTAGCGGCTTCAAAGCAAGTAGGAGAAAGCTGGTAGGCTCACATGTGAGAGAATGAGTCTGTGGTCAGTGTGCGCAGTATAAAAAAAAATCCTGCAGCATGCAGTGCATAGTGAGAAAAAAAAAACTGACTTTTTTTGGATTAAAATGCCGACTTTGAGGTGTATTTTCATATAATTATGGGTGTATTCTCGTTTTCTTGGTCTCAATTGACAGAATGGAAGATATATTACAGAAATAGAGATGATTTTGATTAGTTTCATGATGAAAAGGACCTTGAAATTGAGCTCAAAGTAGTGGAAATGTTCGATTTTTGCCGAGGTTCAAGAGTAAACAAAATGACGTCGCCATCCAATACATGTCCAACTGGCTGATCTAATACAGTCACAACTGGGTTGACATTATTTATACAATTATTACAATAATGCAGTAGTCTGCATAACAATAAATCTATTTTTTTGTGAATAAAAATTCAAAATAGAAAACAAGAGTAATATAAGAGGGGCCTGGAGACATGACTAATGAACAGAGAAAATGTTATTTTAGTGCCAGGAATGTCTGCATTGTTTATTCTGGACCCTATTTTGAAATTGGTATCTTTTTTAATTTGCACGAAATTTGCCAAATTGCCAATTTCTGACAACTTTATTGGGTAGTTGAAATCAGTAAATGGGTGGTTTCTTGTACTCAATCGATAGAACAAATGGAGTTCTAAAGAAATAGCTATGAGTTTAGTTGATTGGAACAATGGAATTTGCCAAAAATAGGGCTCATTGTGGGCAAAATTACCACTGCGTATATATCGCCAAGATCACTAACTTCATGAGAGCGTAATTCTGTAAGTTTTTCATCAGATTTCTTACTTTTGGTGTCATTACCATCAGGAAAAGATTCTCTTATTTCATAAGAATCCCCCCACCCCCCTAATATTTTGTGACAGAGAGAGACTTCAGGATTTGGTTCCTCGGCAGTCAAAGGGTTAACAAAAGCCTTAATGAAGTTCATATATGCAGTACTGTATTCATTACCATGATCTACCTCCTCAAATACCTTGGTGAAAAAATAGTAAATTTGCAAGGCAAGACTGTGCTGAGTTTCATTGATCAATTTCTTTTGTGGTTGTTCTGAATAGCTTCAGTGGTTATTGATACCATCAGTTTTCCCACAATGGAGGTTAGGCTAATTGGTCTATAATTTAAGGCTAACAACCTGACCCTTGTGGATAGGTATTACATCTGCCATTTTCCACTTATCTGGCACTATGCCAATTTATAGTGAGATGTTGAAAAGACTAGTTAATGTTTTGTTAAGTTCCTCCTTTTATTCCTTTATAACACTTGAGAACAGGGCTTGGGGATTTGTTTGGTTTTAATCTATTTGTCTGAGAACCAAGTCACTAGTGACTTATCATGCATAACTTATTTTCATCCTGACGTACATATACAGTGGACCCCCGGTTAACGATATTTTTTCACTCCAGAAGTATGTTCAGGTGCCAGTACTGACTGAATTTGTTCCCATAAGAAATATTGTGAAGTAGATTAGTCCATTTCAGACCCCCAAACATACACGTACAAATGCACTTACATAAATACACTTACATAATTGGTCACATTCGGAGGTAATCATTATGCGGGGGTCCACTGTATAATTTTTTATTTCTGAAATCCCTCTAGTATTTTCCTGCATGAAAACTGAGAGGAAATAAGTATTGACGATTGTACACATTTCCTTGTCAGTGATAAGGTGATCTGATTAACTTTTAAGTGGGTCTATCTTTCCTGAGTTATTTAAGAGTGCCAGTGTTGTAGTGTTTTGTTGTGCTTCAGATTGGAGTTGCTGCCTCCTACGGGGTGTGGGCCGTGTCTGCCAACTTCACAATGTTTGTACTGGCCAGGATCATTGGAGGAGCAACTAAAGGAAATGTCTCGCTTGCATATTCTGTTATGACTGACATCTCTGATGAAAAATCCAGGGCCAAAGGCATGGTGAGTTTATGATGGAGGTCATATATGATAAACATAAATTTAGCATTTATATTTAAATGGTCATTTGTAAGAAAACAATAAATCAACTAGATGATACATAGTATGGGTAAAATTATTTTCTTAGTTAATATTTTAAAAATATTAGATAGCAGGAGTGAGAGGTATGGCTGTGGGGTGAGAGGTATGGCTGTGGGGTGAGAGGTATGGCTGCGGGGTGAGAGGTAATTACACGAATACCACCTGGTGGTTCACACTTACACTCACTCACCCATTTGACCATAAACATAAATATCAATCTCAATCTTAAAATAATGAATCCTAACTAGTCATAAGTTGGCCTGTGATACTTCAATACTGAAACTATGTATTGTGCCAAAACAAAAGCATTCACATTGCTAAACTCACAAACTAGTATTTAGTCACTTAGCCATAATACCAACTTACCTCATAATTTGTAATATTTTAAATTAAGATCTAATCTAAGTCTGCCCGAAATGCCTAGCCATGCTAGGTGTTCTAGTGGTACACTCTGTAATTATTATTTTACTACATATAAACCACACAATAACCAAATTCTGTAAACTCAGCATTGTAATCCTTATAGAGAATAAACTTTGAATAGCTGTGGGGTGAGAGGTATGGCTGCGGGGTGAGAGGTGTGGCTGCGGGTTGAGAGGTGTGGCTGCGGGGTGAGAGGTGTGGCTGCGGGGTGAGAGGTGTGGCTGCGGGGTGAGAGGTGTGGCTGCGGGGTGAGAGGTGTGGCTGCGGGGTGAGAGGTGTGGCTGCGGGGTGAGAGGTGTGGCTGCGGGGTGAGAGGTGTGGCTGCGGGGTGAGAGGTGTGGCTGCGGGGTGAGAGGTGTGGCTGCGGGGTGAGAGGTGTGGCTGCGGGGTGAGAGGTGTGGCTGCGGGGTGAGAGGTGTGGCTGCGGGGTGAGAGGTGTGGATGCGGGGTGAGAGGTGTGGATGCAGGGTGAAGGTTGTGGCTGTGGTGTGAGGGGAAGGGGGTAAGGCTGTGGAGTGAGATGTGACCGTGGGGTAAGGAGTGTGGCTGTGGAGTAAAATGTGACTTGGGTGAGGGGAGGGAGTTCGGCTGTTTGGTAAGGGTGGTGTACAGAGGTGGCTGTGGGGTGAGAGATGTGGCTGGGAGAAGAGGCATGGTTAATGAGGTGTGGCTGGTTATTGAAAGCTGTGGCTAGTTACTGAGAACTGTGGCTGGGAGGGAAAAGATGCATGGTTGAGGGTTGAGGGGCATGGCTGGGGGGAGTGGGAAGGCTGGAGGAGGGTGAGGGGCATGACCAGAGGGGTTGAAAGGTATGGCTGGGGAGTCAGGTGTGGGACTGGGAAGTGAAAGATATGTTTGGCATTCTTAATGCTTTTCTTCAGTTGAAACACTGATATAATACATGTTTACACTGCATTGAGGAGGAGTCAGCAAATTGTTTGTATACCTACGTGAAAAATTATTTTTTATTATTATTATCACACTGGCCGATTCCCACCAAGGCAGGGTGGCCCGAAAAAGAAAAACTTTCACCATCATTCACTCCATCACTGTCTTGCCAGAAGGGTGCTTTACACTACAGTTTTTAAACTGCAACATTAACACCCCTCCTTCAGAGTGCAGGCACTGTACTTCCCATCTCCAGGACTCAAGTCCGGCCTGCCGGTTTCCCTGAATCCCTTCATAAATGTTACTTTGCTCACACTCCAACAGCACGTCAAGTATTAAAAACCATTTGTCTCCATTCACTCCTATCAAACACGCTCACGCATGCCTGCTGGAAGTCCAAGCCCCTCGCACACAAAACCTCCTTTACCCCCTCCCTCCAACCCTTCCTAGGCCGACCCCTACCCCGCCTTCCTTCCACTACAGACTGATACACTCTTGAAGTCATTCTGTTTCGCTCCATTCTCTCTACATGTCCGAACCACCTCAACAACCCTTCCTCAGCCCTCTGGACAACAGTTTTGGTAATCCCGCACCTCCTCCTAACTTCCAAACTACGAATTCTCTGCATTATATTCACACCACACATTGCCCTCAGACATGACATCTCCACTGCCTCCAGCCTTCTCCTCGCTGCAACATTCATCACCCACGCTTCACACCCATATAAGAGCGTTGGTAAAACTATACTCTCATACATTCCCCTCTTTGCCTCCAAGGACAAAGTTCTTTGTCTCCACAGACTCCTAAGTGCACCACTCACTCTTTTTCCCTCATCAATTCTATGATTCACCTCATCTTTCATAGACCCATCCGCTGACACGTCCACTCCCAAATATCTGAATACGTTCACCTCCTCCATACTCTCTCCCTCCAATCTGATATTCAATCTTTCATCACCTAATCTTTTTGTTATCCTCATAACCTTACTCTTTCCTGTATTCACCTTTAATTTTCTTCTTTTGCACACCCTACCAAATTCATCCACCAATCTCTGCAACTTCTCTTCAGAATCTCCCAAGAGCACAGTGTCATCAGCAAAGAGCAGCTGTGACAACTCCCACTTTGTGTGTGATTCTTTATCTTTTAACTCCACGCCTCTTGCCAAGACCCTCGCATTTACTTCTCTTACAACCCCATCTATAAATATATTAAACAACCACGGTGACATCACACATCCTTGTCTAAGGCCTACTTTTACTGGGAAAAAATTTCCCTCTTTCCTACATACTCTAACTTGAGCCTCACTATCCTCGTAAAAACTCTTCACTGCTTTCAGTAACCTACCTCCTACACCATACACTTGCAACATCTGCCACATTGCCCCCCTATCCACCCTGTCATACGCCTTTTCCAAATCCATAAATGCCACAAAGACCTCTTTAGCCTTATCTAAATACTGTTCACTTATATGTTTCACTGTAAACACCTGGTCCACACACCCCCTACCTTTCCTAAAGGAAATCAATAGCAAAGAAACACTCATGCTTTTCTGTGTGTTTTCAGACATACTTGAATAAGCTTGGAAGTGTGTAAGCACTTAGAGTTCAGGTTTTTTTTTTCTCTTAATTTTTTTCACTGGAGTATTTTTGATATGCAGTTGTTAATTTTATAGTTAATTGTTGTACATGTGACATTTTCAAATAATTGAAATAGCCTAACAAATGTGATTTTTTTATTAAACCTTGATTTTTTGTTTTGTTTTGTTTTGAGAGTTCTGTATTTGTTTTACCAGGCCTTAATTGGGGTTGCCTTCAGTATTGGCTTTACCATTGGTCCTGCAGTAGGAGCCATGTTCTCCCGTTGGGGCAGCACTGGCTGGTTTGCAGCATCAGCCTTGTATGCTCTCACACTGGCCTTCTGCAACATTATATATTTTTATATATTCTTCAAGGAGACCTTACCAGAGGTAGGTGAATTTATATTTTTGTGGATATTTCTGAATAGGAAAGATGAAAAATAATTGAATTCTTTCTAATTTTTAATATACAGTGGAACCTTGGCTTACAAACGCCCCACTATGCGAACTTTTCAGGATATGAACCATCGTTCAGTCGATTTTTTTGCTGCTGGATACGAATGAAATTTCAGGATGCATACTTCCCCCTCAAGGGAAGTTCCTTAACCCTTTCAGGGTCAAGACCCTCGATCCTTAACCCTTTCAGGGTCCGTGGCATAGATCTACGGCTTTATGTTGAGGGTCCAAACCGTAGAGCTCAGCTCACTCTGATAATCTGTGAGCGGTAAATTTGGGCCTAGATATGAGAGAATACTTCTATGTGGTATGTGTGCACCACATAAAACAAATCCTGCAGCACACAGTGCATATAGAGAGAAAAAAAATTCAGACCATAATTTCCAATTAAAACAGCGACTTTGCAGTGCTTCTTCGTATGTTTTTTATAGTTGTACTTGCGATTTCTTGCTCTCATTTGATAGAATGAAAAATATATTACAGAAATAGAGATGATTTGATTGGTTTTAGTACTGAAAATGGCTTGAAACTGAGCTCAAAGTAGCGGAAATGTTAAATTTTTGCCGATGTTCAAGAGTAAACAAATGACCTCACACATCTAATACACACCAGCTGGTGGGTCTAATATATGTTCACAAATGTGGTGATATTATTTATACAATTGTTACAATATTTTTTGAATAAAAATTCATTATGTGAATTAAAAATCAAAATGGAATTCAATTGTCAAGTCTGAAAATTTAACTAATGAACAGAGGAAATGTTAGTTTAGTGCCAGGAATGCCTGCATTGTTTATTCTGGACCCTATTTTGAAATTGGGTTGAACTTTGCATTAAATTGGCCAAATTACCAATTTCCGATCACTTTATTTTGTAGTTGAAACAGTTGACTTGGCGAATTCTTGTGCTCAATCGATAGAATAGAAGTAATACTAGTGAAGTAGCTAAGAATTTGGTTGACTGGAATAATGTAATTGGCCTAAAATGGGAGTCAAAGTCGGCAAAATCGCTGATGCATAAATATTGCAGACACATCAAAATTCACGAGAGCATAATTTCATCAATTTTCCATCAAATTTCGTACTTTTTGTTTTATTACCTTCAGAAAAAGATTCTCTACCATTTCATAAGAAAAAATAACAATTATTTTTTGAAAATTCTTGGATCCTGGTGCACACTTTGAAATTTGGCCTTTGGACCCTGAATGGGTTAAACTGCCCAAACGTAGATCTGTGTTCGCTTGTATAACTCTCCAAACGTAGATCTGTTTTTTTACATGCTTTCAAATGGGGAAAATCAAGGTCAGAGTGCTATGCGCATGAATGTAGATCTACGCTTGAACAGTTTAACCTTTTGAGGGTCGGTCATGTACAAGTACGTCATTGCAGCCAGGGTTGGTCACGTACTTGTACTCATAAATTCTAGCACCTTAAAATCGAGCGGGAGAAAGCTGTTAGGCCTACATGTGATAGAATGGGTCTACGTGGTTAGTGTGCGCAGAAGGAAAAAATCTAGACACCCGCATTGCATTGCGGGAGTGGTAATTCAGTGCGCCTTTGTCACCAAGCCAAGCGGTAAGGAAGACCTCACTCTTCCTCGAATTGAGACTATTCTCTTCCCAGGTAATAGTTCTAACACAGATGGAAGTGTCACTGAAGATGGGGAAGGCAGTGTAGGGGTGGGAAAGGCAGCGTGAATTTGTGTAAACATTGGCTGGCTTGTAAGGTGGCTGGCTGGCTGGTCAGGTGGCAGGCTGGCTGGCTGGCTGGCTGTCTGTCTGTCTGTCTGTTTCACAGGTACACATAAATACAATTTTTTTTTTTTTTAACAAGTCGGCCATCTCCCACCGAGGCAGGGTGACCCAAAGAGAAAGAAAATCCCAAAAAAGAAAATACTTTCATCATCATTCAACTCTTTCACCTCACTCACACATAATCACTGTTTTTGCAGAGGTGCTCAGAACACAGCAGCTTAGAAGCATATACGTATAAAGATACAACATATCCCTCCAAACTGTCAATTATACGTAGTGTAAATTACCTAGGATAACCCAGAAAATCCAGACTGGTAAATAATAGTATCGTGTTGGTTCACTGGTGGCTCTCTCTGAGACAGAAAAACAGAGGCAAGCAGACATATTTGTGTAAAGTGAAAACAAGTAAAGCAAAGGCAGTGTACCCTCATCAGATGTCACCACTGTCATTATTGGAGTGATAAGATAAGAGGAGTGACACACAAGTCTTACACCATGCTTCACTTATTATTATTATTATTATTATTATTATATTCTCCTGTGTATTTTAGGTAATTTACACTATGTATAATTGTATTTGTGTACCTGTGAGACAGAGACAGAGCCAGCCAGCCAGCTGCCTACCAGCCATGTTGTTTACATAAACCCAAGCTCCCTTTGCCACCAAAACATTGCTGGGACCTATAAATACTCCACCAAAACATTGCTGGGATCTATAAATACTATGTATATATTTCTAGACAGTACTGTGTGACTGAAATAGTGTAGGTGAAAATGTTCACTTGTCACTGTTTGTGCAATTATTGTGTAGTATACAATGAGTGTATATCAAAATATGGCTCATAATGGTCTCATTGGCCATAAAAGTTACTTGTAAAAATAAAATTTGAAAAAATAAGAGTAGAAAAAATAAATAAACTATTACTGTGTGACTGGCAGTCGGCGATGTTGCCGTAAGTAGCTCGCTTTGTCAACTTCACGACTCCATATCTCGGTAAGTATTGATGACATTTTTTTGGGGGGGCCTATAACACTCACAAAAACGTGCTCTATCATTTTTTTTTTTTTTTTTTTTTTTTTTTGACCCTGAGAACGAGTTTGGGAGAGGGCCTGTCGACCTCCAAAGGGTTGAGCGTTAACTCCCGCTCAGGGTTGAAAAATATTCGAAAAGTAAAAAAAATATTTTTTTCTTATGAAATGATAGAGAATTTTTTTTCGATCATAATGATGCCAAAAGTATGAAATTTGATGGAAAACTTACGGAATTATGCTCTCGCAAAGTTAGCGATATCGACGATATTTACGCATCAGCGATTTCACCCACTTTGAGTGCTATTTTTGGCCAATTCCAATGTTCCAATCTACTAAAATCATAGCTATTTTGCTAGAATTCCATTTGTTCTATTGATTGAGCACAAGAAACTGCCCATTAACTGATTTCAACTACCCAATAAACTGGCAATATTGGCCAATTTCACACAAATTCCAAAAGATGCCAATTTCAAAATAGGGTCCAGAATAAACAAGACAGACGTTCCTGGCACTAAAATAACATTTTATCTGTTCGTTAATCATGCTTCCAGGCCCCACAAAAAATAGAAGATTTACTGTTATGTGTACTACTGCATCATTGTAAAAATGGTATAAATAATAGCACACTTGTGCAAGAATATTAACCCTTTGAGGGTCGACAGGCCCTCTCTGAGACTCATTCTCAGGGTCGGCCAAATTTAAAAAAAAAAAAAATTCTTGTGAAAAGATAGAGAATCTTTTCCCGATCATGACACCAAAAGTATGAAATTTGATGGAAAACTTACAGAATTATGCTCTCCCGAAGTTAGCGGTCTCAGCGATGTTTACGCATCGGCGATTTTGCCCACTTTGAGCCCCATTTTCGGCCAATTCCACTGTACTAGTCAACAAAAAACATGAATATTTCGCTAGAACTCCATTTTTTCTATCGAATGAGTGCAAGAAACCACCCATTTACCGATTTCAACTATCCAGTACAGTGGTCAGAATTTAGCAATTTTGCCAATTTCACACAAATTTCAAAAGATGACAATTTCCGAATAGGGTCCAGAATAAACAAGAAAGACATTCCTGGCACTAAAATGACATTTCCTCTGTTCATTAGTCACGTCTGAGGGCCCCTCTTACATTCTTTTGCTTTCCACTTTGAATTTTTATTCTCACAAAAAATAGAAGATTTACTGTTATGCAGACTACTGCATTAGTGTAAAAAATGGTATAAATAATATTGGTGCACTTGCGAAAGAATATTAGACTCACCAGTTGACATGTATTAGACGCTTGGCATGATTTGTTTACTTTTGAACTTTGGTAAAAATCGAAAATTTCTGCTACTTTGAGCTCAATTTCACGGTACTTTTCATTGTAAAACCAGTCAAAATCATCTCAATTTCTGTAATATGTCTTCCATTCTATAAAATGAGACCAAGAAAACTAGAATACAACAATAAATACCATACGAAAATACAGTGCAAAGTTGCTGTTTTATTCCAAAAAAACGGTCGTTTTTTTTTTTCTCATTATGCACTGTGTGCTGCAGGATTTTTTTTATACTGTGCACACTGACCACGTAGACCCATTCTTTCATATGTAGGCCTACCAGCTTTCTCCCACTAGATTTGAGGGCGCTAGAATTTAGGCGTACTAGTACGTCAAAAACCCTGGGTCGTAAGCCGTACTAGTACGGCCGAAACCCTCAAAGGGTTAAACTCACCAGTTGATGTGTATTGGACATGTGGTGCGATTTGTTTACTCTTGAACATCGGCAAAAATCAAACTTTTTTTTATACTTTGCAGCTCAATTTCGAGGTACATGTACTTGTCATCATTAAACCAATCAAAATTATCTCTATTTCTGTAATATATCTTCCATTCTATCAAATGAGACCAAGAAAGCGAGAATACAACCATAAATACCATATGAAAATAGACTGCAAAGTCTCTGTTTTAACCCCTTGACTGTCGCAACCTCAAATCCTGAGGTGTCTCCTGGTGTTGCAAAATTTCCGAAAAAAAATTAGTTTTTCTTGTGAAATGATTAAGAATCTTTTCCCAATTATAATGACACCAAAAGAACAAAATTTGATGGAAAACTGATGGAATTACCCTCTCGCGAAGTTAGCGACCGTGGCAATATTTATGAATCGGCGATTTCGCCCACTTTGAGCCATATTTTTGGCTAATTCCATTGTTCCAGTCGACCAAACTAATAGCTATTTCTTTAGACCTCCATTTTTTCTATCGATTGCGTACAAGAAACTGCCCATTTACTGATTTCAACTACCCAATAATGTGGTCAGAAATTTGCAATTTGGCCAATTTCACGAAAATTAAAAAATAGGACAATTTCAAAATAGGGTCCAGAATGAACAATGCAGACATTCCTGGCTCTAAAATGTCATTTTCTTTGTTCATCAGTCACATCTCCAGGCCCCTCTGATATTACTCTTGCTTTCTATTTTGAAGTTTTATTCAAACAAAAAATAGAAGATTTACTGTTATGCAGACTACTGCAATATTGTAATAATTGTATAAATAATGTCAACCCATTCATGACTGCATATTAGAATGGCTAGTTGGACATTTATTGGAAAATGACATCATTTGTTTACTTTTGAACATCAGCAAAAATCAAACATTTTCCCTACTATGAGCTCCATTTCAAGGTTCCTAGTAAAACCAATCAAAATCACCTCTATTTCTATAATATGTTTTCCATTCTATCAAATGAGACCAAGAAAACGAGAATACAACCATAAATACTATACGAAAATAGACCACAAATTCGGCATTTTAATTAAAAAAAACGGTCTGAGTTTTTTTTTTTTTTCTCATTATGCACTGTGTGCTGCAGGATTTTTTTTATATGGTGCACACTGACCACACAGACCCATTCTTTCACATATGGGCCTACCAGCTTTCTCCTGCTTGATTTGAAGCCGCTAGAATTTGAGTATATATACGTCAAACATGGTGGCTCTTACGACGTATATATATACGACCAAGGGTTAAACCAAAAATACCGTCGGAGTTCTTTTTTTTTCTTATTATGCACTGTGTGCTGCAGGATTTTTTTTATACTGCACACATTGACCATGCAGACCCATTCTTTCACATCTAGGCCTACCAGCCTTTTCCTGCTTGATTTGAAAGCTCTAGAATTTATACGTACTAGTACGACACCAACCGTGGCGCATAAGACGTACCACTACGGCACCAACCCTGAAAGGGTTACATAAATAAATGAAATATTTATTATTATCAGAGTACATATAAAATATGCAATAACTTTAAAACACTTGAAATTTTGGAAAGTTTAAAGACATAATAGAGAGATGTGCTTATGGAGAATGTAAACAAACCAGGTGGGGGGGGGGGTGCCATATTAGAAAGACTGGTTCCCATATTTTGAGTTTTGGTCATAATTTGAAAACACCATATTAGCGGAACGACATAAAGTGGGGCCCTGCTGTATTAAGAGATGAATTGTGAACAGAGATGGTATATTCCAAATAAATTTAGAGCACAGTAAAATTATTGTGCAATAACATACTTTTAAACTTCAGTACTATATTATTTTTTTTTAATAAATTAATATTATTTAAGTTGGTGCAACTGCTAATGCATTTTTTACTGTATTTCCAGACAAAAAGGAGGGCATCAGTTGCCTCAGGACTTTCTCAAGCTTGGGAGCTCATCAACCCAAGGTCACTGTTTTCTTTCAGTCCTGTTAAAGGACTTGAAAAAGAGGGTAGGGAATAGTCAGTAAATATTATTGACAAACATCATTATTTTACCAGTAATACAATATTTTTTTTTTTAACACTGACTGTCTCCCACCAAGGCAGGGTGATCCAAAAAAGAAACACTTTCACATTCATACTATCACTGTCTTCCCCAAGGTGTGCAGATATGACAGTTCAGATATCCCTCCAAACCTCACATATCCCAAACCCTTCCTTTAGAGCACAGGCACTGTATTTCCCACCTCCAGGGCTTGAATCCAACTAACTGGTGTTCCTGAATCCCTCACAAAATATTACCTTGCTCACACTCCAACAGTTCATCATGTCCCAAAAACCATGTGACTCCTTTCCTATACATATACATACACTCACCTAATCACCGCTTTTGCAGAGGTGCTCAGATTACAACAGTTTAGAAGCATATACGTGTAAAGATACACAACATATCCCTCCAAACTACCAATATCCCAAACCCCTCCTTTAAAGTGCAGGCATTGTACTTCCCATTTCCAGGACTCAAGTCCAGCTATATAAAAATAACCGGTTTCTCTGAATCCCTTCACTAAATATTACCCTGCTCACACTCCAACAGCTCGTCAGGTCCCAAATACCATTCGTCTCAATTCACTCCTATCTAACACGCTCACGCACGCTTGCTGGAAGTCCAGGCTACTCGCCCACAAAACCTCCTTTACCCCCTCCCTCTAACCTACCCCTCCTTCCTTCCCCTACAGATTTATACGCTCTCCATGTCATTTTACTTTGACCCATTCTCTCTAAATTACCAAACCACCTCAACAACCCCTCTTCAGCCCCCTGACTAATACTTTTATTAATTCCACACCTTCTCCTAATTTCCACACTCCAGATTTTCTGCATAATATTTACACTACACATTGCCCTTAGACAGGACATCTTCACTGCCTCCAACCATCTCCTCACTGCAGCATTTACAACCCAAGCTTCACACCCATATAAGAGTGTTGGTACCACTATACTTTCATACATTCCCTTCTTTGTCTCCACATATACCTCAACGCACCACTCGCCTTTTTTCCTTCATCAGTTCTATGATTAACCTCATCCTTCATAAATCCATCCGCTGACACGTCAACTCCCAAATATCTGAAAACATTCACTTTTTCCATACTACTCCTCTCCAATTTGATATCCAATTTTTCGTTATCTAAATCATTTGATACCCTCATCACCTTACTCTTTTCCACGTTTTCACTTTCAACTTTCTACCTTTACACACACTCCCAAACTCGTCCACTAACCTTTGCAATTTTTCTTTAGAATCTCCCATAAGCACAGTATCATCAACGAAAAGTGTCAATTCCCATTTTATATTTGATTCCCCATAATTTAATCCCACCCCTCTCCCAAACACCCTAGCATTTACCTCTTTTACAACCCCATCTATAAATATATTAAAGAACCATAGTGACATTACACATCCCTGTCTAAGACCTAATTTTACTGGGAAGTAATCTCCCTCTCTTCTACACACCCTAACCTGAGCCTCACTGTTCTCATAAAAAAACTTTACAGCATTTAGTAACTTACTACCTATTCCATATACTTGCAACATTTGTCATGTTGCTCCCCTATCCACTCTATCATATGCCTTTTCTAAATTCATAAATGCAATGAAAACTTCCCTACTTTTTTCTAAATACTGTTCACATATATGCTTCAATGTAAACACTTGATCTACACATCCCCTACCCACTCGAAAACTTCCTTGCTCATCCGCAATCCTACATTCTGTCTTGCCTCTAATTCTTTCAATAATAACCCTACCGTACACTTCTCCTGGTATACTCAGTAAACTAATTCCTCTATAATTTTTACAATCTTTTGACCCCCCTTCCTTTTATATAAAGGAACTATACATGCTCTCTGCCAATCCCTAGGTACCTGCCCCTCTTTCATACATTTAATAAACAAAAATACCAACCACTCTAACACTATATCCCCCCCTGCTTTTAATATTTGTCATGATCCCGTCCATTCCAGCTGCTTTACCCCCTTTCATTCTACATAATGCCTCACACACCTCCCCCACACTTGCATCCTGCTCTTCTTCACTCCTAAAAGATGGTATACCTCCCTGGCCAATGCATGAAATTACCGCCTCCCTTTCTTTGTCAACATTTAAAAGTTCCTCAAAATATTCCCGCCATCTGCCCAATAACTCCATCTCCTCATGTACTAACTCCCCCTATTCTGTTTTTAACTGGCATATCCATTCGTTCCCTAGGCTTTCTTAACTTGTTTAACTCGCTCCAAAATTTTTTCTTATTTTCATGAAAATTTCTTGACAGTGCCTCTCCGACTCTGTCATCTGCTCTTTCTTTGCACTCCCTCACCACTCTCTTCACCTTTCTTTTACTCTCCATATACTCTGCTCTTTTTATAACACTTCTGCTTTGTAAAAACCTCTCATACACTTCCTTTTTCTCTTTTATCACACCCTTTACTTCATCAATCCAACAATCACTCCTCTTTCCTCCTGCACCCACCCTCCTATAACCATAAACTTCTGCCCCACATTCTGTTACTGCATTTTTTTAACTATTCCAACCCTCTTCAACCCCCCCCACTTCTCATACTTGCACTAGCTCACCTTTCTGCCAATAGTTACAAAGTAGAAGTGATGCAAGGAGGGAAGAGTATATGGAGAAAAAGAGGGAGGTTAAGAGAGTGGTGAAACAATGTAAAAAGAGAGCAAATGAGAGAGTGGGTGAGATGTTATCAACAAATTTTGTTGAAAACGAGAAAAAGTTTTGGAGTGAGATTAACAGGTTAAGGAAGCCTAGAGAACAAATGGATTTGCCAGTTAAAAATAGGAGAGGAGAGTTATTAAATGGAGAGTTAGAGGTATTGGGAAGATGGAGGGAATATTTTGAGGAATTGTTAAATGTTGATGAAGATAGGGAAGCTTTGATTTCGTGTATAGGGCAAGGAGGAATAACATCTTGTAGGAGTGAGGAAGAGCCAGTTGTGAGTGTGGGGGAAGTTTGTGAGGCAGTAGGTAAAATGAAAGGGGGTAAGGCAGCCGGGATTGATGGGATAAAGATAGAAATGTTAAAAGCAGGTGGGGATATAGTTTTGGAGTGGTTGGTGCAATTATTTAATAAATGTATGGAAGAGGGTAAGGTACCTAGGGATTGGCAGAGAGCATGCATAGTTCCTTTGTATAAAGGCAAAGGGGACAAAAGAGAGTGCAAAAATTATAGGGGGATAAGTCTGTTGAGTATACCTGGTAAAGTGTATGGTAGAGTTATTATTGAAAGAATTAAGAGTAAGACGGAGAATAGGATAGCAGATGAACAAGGAGGCTTTAGGAAAGGTAGGGGGTGTGTGGACCAGGTGTTTACAGTGAAACATATAAGTGAACAGTATTTAGATAAGGCTAAAGAGGTCTTTGTGGCATTTATGGATTTGGAAAAGGCGTATGACAGGGTGGATAGGGGGGCAATGTGGCAGATGTTGCAGGTGTATGGTGTAGGAGGTAGGTTACTGAAAGCAGTGAAGAATTTTTACGAGGATAGTGAGGCTCAAGTTAGAGTATGTAGGAAAGAGGGAAAGATTGGATATCAGATTGGAGGGAGAGAGTATGGAGGAGGTGAATGTATTCGGATATTTGGGAGTGGACGTGTCAGCGGATGGGTCTATGAAAGATGAGGTGAATCATAGAATTGATGAGGGGAAAAGGGTGAGTGGTGCACTTAGGAGTCTGTGGAGACAAAGAACATTGTCCTTGGAGGCAAAGAGGGGAATGTATGAGAGTATAGTTTTACCAACGCTCTTATATGGGTGTGAAGCATGGGTGATGAATGTTGCAGCAAGGAGAAGGCTTTAGGCAGTGGAGATGTCATGTCTGAGGGCAATATGTGGTGTGAATATAATGCAGAGAATTCGTAGTTTGGAAGTTAGGAGGAGGTGCGGGATTACCAAAACTGTTGTCCAGAGGGGTGAGGAAGAGTTGTTGAGGTGGTTCGGACATGTAGAGAGAATGAAGCGAAACAGAGTGACTTCAAGAGTGTATCAGTCTGTAGTGGAAGGAAGGCGGGGTAGGGGTCGGCCTAGGAAAGGTTGGAGGGAGGGGGTAAAGGAGGTTTTGTGTACGAGGGGCTTGGACTTCCAGCAGGCATGCGTGAGCGTGTTTGATAGGAGCGAATGGAGACAAATGGTTTTTAATACTTGACGTGCTGTTGGAGTGTGAGCAAAGTAACATTTATGAAGGGGTTCAGGGAAACCGGCAGGCCGGACTTGAGTCCTGGAGATGGGAAGTACAGTGCCTGCACTCTGAAGGAGGGGTGTTAATGTTGCAGTTCAAAAACTGTAGTGTAAAGCACCCTTCTGGCAAGACAGTGATGGAGTGAATGATGGTGAAATTTTTTGTTTTTCGGGCCACCCTGCCTTGGTGGGAATCGGCCGGTGTGATAATAATAAAAAAAAAAAATCTAACCCGAACTTCCTCCTCCCTTAGTTTATACACTTTCACCCCTCTTACTTCTTGTTGCCATTTTCCTCTTGTCCCATCTACCTCTTACTTTAACTGTAACTACAACTAAATAATGATCCGATATATCAGTTGCCCCTCTATAAATATGTACATCCTGGAGCCTACCCTTCAACCTTTTATACACCAATACATAATCTAACAAACTACTTTCATTATGTGCTATATCATACCTTGTATATTTATTTATCCTCTTTTTCATAAAATATGTATTACTTATTACCAAACTTCTTTCTATATATAGCTCAATTAAAAGCTCCCCATTTTCATTTTCCCCTGGCACCCCAAATTTACCTACTACTCCCTCCACAACATTTTTACCCACTGTAGCATTGAAATCCCCAACCACAAGTAAGAACATAGGAACATAAGAATGAAGGAACACTGCAACAGGCCTACTGACCCATGCAGAGCAGGCCCTCCCCTCCCCCCGGGATTAACCAAATGACCCACCGAGTCTGGTCACCTCCACTCAGGGAAGGAGCTCGGCACCAGACCCAGCAGCACAAGCTAGTCAGGTCCAACTCACACCCACCCACACCTACTCATGTATTTATCTAACTTATTTTTAAAACTACAAAACTTCACAACGTTTTAGCCTCAATAACTGTACTCAGGAGTTTGTTCCACTCATCCACAACTCTATTACCAAACCAGTGCTTTCCTATATCCTTCCTGAATCTGAATTTTTCCAACTTGAAACCATTGCTGCGATTCCTGTCTTGGCTGGAAACTTTCAGCACGCTATTTACATCCCCTTTATTTATTCCTGTTTTCCATTTATACACCTTGATCATATCCCCCTTAATTCTATGCCTTTCGAGAGAGTGCAGGTTCAGGGCCCTCAGTCTATCCTCATAGGGTAGATTTTTGATACATGGGATCATCTTTGTCATCTTCCTCTGTACGTTTTCCAGAGCATTTATATCCAATCTGTAATACAGTGACCAGAACTGAGCAGCATAGTCTAAATGAGGCCTAACCAAGGATATACAGTATAAAGTTGAAGAACAACCTGAGGACTTCTATTGTTTATACTTATAGATATGAAGCCAAGAATTCTGTTAGCTTTATTGCGAACACTAATGCACTGTTTTGTCGGTTTTAGATTACAGTGGACCCCCGGTTAACGATATTTTTTCACTCCAGAAGTATGTTCAGGTGCCAGTACTGACCGAATTTGTTCCCATAAGGAATATTGTGAAGTAGATTAGTCCATTTCAGACCCCCAAACATACACGTACAAACGCACTTACATAAATACGCTTACATAATTGGTCGCATTCGGAGGTGATCGTTATGCGGGGGTCCACTGTACTGCTAACCAGAACTCCTAAATCCTTTTCGCAATCAGTAGTATTAAGATCTACATTATTTAGTTTATATGTCGCATGGTTATTTACCTGTCCAACATTTAGAACTTTGCATTTGTCAATATTGAACTGCATCTGCCACTTCTCCAACCATTGCATCAGTCTATTCAAATCATCCTGGAGTGCTCTAGTGTCCTCATTAGAATAAATTGGATGGCCTATTTTGGTGTCATCAGCAAATTTGCTTATGTCGCTGTTTATTCCGTCATCTATGTCGTTTATGTAAATTGTGAACAAAACGGGCCCAACACTGACCCCTGAGGAACACCGCTTTTGACGTGCCCCCATTCTGATTTTTCCCCATTTATGCAAACTCTCTGCTGCCTATTTGTCAGCCATGCCTCTACCCAGGAGAAAATTTCTCCTCCTATTCCGTGTGCCTTAAGTTTCCTCAATAGCCTCTGATGTGGAACTCTATTGAAAGTCTTACTAAAGTCCATATACACAATATTATATTCATTACCATAATCTACCTCCTCAAACACCTTAGTGAAAAAAGTTAATAAATTTGTAAGACAGGAACGCCCCTTTGTAAAACCGTGTTGAGATTTATTAATCAATCTTTGCCTATCAAGATGGCTACAAATTGCTTCGGGAATTATTAATTCCATAAATTTTCCCACTATGGAGGTAAGGCTTACTGATCTATAGTTCAAAGCCAAGGACCTGTCACCTGCCTTGTAAATAGGTATTACATTTGCCATTTTCCACTTATCAGGCACTATGGAAGTTTGGGGTGATATGTTAAAAAGATGAGCCAAGAGTATGCTAAGTTCCTCTTTACATTCCTTTAACACCCTTGCAAACAGTTCATCAGGGCCTGGGGATTTGTTAGGTCTTAGTTTCTCTATTTGTCTGAGGACCATGTCACTAGTTACCGCTATCGTGCATAGTTTATTATCGTCCTGTTCTACATTATCTATTATTTCAGGAATATCATTAGTATTTTCCTGGTTGACCAGAGTTACTCTTAAGTGGGCCAGTCTTGTCCCTAATCTTACTTCTGTATACCTTAAAGAACCCTTTTGGGTTAGTCTTTGAATCCCTTGCGACCTTAGCCTCATAATCCCTTTTTGCTTTTCTTATTCCTTCCTTTATTTCTCTCTTTTAATTGAATATATTGATTTCTTAACTGCCCATCCCCTCTTTTGATACGCCTATATATGCCTCTCTTTTGACCAATGAGATGTTTTAATCTATTGTTCATCCATTTGGGATCATTTTTTGTTAGATCTACTTTCCCTACTCAGAACAGAAGTTGTCTGGGCAGCTAGAACTATGCTGTGAAACACACATTGGCAACCAAGATCACCTACCTGACCCATAGTCAGGACATCCCAATTTACCCCACCCAGGTAATTTTTTCAGTCCCATGAAGTCGGCCAAGCAAAAATCTGGGACAGAGATTTGATTGCAGTTATCTGGGTAATTTCATGATATATTGAAACTAAGTGATTTGTGATCATTTTACTCAAGCTCATCATTAACCTCAAGATTATTAATTAGTGAATCTCACACTTGGTTCAAAACTCCCCATGCATTCACTCAACATTTCCCAAAATCTCAATATCTATCTATCTCTATATCCATCTCTATATCTATCTCTATATCTATCTCTATATCTATCTCTATATCTATCTCTCTCTCTCTCTTTTACACAGGGTTTGACAAGGTTAAGGATCCCTAGCTTTATTGACAAGCTATTTACAGGTTAAGGATTCCTAACTTTATTGGCAAGCTAAGAGCTGTTACCTACATCAGCTCATTTGAAAGCATTTTTATTGTTATGAGACATACAAGTAGGGAACAGGATGAAATTGGAGCCATCTGTGGGCCAGCATTTTCATTTGATCAACTGACTTTGTCTTATTGACATCATTATGCTGTACGAATGTGTTCCATACTCGAGTCATCCTGGGTATATATGATCTCAGATGTAGTGATGTTCTGGTGAAGGGTACAGCCAGAGTGAAGTTGCTGCTTTCTGCCCGTCTTGTGGCATAAAAGCTTGTTTCACGCTGTCCTCGAAGTGGATCCAAATGTGGTACTTCGACAATATTGGCCTTGTACATAACAGTAAGGCCACCCACATCCCTCCTGTGTTGAAGGCTCTGCTGAAATGAGTGATCTATCCAAGATGGGTCCAGGCGAGAGATGAGACGTCATGCTCTGTTCTCTACTCTGTCAAGCAGTCGCAAATGAGAGGGGGGCAGGCAAACCAAGAAAGTGGAGCATACTCAAGGTGTGAGCGTACTTGTGCCTCGTACAGAATCTTGCAACCCCTACTGTCAAGCAGATGCGAGATACGGCGAAGTGCTGTAAGCTTCCTGGCTGCCTTGTTTGCAAGATTTACAACATGGTTCTTCATGGTTAGTTTGGAGTAAAATTTCACCCCAAGGATATCAACTTCTTCTCCAGGTGCCAACACCCTCCCATTCATCCTTACTACTGCACCAGCATTACCATCATGGCGCCTAGAGACGATCATCATTTGTGTTTTCTCAGGTGCAAATGTTACTTGCCATCTATTTCCCCAAGCTGATATAGCTCTTAGCTGGTGATTGATGTAGCTTAGAGCAGCTGGCATTTCTTCTCTTGGATAAGTGAATGTCAGTGTACAGTCGTCTGCATATGCAAGTGATTCTGGGATGAGATGAAGAAGGTTGTTGAAGTAGACATTCCATAACAATGGACCCAGTACGCTTCCTTGTGGAACACTTGCCCCAATAGGATGTCTTGCTGATTCCGTTCCATTGAGAACTACACTTAGAGATCTACCATGAAGGTAATCACTGAGGAGACATAGCGTAGAGCCTGCAATTCCCAGTGCTTGAAGTTTTGCTAAGAGGCCCTGGTGCCACACCTGGTCGAAAGCGCCATCTCTCTCTCTCTCTCTCTCTCTCTCTCTCTCTCTCTCTCTCTCTCTCTCTCTCTCTCTCTCTCTCTCTCTCTCTCTATCTCTCTCTCTATCTCTCTATCTCTCTCTCTCTCTATCTCTCTCTCTCTATCTCTCTATCTCTCTCTCTCTCTATCTCTCTCTCTCTATCTCTCTCTCTATCTCTCTATCTATCTCTCTCTCTATCTCTCTCTCTATCTCTATCTCTATCTCTATCTCTCTCTCTCTCTCTCTCTCTCTCTCTCTCTCTCTCTCTCTCTCTCTCTCTCTCTCTCTCTATCTCTCTCTCTATCTCTCTCTCTCTCTCTCTCTCTCTCTCTCTCTCTCTCTCTCTCTCTCTCTCTCTCTCTATCTCTCTCTCTCTATCTCTCTCTCTATCTCTCTCTCTCTATCTCTCTCTCTCTATCTCTCTCTCTCTATCTCTCTCTCTCTCTCTCCTTCTCTCTTTCTTCTCTCTTTCTTCTCTCTTTCTTCTCTTCTCTCTCTCTCTCTTCTCTCTCTCTCCTCTCTTCTCTCTCTCTTCTCTCTCTCTTCGCTCTCTCTTCTCTCTCTCTTCTCTCTCTCTTAGGTGCATATATGCTTACTGTAACCCACTTTTCACATCACATCCAACCTTTATATTACTCCACATAATCCTTGAATTGATATATTTATACTCCCTCTTTTCCTGCCATAGTTTATCCTTCAGCATTATTGCTACTCCTTCTTTAGCTCTAACTCTATTTGAAACCACTGACCTAATACCATTTATTTCTCTCCACTGAAACTCTCCCACCCCCTTCAGCTTTGTTTCACTTAAAACTAGGACATCCAGCTTCTCATTCATAACATCCACATTTATCTCTTTCTTCTCATTCGCACAACATCCACGCACATTCAGACATCCCACTTTGACAGTTTTCTTATATGGTAGTAGGTTGGTAGACAGCTACCACCCAGGGAGGAACTACTGCCTGCCAAGTGAGTGTAAAACAAAAGCCTGTAATTGTTTTACATGATGGTAGGATTGCTGGGGTCTTTTGTCTGTCTCAAACATGCAAGATTTCAGGTGTCTTTTGCTACTTCTACTTACACTTAGGTCACACTACACATACATGTACAAGCATATATATACACACCTCTGAGTTTTCTTCTATTTTTCTAGTTCTTGTTCTTGTTTATTTCCTCTTATCTCCATGGGGAAGTGGAGCAGAATTCTTCCTCTGTAAGCCATGCGTGTTGTAAGAGGTGACTAAAATGCCCGGAGCAAGGGGCTAATAACCCTTTCTCCTGTATAAATTACTAAATTTTAAAAGAGAAACTTTTGTTTTTCTTTTGGGGCCACCCTGCCTTGGTAGGATATGGCCGGTTTGTTGAAAGAAAGAATATATACAGTGGACCCTCGACTAACGCTATTAATCCGTTCCTGAGAGCTCATCGTTAGTCAAGTTAATTTTCCCCATAAGAAATAATGGAAATCAAATTAATCCATGCAAGACACCCAAAAGCATTGAAAAAAAAAAATTTAACACATGAAATATTAATTTTAATACACACAAACTGAAGAAGACATGCACAGTTACATGACACTTACCTTTATTGAAGATCTGGTGATGATTGATGGGATGGGAAGAGGGGAGTGTGTTGATGGTCTTAGTGTTTACAAGGGGAATCCCCTTCCATTAGGACTTGAGGTGGCAAGTCATTTTTCGGGGTTACTTCCCTTCTTTTAATGCCACTAGGACCAGCTTGAGAGTCACTGGACCTCTGTCGCACAACATATCTGCCCATAGAGGCCTGTACCTCCCGTTCCTTTATGACATTCTTAAAGTGTTTCACAACATTGTCAGTGTCACCATTAAACACTTGTTCAGGTTTCAGTCCTTCACTGTCTATGTACTCCTTGAATTCCTGCACATATTTTTCAGCTGCTTTTGGGTCCAAACTGGCAGCCTCACCATGCCTTATCACACTATGTATGCCACTACGATTCTTAAATCTCTCAAACCAACCTTTGCTGGCCTTAAATTCACTCGCATCACCACTAGTTGCTGGCATTTTTCTAATTAAATCGTCATGCAACTTCCTAGCCTTTTCACATATGATCGCTTGAGAGATGCTATCTCCTGCTATCTGTTTTTCGATTATCCATACCAATAACAGTCTCTCAACATCTTCTATCACTTGCGATCTCAGTTTCAAAAACATAGTTGCACCTTTGGCAAGAACAGCTTCCTTGATTGCCGTTTTCTTGGCCACAATAGTAGCGATGGTTGATTGGGGTTTTGTGTACAGCCTGGCCAGCTCGGAGACATGCACTCCACTTTCATACTTAGCAATGATCTCTTTCTTCATTTTTTTTTTTTTTCCAACAAGTCGGTCGTCTCCCACCGAGGCAGGGTGACCCAAAAAAAAGAAAGAAAATCCCCAAAAAGAAAATACTTTCATCATCATTCAACACTTTCACCACACTCACACATTATCACTGCTTTTGCAGAGGTGCTCAGAATATAACAGTTTAGAAGCATATACGTATAGAGATACACAACATATCCCTCCAAACTGCCAATATCCCAAACCCCTCCTTTAAAGTGCAGGCATTGTACTTCCCATTTCCAGGACTCAAGTCCGACTATATGAAAATAACCGGTTTCCCTGAATCCCTTCACTAAATATTACCCTGCTCACACTCCAACAGATCGTCAGGTCCCAAGTATCATTCGTCTCCATTCACTCCTATCTAACACGCTCATGCACGCTTGCTGGAAGTCCAAGCCCCTCACCCACAAAACCTCCTTTACCCCCTCTTTCCAACCCTTTCGAGGACGACCCCTACCCCTCTTTCCTTTCCCTATAGATTTATATGCTTTCCATGTGATTCTACTTTGATCCATTCTCTCTAAATGACCAAACCACCTCAACAACCCCTCTTCTGCCCTCTGACTAATGCTTTTATTAACTCTACACCTTCTCCTAATTTCCACACTCCGAATTTTCTGCATAATATTTACACCACACATTGCCCTTAGACAGGACATCTCCACTGCCTCCAACCGTCTCCTCGCTGCTGCATTTACCACCCAAGCTTCACATCCATATAAGAGTGTTGGTACTACTATACTTTCATACATTCCCTTCTTTGCCTCCATAGATAACGTTTTTTGACTCCACATATACCTCAACGCACCACTCACCTTTTTTCCCTCATCAATTCTATGATTAACCTCATCCTTCATAAATCCATCCACCGACACGTCAACTCCCAAGTATCTGAAAACATTCACTTCTTCCATACTCCTCCTCCCCAATTTGATATCCAATTTTTCTTTATCTAAATCATTTGATACCCTCATCACCTTACTCTTTCTTCATATCCATAGTAATTCTCACCCTTTTTGCTGTAGGGTTGGCACTAGAAGCTTTCTTGGGGCCCATGGTGACTTATTTTGCAGGTGCAATCACTAAAAAGGCTGTGATAATATGAAATGTTCCAATTGTATGCTTGGAAGCGACCGCGGTGGCTGGCTGGCTTGTAAACACTGGCCAGAAGTGGACGCGTCTCAGACGGAACGAATAGTGTTGGTCGAGTTTTTTAGCGCTAATCGAGGCAAAATTTTTGCGATAAAATGTATCGCTAGTCAGATTTATCGTTAATCGATGCCATCGCTGGTTGAGGGTCCACTGGATATCCCTCTTTCTCTATATATTTTTTCTCTCTATCTCTATCTCTCACACACTGCTGTATGTCCAAGCCCCTTGCACACAAAACCTTTACCCCTTTCCTTCATCCTTTCTTAGGATTACCTACCTTTCCTCCAATATAGATATATACACCTTCCAAGACATCCTATTTTGCTCCATTCTCCTTAGATGACCAAACTACCTCAACAATCCCTTCTTGGTCCTCTGGGCAATACTTGTAGTAGCTCTGCACCTCCTCCTAATCTCCAAACTATGAATTCTCTTCACAGTATCTACACCACTCATTGCCCTTAGACACGACATTGCCAACTTCCTCCTCGCTGCAACATTTACAACCGATGCTTCACATAAGAGTGCTGGTACCACTATACACTCATACATTCCCCTCTTTGCCTCCATGGGTAATGTTCTTTGACTTCAGATACCTCAGTGCAACACCCTTCTTTTTCTCATCAATTCTGTTGTATACCTCATCTTTCATGTACCCATCCGCCGACACATCCACTCCCGAATATCTAACCACATTCACTTCATACTTCCTCCCTCCAATCTCGTATCTAAATTTTCATTTCCTAACTCATTTGGTACCCTCATCACCTTACTCTTATCTATGTTGACTTTCAACTTCCTTTACACATCCTTCCAAACTCCTCCACTAACCTTTGCAACTGCACTTCAGAATCTCCCTAAAGCACATATCATCAGCAAAAATAACTGTGCCAACTCCCATTTTGTATTGGATTCAGCATATTTTAATCCCACCCTGCTCCCAACACCCTATCATTTACTTCTTTTACAAGCCCATCTATAAATATGTTAATACCATGGTAACATTACCTATCTCTGCCTAAGGCCTGCTTTTACTGGAAAGTAATCTCCCTCTCCTACATACCCTAACCTGAGCATCACTATCCTTACAAAAACTTTTTTGCAGCATTTATTAATTTACTATCTGTTCCATACACTTTCATCATCTGCCACATTGCTCCACAATTCTCCTATCATATGCCTTTTCTAAATCCATGAAAGGTATGAAAACTTCCTTATCTTTATCTAAATATTGTTCACTTACATGCCTCCAGGTTCTTCTACAATACTGCTCTCTCCCTTACCCTTAATTCTTTCAGTAATAACTCTACCATACACTTTACCTGGTATACTCAGTAGGCTTATTCCCCCTGTAAGTTTTACTCTTGTCCCCTATTCCTTTATACAAAGGTGCTACGCACACACACTGCCAGTCCCTAGGTACCTTTTCCTCTTTCATACATTTATTCAACGAAAGTACCAACCACTCCGTCTGCTTTTAACATTTCTCTCATGATCCCATCAGTCCCATCTACTTTACCCCCTTTCATTTTCCTCACTGACTTGTGCACCTCCACCACTCTCATATCTGGCTCTTCATCCTAAAGGATGTACCTACTTGGCCAGTGCCTGAAATCATTGCCTTCCTTTCTTTATCAACATTTAACAATTCCTCAAAATATTCCTACCACCTTCCCAATACCTCTAACTCATCATCTAATAACCCCCCTTTTCTGTTTTTAACTGTCAAATCCATTCGTTTCCTAGGCTTTCTCGACCTATTAATTTCACTTCAAAACTTTTTCTTATTCTCAGCAAAATTTATTGACAGAATCTCACTCACTCTGATCTTTCTTTCAATGCACCAGCCGTATCCCACCGAGGCGGGGTGGCCCTAAAAGAAAAACGAAAGTTTCTCTTTTTTACTTCTTCTTTCTTTCAACACACCGGCCGTATCCCACCGAGGCGGGGTGGCCCAAAAGGAAAAACGAAAGTTTCTCCTTTTACATTTAGTAATATATACAGGAGAAGAGGTTACTAGCCCCTTGCTCCCGGCATTTTAGTTGCCTCTTACAACACGCATGGCTTACGGAGGAAGAATTCTGTTCCACTTCCCCAAGGAGGCAAGAGGAAATAAACAAGAACAAGAACTAGTAAGAAAATAGAAGAAAATCCAGAGGGGTCTGTATATATATGCTTGTACATGTATGTGTAGTGTGACCTAAGTGTATAGAAATAGCAAGACGTACCTGAAACCTTGCATGTTTGAGACAGAAAAATGAACACTAGCAATCCTACCATCATGTAAAACAATTACAGGCTTTCATTTTACACTCACTTGGCAGGATGGTAGTACCTCCCTGGGTGGTTGCTGTCTACCAACCTACTACCTATACTCTGTTATGTACTGTATACTATTACATATAGAGCAATGTCTGGCTAAACATTTACCCAATTTTGAAGTGCTAAAATATCTTTAAATACTAATACCATAAGAAACTAGTGTACATAGTGTTAAATATTAAAAGCAATTAAAAAATCATAAAATTGACATTGGTAAATTATAAAATGTAAGTATCACTGGCACATTTATGCCACTATTGCCAACGAGTGATCATTTTTTCACCAACTTCAGCATATCATAAATTGTAAGTTTTATAATTTTAGTCTTATTTGATCCAGGGAAAAATGCACACTTTCATTTTATAAGAACAAAAAAAAAAAGGAACTATTTTTTCAGTCTTTCCTCCCACACAGGAATTTTTTTTTTTCCAGGTATCCCACAGTTTAGGGGTTAAACGGGCATTAAAACAAATGTATAATTATAGCAACAGTGATCCAGTTATGAATCTAACTAGTGGAACATTAAAGTTTTGTAATAACTAATATTTTTAATACTGTAACTGATGGTATTTTCTGATTTGTTTTTATATAGAATAATAAATATATGCATTAACCTAGGGAAGTTACTGTGTTTGACTTTCAGAAAGAGCAAAGTTGATTCAGCTGGGACGAGTGTATTTTATATACCTGTTTCTCTACTCTGGCTTGGAGTTTACCCTCACATTTGTGACCCATCATAAACACAGCTATGACTCCATGGCACAAGGCCGCATGTTCTCCTTTTTAGGACTTGTAATGGCCCTAATGCAGGGAGGTTATGTGCGACGTGTCAAAAATGGCAGTGAAAAAGCCATGGCAAACAAGGTACTGTACATCTTGTAGATGAATGGTTCAGAGAACCGACAAGTTGATAAATTAGACACATGTGCAACACTTGGGTATCTTTATTGAGGAAACGTTTCGCCACCCAGTGGCTTCATCAGTCCATACAAAGGAGAACGTTGAAGAACAGGGGGAGTTTGAGGTAATCAGTCCCTCAGCCTTGAGTCGATGTGGTCAGTCCATCAATCTTGAAAAGAATACAGCATATCTGCAAAGACACATCAACTCAAGACTGAGGGACTGATTACCTCAAACTCCCCCTGTTCTTTAACGTTCTCCTTTGTATGGACTGATGAAGCCACTGGGTGGCGAAACGTTTCCTCAATAAAGATACCCAAGTGTTGCACGTGTCTAATTTATCAACTGTACATCTTAATTTCTCAGTATTAACCCGTAAACGGTCCAAGCAGATCTACGTTCACATGTGTAGTGCTACAAAAATAGATCTACGTTTTTTTTACGTATTTTCAAATATAACAAAAAAAAAAATAGATCTAAGTTTTTTTACACATTTTCAAATGTAAAAAAACAAAAAGAAGATCTACTTTTTTTTACATACTTTCAAATGTTGAAAAAACGTATATATACGTTTGGATCGTTTACGGGTTAATAAGTAATGTTATGTATTCTTTAACCTTGTATTAAAAATATTTTTAAAATAAATGTGGCTATTTAATATTTCTTAAATTAGTGTAAAATTACATTTACGCATCACTGTCACAATGGATATATATTGTAGGGCCTGATGATGATGATTCCCGCCTTCATTTTAATTGGTGCCAGTGAGACAAACTGGGGCCTTTATACAGGATTGACTTTCTATGCTCTAGGTAAGTAAGTTAGAGCTATTAAATTGGTAGTTTTTACATATATCCTAACAGTTTAAGTAATATGTATAATCTGCCAATTAGCATAACCCATTGTTAGCCATATTTTACCACTTCAGATTTTTGTGTAACATTTATGAATGAATGGTGATTCCTATGCAAATTTTTCTCATGTAGTACATTGATGTGTTAAATATTAGACAGAGATACATAAATCCTTCATAGTACCCAGTAATTCCCACTTGCAGTGCTGTATTAAGAAAGACAGAAAGCACTGTCATTACATTGGCAAAACGTAGATCTACGTTTATTCAACATTTGAAAGTATGTAAAAAAAAGTAGATCTTCTTTTCTTTTTTTTTTGCATTTGAAAACATGTAAAAAAAACTTTGATCTACTTTTTTTTTTGTTATATTTGAAAATATGTAAAAAAACATAGATCTACTTTTGGAGCACTACACATGTGAACGTAAATTTGTTTGGACAGTTTAAGGGTTATAAGAGTTTCTATTCCAACAGGTTCCTCTATGATGGTACCATGTCTCACCACATTAGCATCATGTCATGGCTCAGAATCCCATAAAGGAACTCTATTGGGCATTTGGAGATCTTTAGGAGCTTTGGCAAGAGCAATTGGACCAATTGTCACATCTATAGGTTAGTGTACATAATTTAATCTTTCAAATGTTAACGGTTCATTCCACTGGTATTGCATAGCTACTTTTACATAACAGATGATTTGATAATACTTAAGGAAAATATACAAAACATTGCCTGTAACTGTGAAGATAGAATAATTCTACAAATGCCTCTTGAACAGTTCGGAGAGGAAGGGTTTCAGAAAGGATAGTGGTAGTTTATGCCAGAGTTTACATGGAGAATGGAAAATTAAAGTAGTATAGGGGGTTTATTCTAGGATTAGTAATAGATAAGACTGGAGATGAATACTATACTGTATTACCACATATGAAGAGGAGGTAAGCCATGAAAGTAATATTTGAGGAAATAAAGATGCAACCTTGTAGTAGGAGGCTACTAGTCCAGGATTGGCTTTCTTCAGCTGTACAGTATACAACCACATTTCATGCGAGATACATTCCAGAAAAACGCAATAAATGGATAACTACTACGTACTATTATCTTTCAACAAACAGCTGTATCCTACCGAGGCAGGGTGGCCCAAAAAGAAAAACGAAAGTTTATCTCTTTAAATTTAGTAACATACTGGTTTCTTATGATATTAAATGTGTTTAAACATGTTTCACCCCTGCAAACATGAGAAAATGCCGTGTGTGTATGTGAAATGGAAACCTGTAGTTGTTTTACACAGTGCTGGTGTCATTTCCTTTTGCCTCATAAATACACAAGATAACAGGTACATTTGGCTACTTCTATTTACATTTTGGTCACACTACACATGCAAGTACACATTTATGTATACATACCCATCTGAATTGTCTTCTGTTTGAACAAGGAGACTTTAGGAAGGGTAGGGAATGCTTCTATTGCATTCATGGATTTAGAAAATGCACGTAATAGGGTGGATAGGGAAGCAATGTGGTAGATGTTGCAAGTATATGGAATAGGTGGTAGATTACTTAAGGCAATTAAGAGTCTTTATGAGGATAGTGAAGCTCAGGTTAGGGTATATAGTTGAGGGGAAATTATTTTCCTGTAAAAGTAGGTTTTCAACAGGTGTGCATGATGTCACCATGGTTGTTTAACATATTTATCGATGGGGTTGTAAAAGAAGTAAATCCTATGGTGTTGGGGAGAGGTGTAGGATTAAAAGATAAAGATTGTAATACAAAGTGGGTTGTTACAGTTGAATTTTACCAGTGACACTGCTTTTGGGAGATTATGAAGAGAAGTTGCAAAGGTTGATGGACAAATTTGGGAGAGCATATAAAAGAAGGAAATTAAAAGTGAACATAGGAAAGAGCAAGGTGATGAGGGTAACAAACAAGTTTAGAAATGAAAGATTGAATATTAGATTGGAAGGAGGGAGTATGGAGGAAGTGAATGTCTTCTGATATTTTAGAGTGGACTTGTTGGCAGATGGGTATAGGAAAGACAAGGTGAACCATAGAATTGATAAGGGGAAGAAAAAGGTGGGTGGTGAATTAAGGCATCTGTGCAGACAAGAACATTATCCATAGAGGCAAAAAAAGAGGAATGTATGAGAGTATAGTTTTACCAGTACTCTTGTATGGGTGTGAAGAATGGGTTATGAATGTTGCAGTGAGGAGGCAACTGGAGACAGTGGAGATGCCATGTCTGAGGGCAGTGTGTGGTGTAAATATGCAGAGAATTCATGGCTTAGAGATTCAGTTGAGTTGTGGGGTTACTATAAGTATTACGCATAGGGCTAAGGAGAGAGTGTTGAGGTGGTTTGGTCATTTACAGAGGATGGAGCAAAATAGTATGACTTGGAATTGGAAGGTGTAGAAATCTGTAGTAAAGGGAAGGTGGGATAGGAGTATGAGTCACCCTAGGAAAGGATGGAGGGAGGGGCTTGGACATCCAGCAGGCATGTTTGTGTGTGTGTGTGTGTGTGTGTGTGTGTTGGGCTTTTTTTTTTTTTTTTTTTTTTTTAAATAGGAGTGAAGGCAAATGGTTTTTGGGACCAGATGAGCTGTTGGAGTGTCAGTAAGGTAACATTTTGTGAAGGGATTCAGGGAAACCAAGTAGCAGGACTTGAGTCTTGGAAGTGGTAAGTACAGTCTTTGTACTCTAAAGAAAGGGTAGAAATATTTGCAGTTTGGAAGGGCATCTGAACTGTAGTATCTACACGCCTCTGGCAAGACAATGATAGTGAATGAGAGTGAAATTGTTTCTCTTTCGGATCACCTTACCTCAGTGGGAGATGGCCAGTATGATAAAAAAAACATTAATTTTATCACTCATGATTGACAAACATAGGAGGACAAGTTGCACAGTATTGCAGAGCAGGATTTACAGAATGCCCCCATTAAAGCTGCTACATTATTTTATCAGGTTTCTGGTCAATGGGTGCTGAGATGTGCTATATAATAGGAGGGCTATCAATGCTTGCTCCTCTGATCATGTTGCAGTCTTGCTGAGTCCTGATGAGTAAGGTATTCAACATTATCTTCTGATTTATCTCTTATTTTGTTGCCACATTGCAAGATAACTTGAAAACTTCATTTTTACAGAACAAAATAGCTACAATAATTTATATCAGCTCACACTGTTGAATTCACATGTGTATTATATTTTGGAATTTTAAAGCTAAAGTAATAATTTAAAGCATGAATGATCTTCCTGATTGTTATAAAGAAGTGAATCTCCTGCCAGTAACAACAAACATAATTGTTCCTTATTGTTTTTGCCTTTGAATTGTAAAAGTATTTTTATAAAAAATATTTAAGTAGGATTGTGTAAATAATATACTAATGTAATCAAATATTACTCATTGCGATTCTCATTGTGTTTGTAAATTGTGAAAGTTTTTGTGAAATTAAATATGGTTTAAATACTAATTTAATGTAAACAAATATTACTCTTATTTATTAGCCATTATTTAGTTCATGTACTCTTATAATAGTTACTGTATTTAAGTGCCTAAGAAATTATCTCCAGATCCTATTTATTTAATGCCTAAATAAATGTTAGATTTTTATATACTGTAATGGTCAGTAATCTATACACATTGATAAATTTTTATTTCACTGAAGATTGAAATCTTGGGTGTTAGCAGTGAGTAAAACAGCAAACTAAAAAGAAAGCTAAAAGAAATAATTTTCTTAAATGTGGCTGCTTTATTTTTTTATCTGTAAATTTAGAGTAATAGTTTTTATAGAATCTCCCATGATTTATCAGTGTTACTGTGCCTATTGTGAGGCAAGTGATGAGTGAACAATACAAAAATGATCATATCTACTTAATCATGATAACTCATTAAAGGTTGTAGTAATCTTAGATTGTATTTGTTTTTATATTTTTTATACTATGGTAATGAAGGGTTTGTAAAATAAAATTTGTCATGTATATTGACTTTAAATTGTGCCAAGGGATATATTGGTTTTCCACATATAATTACAGGAATTATGGATATAAGTTACCTAGCTACATAAACCTCTGTGGGTTTCCCATCAGTTTATTTTCATATTTAAAATTAATGATGTTGCATTTAATAAGTTTTTCGTATCTATTCACCTCAGTTGACCAAATTACAGGCTTCTGTGTACTTTATAGGGTAGTCGAATGGGTGATTTACTTGTGCTCAGTCATGGAATGGAAGGCAAACTAGTGAAATAACTAAGAAATTGGTTGAATGGGGCAGTGGAATTGGCTTAAAATAGAAAAAGTGGACGAAATCACCAATGCATAAATTGTGCCAAGACTGCTATTTTTGCTGTGTAATTCCAAAATTTTTCCCTAAGTTTTGATGTCATTACCTTCAGAGAAAGATTCTTTGCCATTTCTGAAGAATTATTTTTTTTTTTTAAGTGGACACTGAAAGTAGTATTAATTTTTGGGGTCAGGACAGTGAAATGATTCATCCCCCCTTAACTGTCCAAACGTAGATCTATGTTGTTACCGCTAGCACTCCAAACGTAGATCGTTTTATTTTTCCTGCCTCCAAATTTTGCACGATTGGCTAGAGATGTCTGGTCAACATAGAATGGGTCTCAACACTCAGTCTGCGCAGTATTAAAAAATCTGTGACCACTTAGTACCTTGTGGGAGCACCAGTTCGATTGAGTGCCAGCTTGAGCAAACAGTGCGGAAAAAACCGGGGATTCACTGATGTCATGTCATATATTACTCCCATTTTAAGAGGAAAGTGATGTTGACCCCCGAGTTTAGTGGCTTTGAGGTGGATGTGGCCATAAGTGGTTGAGGGAATATCAAAAACCTTGATGATAACCCATGTGAAACATTTGTACAACATCCTTTCAATTTTGGTGCCACTGTTAGTGTTAGAATGTCCTATAATCTGTCCTAAGTAAAGAGAAACAATTCTGGAACTTGTAATACATGCTGGCTGGCTGGCAAAAAAGAAACTATTCTGGAACGTGTAATATGTGTTCGGCAGGCTGGCTGGCCGGCAGCTGGGTAGCTGGCTGATTGACTTTGGTTGTCTCTGTGTCTTGTTTGTGTATCTGTCTGTGTGTCTATCTCTGTCTCTATCTCACAGGTACACATAAATACAATTATACATAGTGTAAATTTCCTAGGATAACCCAAAAAATCCAAAGTGCTATACTGTGCTTGTAGATCTAATGCATTATAAGCATGACTGGCAAGTAATACGTATTTTTCACTTGTTCAAGAATCAGACGTGACTACTCTGCATCGTGTGTAATACCTGTTGGTTCACGAGTGGCTCTCCTGAGACAGAAAGGGACAAACAGAAAGACAGATAAGCAGAGACAGATAAACAGGGAGAACTAGACGGACGGACGGACAGACAGACAGACAGACAGACAGACAGACATGTTTATGTGTAACATGTGAAAACAAATGTAGCCAAGGCAGTGCACGATCATCAAATGTCACTCCACTGCTGCACTGTCAGCAGTGGAGTGACACTAGTCTTACACCATGCTTCTTATGTACCCTAGCATGTCTAAAACATTCCTGCGACCTATAAATACTATGTGTATATTTCTAGATAATAGTATGTGACCAAGCACCTGTCAGTGTGTTTGTGACTATATGAGTACTACATTAGTACCCAATACAGTGGTACCTTGGTATATGTCCTTAATCCGTTCCAGGACCATGGACTTGTACCAAACATGACGTATACCAAACAAGTTTTCCCATAAGAAATACGTATAGGGAAAACAATTAATCCGTTCCCATGAAAAAAAAAATCCTATTGTTATTGGCATATACATTGATGGGTTTGTATAAAATAATTTAAACACTGCTTAATACTAAAATATGTAATTTAAACATTGCTTATTACTAAAATACATATATAAATACAAAAGAATTAGATGAAATGCAAATTTAACCTCACTTTGCTGAAAAGTCGACTGCCTACTAGGATAGTGCTGAGAAGGGAGGAAGAGGAAATGTTATTGTTTGGAAGGAGAGTCCCCTTCTCTCTTCTGTCTCTCTTCCCTATTTAGACCTGGTTGAAGCTCACTAGGTTTGACTTTTACTAAAAATCTGTCCAAATTATTATTATAATCAAAAAGAAGCGCTAAGCCACAAGGACTATACAGCGCTGCAGGGCAGGAAGGAAGCGAGGGCATCAGGTGGCAAAAGGGAGATGGATGAGTAATAGGTTACGGATAACAGCGGGGTAGTGGATGGTGAAAGGGTAAAGGGCAGCAAGAGACTGAACTAGAAAGGGCTGAGGGGAGTGCGAAAAGTATCATCAGAGTTTGTGGAGTAAATCAGTCGTTGTCAAGAAGTCAATGAGAAAGTCAGGATTAAAGAAGGGTCCATCAGCAAGAAGGGAAGGTAAAGAGAGAGTAGTAGAACGAAGACGACGACGGAGGTAAATTCTGCGTGCTCGTTGATAGAGAGGGCAGTCTAACAGAATGTGGCTAATTGATACTGGAACTTGACACTGCTCACAGAGAGGAACAGGGTGCCTCTCCATGAGATACCTATGAGTAAGTCGAGTGTGACCAATGCGAAGGCGGGAGAGAGTGGTCTCCCAACCTCGGCACTGATGACAAGAAGACGGCCAGTAACCTATGCTCGGTTTAATAGAATGAAGTTTGTTACCGATCAGAGTTGACCAACGTTGTTGCCAACGGGTGCGAAGGTGGGTAGCTATTGCAGCAAAATAGTCCAGAAATGGAACACCTCGATAGGAAATTGGTAGGTCATGTACTGCTGACCGCGCAGCAGTGTCTGCCTGTTCATTGCCCTGTACGTCGACATGACCAGGGACCCAACAAAAAACAATATCTTTATGTTTGGTAGTGATACAGCATAGCCAAAGTTGGATACGGAGAACTAGGGGATGAGATGTATCAAATTTTCGTATAGCCTGTAGAGCACTAAGGGAGTCTGAGACTACTACAAATGATGACACAGGCATAGATGCGATACGAATAAGTGCTGTAAGAATGGCATACAGTTCAGCAGTAAAAATGCTAGCTGAAGATAGTAAATGTCCCCGCACGACGCTGTCCGGAAACACTGCTGCGAATCCGACGCCGTCTGAAGACTTAGAGCCATCTGTGTACACAGCGGTGGCATGAGAATGGGAGTGGAAGTGATCAAGAAAAAGAGAGCGGGAAGCCACCGTAGGCAGTTGAGCTTTCGAGCAAGGGAGTGAGAAAGAACAGACCCGAACAGCTGGAACTTCCCAGGGGGGTAGGGAAAAGTGAGATGCTACATGAACATATAAAGGTGGTAACTGAAGGGAAGACAAGAGTGAATGTAGGCGAAGAGAAAAGGGACGGAGCAAACGGGCGGCGAACGAATAAAGAATGTCTACTAATATCGGTGACCATTCTATAAATGGAAGGATTGTGTAGATCGTGAGAGCGTACATAGTAGCGAAGGCAATGGGCATCACGGCGATCAGACAAGGATGGAACATTCGCTTCTGTATAGAGGCTCTCAACAGGGGAAGAGCGAAAAGCACCAAGGCACAAACGTAATCCTTGGTGATGGATAGAGTTAAGGCTAGAGAGAGTAGCAGGAGAGGCCGCGGAATAAATCTGGTCACCATAATCGAGTTTCGATAAAACGAGGGCTGAATGTAGGCGAAGCAGAGTTCGACGATCAGCTCCCCAGGAAGGATGAGCAAGGGTTTTAAGAAGGTTTAGCCGGCTGTGACAAGTTGCCTTCAGAGAGGTAATGTGAGGTTTCCAGGATAACCGACGGTCAAAGAGAAGGCCTAGAAACCTGACTGTATCACGTTCGGGGATACGGGAGCCATAGAGATACAAAGGATGATCGGAGATAACAGAGCGTCTAGTGAAAGTAATTTGGTGAGTTTTGGTACTTGAAAATTTAAACCCATGCGTGGTGGCCCAAGTGGAAACACGGTCGACCGCATGCTGGAGAGAAACTGCAATAAGATGACAGTCAGCGCCTGCACAAGCAATAGCGAAGTCATCAACATAGAGTGATGACCAAATATTGGGTGGAAGAACAGAGGCCAAATCATTTATAGCAAGGAGAAAGTGTTGTGCTTAGAAAACATCCCTGAGGGACACCTTCAGCTTGGACGAAGTCCGGGGAAAGAACATTATTGACTCGAACACGGAAATGTCTGTCAGTTAAAAAGTTCTTAAGGAAGGATGGTAGATTGCCTCGGAGGCCTAAGGAATGGGCCTGGGCCAAAATATTATACCTCCAAGTTGTGTCATATGCCTTCTCAAGGTCAAAAAATATGGCAATAACTGAGTGATTATTCGCAAAGGCATTACGAACATACGTATCCAAGCGTAGTAAGGGGTCTATGGTAGAACGACCCTTACGAAAGCCATATTGACTAGCGGAGAGACTGTTGTGTGTCTCTAAATACCACATTAAACGTTGATTTACGCGACGTTCCATCACTTTGCAAACTGCACTAGTAAGAGCGATGGGGCGATAGTGGAAGGCATCATGTCCTGTAGTACCCGGTTTGCGGAAAGGGAGAACAATGGCAGATTTCCACAGCTGGGGAAGAACTCCTTGTGCCCAAATAAGATTGAAGAGGTGTAAGAGGACTATAAGGGCTGACCGATGTAAATGTTGTAACATACGAATATGAATGTCGTCAGGCCCAGCTGCCGATGATCGGCAAGCTGAGAGCGTTGCCTCCAGTTCTTGAAGTGTAAAAGGCACATTATACTGTTCTTCTCTGAGAGAAGAAAAGTCCAAGGGTACTAACTCTCTGGCAGACTTTGAGGAAAGAAACGAGGGGCATAGATGGAGCCCTCGGGAAATACGGACCAGATGTGTGCCAAGTTCAATGGCAACGTTGAGAGGGTTTGCTACATCAACACCAGCGACCCATAGAACAGGAGCCGGGTCAGGAGAGTATTTACCACTCAATTTCCTCACTTTTTTCCAGACTGCACTCATAGAAGAAGCAGAGGTGATGGTGGAAACATAGTCTCGCCAACAAGTGCGTTTAGCTTCACGGATGACACGGCGAGCGATCGCACGCTTCTGCTTAAAATCAAGAAGTCTCTCAGCGGTTCTATTGTACCGGTACCTGCCCCATGCAGCACGTTTCAAACATACTGCACGAGCACAAGCAGGAGACCACCAAGGCATGCACTTCTGAGAATGCCTGCCTGAGGTTTGGGGTATAGAATGAGAAGCTGCGGTATAAACTGACGTCGAGAAGATGTGTAGGAGCTCGTCAATGGAGGATGAAGAAGGAACCTCACTAAAAGCAGTGAGGTGTGAGTAAAGATCCCAATTTGCCCGATCAAATTGCCAGCGAGGGCTACGGAAAGGTGGTGAATAGGAAGGAGAAGTAAGAATGGTCGGAAAATGATCGCTGTCATGTAAGTCTGGTAGAACAGACCAGGTGAAGTCTAGTGCAGTGGAGGAAGAGCAGACTGATAGATCGATGCAAGAGAGAGTAGGAGTACAAGGATCAAAATGGGTGGGAGTACCCGTATTTAAAACATGGAGGGGGTGAGAGGCGAGAAAAGCCTCCAACTGGATGCCACGTGAGTCACAATGAGACCCCCCCCAGAGGAAATGGTGGGCATTAAAATCACCAAGTAACAGAAGTGGTGGTGGTAAGGATGAAACAAGAAAGGCAAAGTCTGGGATAGAAAATGCTCGAGAAGGAGAGAGATATAAAGAACATATTGTAAACCACTTATTCAAGTGGATACGGGCTGCAGTGTAATGCAGCGAGGTATGGACAAATAGTTGACAGTACGGAATATCATTGCGTAGAAGAAGGGCACTGTCATTAAAGGTCCCATCTGAGAAAGGATCCAAAGAATACAATAAATTATAGCCTGAGATAGGTTGGAAAACAGCTGTGTAATTTTGGTTCTTGTAAGCAAGCACCAACAGGGGAAAACCTGGAAAGCAACATCTGAAGCTCACCCCGATTACCCCTGAGGCTGTGGATATTCCACTGTAAATAGGCCATGATTGGCAATGAAGAAAATACCAGGAATCCGTAGGGAAGGGCACCTACGGACTAGAGGGGTTAGAAAAGTCAACGTGCGGTGGCATCGGAAGACGTTCAAGCAGCGAAGGAACGGAGCGTTGCGAAGAATGGAGTTGTGGAGATGGAGGAGAGGGAAGTGAAGGAACAGGAGGTGGATCAGTGTCCGTTGAAGGTTTAGTCTCTGCAATATATTCTGAAATGGCTTCAAGTGTTTCTGAGTTCAAAGACGTATGGGAGATAATATTGGAGGTAGGAGGAGGAGGGTGAGTAAAGATTGGGACAGTAATGGACTGTACCAAAGTAGAGGGGGACAAAAGAGTGTAGGGGACTGGAGAAGAAGTGTGGAAGGGGACAGAAGAGGCAGAAACCTGGGAGGTGGCAGAAGAGGGAGAAACTTGGGAGGGGACGGGGGTGGAAGGCATAGTACGAGGAGGAAAGCGAACCTTCACACTTGTAATAGAGCCAGAGAGAGGGGAAGAACTAGGCACAGAGACTGGAAAGGTAAAATGCGGAGGTGGAAGAAGGGAAGGAGGGGGCAAAGAAGATTTGAGCAATGGGGATTTTTTTGGACTTCTGAGAAGTAGAGGGGCAATTGGTATAAGGTGTCGTATGAGGTCTTGTCGATACCGGGGCTTGTGAGGAAGGACGCGAAGATGTGAGAACAAACCAAGGTGTTGTAGTAGGGGCGTCAGAGCCCAGGACAGCAAAAGAATTAGAAAACGGAGTGGCTATGGAAGGGGTAACCACAGGAGGCTGCAGAAAATGTCCCCCCACTTCTGGGGTCCCGTTTTGAAACACGAGAATAAGAAACACGGGGTAGTCTCCCTTGGAGGTGGAGATGAGAAACTGCCCTAGCATAAGGGAGACCTTCTGCCTCTTTGAGGCAATGGATTCCACGCTTATTTAAGTAGACCTGGCAACGGCGAGAGTACGAAGGGTGAGCCTCATGACAATTAAGGCAAGAGGGAGGTCGACTGCAAGACGTATTAGAATGGTCGTCGGCACCACAGACTGGGCATTCGGCTATAGATCTGCAATATTTTGCTGGGTGACCAAAATGCCAGCAATTTCTACACTGTTGCAGTGTAGGGATCACCTTTCGAACTTGTAACCGATGTCCCGCAACACAGAGGACGGGAGTTCACGGCTGTCGAAAGTTAATTGAGCCACATTGCAAGGGTATCATCTCCACCCTCGGGCAGGAAGGACATAAGTGTCTACTTTGAGGATTGGGAGATCCTGGAGATCCAGCTGGTATGGGGCAGAATGACAGTACCACTACAAGAATTGAGAGAAAGATTTTTTCAATAGTGATAGGAGTAGTATCGTTATGCGAAAGGAGAGAAAGATCATGAGCTTGGGTAGCATTCTGGGCAGTGACGATGCGCATACCCCTCTTGAGAGCATGAAATGAAATATCTCTACCAACAGGGCGCAGGAGCGGTTTGCCAATACTATGGTCGGAAAGATAGGCAGAAGAAGAAGTCGGTCTTAAAGTAAAGAATTTAGTCCATTGTGTGGTCTGAAACTGAGCATGGAGAGGGAATGCATGACGTGTCGGTCTTTTCCGAGTAAAATGGGAAGGTAACGAAGTATCGTCATCAGGAGATTGCCGTTGGCGTTTAGGAGTGGGACTGGAGTTGGTCTGACGTGAAACGGGCTGGCGATTCAAAAATTGCCGTACCGTAGAGTGAGAGGCCTGAAACATAGTCAAAGGAGAGCGGAGGTCAGACAAATCGAAGAAGTCAGTCGAAGTCCTGGTACCTGAAGCGGGTGAGGAAACAGCACCAGCAAGAGGTACAGGGGCATCAGGAGTGTCCAAAGGGTGGTCAAAAAACGAGGCAGGGTCAGAATGGGGTGCGGTATCAAGAAGGGGCCCAGGGGTAGTAGGTTCATGGACTGGGTTCTCCATGGTTAGGTTACTCCTTTTCATTTTGTTTTTATGAAAAAAAAGAAAAGAAAAGAAAAAGAAAAACAGAATAAAAAAAAGGGGGGAGCGGGGAGGAATTGTTCCCAGGAGGAATGAAAGGGCCAGAAATCTCCCTCCGCGCCCAAGAGGACCTCAGCACCGCAAGTAGCGCAGATGCAGCATGGAACCCATGTCATACCCTACCCTTCATGCCAGTAAACCAGCAGTCCGGGATAGCAACCTCACATCTGCCGAGCTACCTCAGTGGACAAAAGAGAGGGCGGCCGGATATCCACCACAAAGCATACCTCCTTCGGCCACCACCCCCGGAATACGAAAGGTGGCTTCTAGAGATACACCCGTCGCCTGAAAGACACCCAAAGCCACCCTTCGGGATACAGGAGAGGGATCGGGACATCCCCAGGCGATCCAGATTCCATGGCAAACTATGCCACCACCAAGAACCTCAACGGAATGGGATGGACCCCGGTACCCTTTCCCCTACCTAGGAACTAGCGTGCCTGTGGGAAAAATCCCAAAGGCCAAAAAGAGGAAGGGCAAAAGGGAGGGGTGGGGAGGAGGAGGAAGAAAGGAAAAGGGGAGGATGGGATAGGGAAGGGGGTATTGGGCGGTAATTAGGTTCGGTCTGAGGAAGGAGACCGACAGGTCTAATTCCTCAGACCAAGAGCCTCTTCACCACGCCAAGGAGCCCCCCTTGAAGAGGAATATCTAATGAAGGGATTCAGGGAAAACTGATTACCCAGACTTAGAGTCCTGGAGGGTGTAAGTACAGTGCCTGCAGAGAGGAGGATGAGTGGGGATGCTGCATTTTGGAGAGTCATTTGAACTGCAATATCTGTGCGCTTCTGGTACTGATGTTGATGAATGAATGGTGAATGTGTTTTTCTTTTTAGGGTAACCCAACCTTCATGGGACACAACTGGTATTAAAATTAATTCATCTTGTTTTAACATTTATTTCAAAATTAAGTGAAATATTAAATTCATAGGAAAAAATAGTAAGGTTTTGTGTATGTCTCTCTCTCTCTAGCACTCTCTCTAGCTCTTTCTCTCTAGCTCTTTCTCTCTAGCTCTCTCACTCTAGTTTTGTTTTTTTTACACAGGGTTTGACAAGGTTAAGGATCCCTAGCTTTATTGACAAGCTATTTACAGGTTAAGGATTCCTAACTTTATTGACAAGCTAAGAACTGTTACCTACATCAGCTCATTTGAAAGCATTTTTATTATTATGAGACATACAAATAGGGAACAGGATGGACTTAGAGCCATCTGTGGGCCAGCATTTTCATTTGATCAACTGACTTTATCTCGTTGACATCATTATGCTGTACGAATGTGTTCAAGACTCGAGTCATCCTGGGTATGTATGATCTCAGATGGAGTGATGTTCTGGAGAAGGGTACAGCCAGAGTGAAGTTGCTGCTTTCTGCCCGTCTTGTGGCATAAAAGCTTGTTTCACGCTATCCTCGAAGTGGATCCAAGTGTGGTACTTTGACAATATTGGCCTTGTACATAACAGGAAGGCCACCCACATCCCTCCTGTGTTGAAGGCTCTGCTGAAATGACAGATCTTTCCAGGATGGGTCCAGGCAAGAGATGAGACATCTTGCTCTGTTCTGTTCTCTGTCAAGCAGTCGCAGATGAGAGGGAGGGCAGGCAAACCAAGAAAATGGAGCATACTCAACGTGTGAGCGTACTTGTGCCTCGTACAGAATCTTGCAACTCCTACTGTCAAGCAGATGCGAGATACGGCGAAGTGCTGTAAGCTTCCTGGCTGCCTTGTTTGCAAGATTTACAACATGGTTCTTCATGGTCAGTTTGGAGTCAAATTTCACCCCAAGGATATCAACTTCTTCTCCAGGTGCCAACACCCTCCCATTCATCCTTACTATTGCACCAGCATTACCATCATGGTGCCTAGAGACCATCATCATTTTCGTTTTCTCAGGTGCAAATGTTACTAGCCATCTATTTCCCCAAGCTGATATAGCTCTTAGCTGGTGATTGATGTAGCTTAGAGCAGCTGGCATTTCTCTTGGATAAGTGAATGTCAGTGTACAGTCATCTGCATATGCATGGGATTCTGAGATGAGATGAAGGTCATTGAGGTAGACATTCCATAACAATGGTCCCAGCACACTTCCTTGTGGAACACTTGCCCCAATAGGATGTCTTGCTGATTCCGTTCAATTGAGAACTACCCCTAGAGATCTACCATGAAGGTAATCACTGAGGAGACATAGTGTAGAACCTGCAATTCCCAGTGCTTGAAGTTTTGCTAAGAGGCCCTGGTGCCACACCCGGTCAAAAGCACCAGCAATGTCCAATGCTACCACACAGCTGACTTTGGATTCATCCAGTGACTGGTGCCACTTAGTGGAGAGGATTAACAACAGATCAGCAGCAGAGTAACCTTTCCTGAAACCATATTGACGGTCACAAAGTAGTGAGTGGTAGTCAAAAAACCCTGTCATTTGTCTTGAGATTATTGTCTCAGGATCTTACCAGTGATTGACAGGAGTGACACTGGTCTTTCCCCCCCCCCCTCTCTCTCTCTCTCTCTCTCTCCTCTCTCTCTCAGCTCTCTCTCTCAGCTCTCTCTCTCAGCTCTCTCTCTCAGCTCTCTAGCTCATGCTCTCTAGCTCATGCTCTCTAGCTCATGCTCTCTAGCTCATGCTCTCTAGCTCTCAGCTTTCTCTAGCTCATGCTCTCTAGCTCTCAGCTTTCTCTAGCTCATGCTCTCTAGCTCTCAGCTTTCTCTAGCTCATGCTCTCTAGCTCTCAGCTTTCTCTAGCTCATGCTCTCTAGCTCTCAGCTTTCTCTAGCTCATGCTCTCTAGCTCTCAGCTTTCTCTAGCTCATGCTCTCTAGCTCTCAGCTTTCTCTAGCTCATGCTCTCTAGCTCTCAGCTTTCTCTAGCTCATGCTCTCTAGCTCTCAGCTTTCTCTAGCTCATGCTCTCTAGCTCTCAGCTTTCTCTAGCTCATGCTCTCTAGCTCTCAGCTTTCTCTAGCTCATGCTCTCTAGCTCTCAGCTTTCTCTAGCTCATGCTCTCTAGCTCTCAGCTTTCTCTAGCTCATGCTCTCTAGCTCTCAGCTTTCTCTAGCTCATGCTCTCTAGCTCTCAGCTTTCTCTAGCTCATGCTCTCTAGCTCTCAGCTTTCTCTAGCTCATGCTCTCTAGCTCTCAGCTTTCTCTAGCTCATGCTCTCTAGCTCTCAGCTTTCTCTAGCTCATGCTCTCTAGCTCTCAGCTTTCTCTAGCTCATGCTCTCTAGCTCTCAGCTTTCTCTAGCTCATGCTCTCTAGCTCTCAGCTTTCTCTAGCTCATGCTCTCTAGCTCTCAGCTTTCTCTAGCTCATGCTCTCTAGCTCTCAGCTTTCTCTAGCTCATGCTCTCTAGCTCTCAGCTTTCTCTAGCTCATGCTCTCTAGCTCTCAGCTTTCTCTAGCTCATGCTCTCTAGCTCTCAGCTTTCTCTAGCTCATGCTCTCTAGCTCTCAGCTTTCTCTAGCTCATGCTCTCTAGCTCTCAGCTTTCTCTAGCTCATGCTCTCTAGCTCTCAGCTTTCTCTAGCTCATGCTCTCTAGCTCTCAGCTTTCTCTAGCTCATGCTCTCTAGCTCTCAGCTTTCTCTAGCTCATGCTCTCTAGCTCTCAGCTTTCTCTAGCTCATGCTCTCTAGCTCTCAGCTTTCTCTAGCTCATGCTCTCTAGCTCTCAGCTTTCTCTAGCTCATGCTCTCTAGCTCTCAGCTTTCTCTAGCTCATGCTCTCTAGCTCTCAGCTTTCTCTAGCTCATGCTCTCTAGCTCTCAGCTTTCTCTAGCTCATGCTCTCTAGCTCTCAGCTTTCTCTAGCTCATGCTCTCTAGCTCTCAGCTTTCTCTAGCTCATGCTCTCTAGCTCTCAGCTTTCTCTAGCTCATGCTCTCTAGCTCTCAGCTTTCTCTAGCTCATGCTCTCTAGCTCTCAGCTTTCTCTAGCTCATGCTCTCTAGCTCTCAGCTTTCTCTAGCTCATGCTCTCTAGCTCTCAGCTTTCTCTAGCTCATGCTCTCTAGCTCTCAGCTTTCTCTAGCTCATGCTCTCTAGCTCTCAGCTTTCTCTAGCTCATGCTCTCTAGCTCTCAGCTTTCTCTAGCTCATGCTCTCTAGCTCTCAGCTTTCTCTAGCTCATGCTCTCTAGCTCTCAGCTTTCTCTAGCTCATGCTCTCTAGCTCTCAGCTTTCTCTAGCTCATGCTCTCTAGCTCTCAGCTTTCTCTAGCTCATGCTCTCTAGCTCTCAGCTTTCTCTAGCTCATGCTCTCTAGCTCTCAGCTTTCTCTAGCTCTCAGCTTTCTCTAGCTCTCTCTCTCTAGCTCATGCTCTCTAGCTCTCTCTCTCTAGCTCTCTCTCTCTCTCTCTCTCTCTGTCTAGCTCTTTTTTTTTTTTTACACAGGGTTTGATAAGGTTAGGTTAAGGGTCCCTAGCTTTATTGACAAGCTATTTACAGCTCTCTCTAGCTCTCTAGAGTTCTCTCTTTCTCTCTCTACTCTCTAGAGCTCTCTTTCTCTAGCTCTCTAGAGATCTCTAGCTCTCTAGAGCTTTCTCTAGCTCTAGAGCTCTCTCGAGCTCTCTCTAGCACTCTCCAAATGGGTAAAATTGATCAGTTAGCAAGAACTCATTTAAAATTAAGTCCTTTCTAAAATTTTCTCTTATACATTTAAAGATATATCCTTTTCATTTATGTTAATGTAAAAAAAAATTAATAATTTTGTACCAAAAGAACTCTAGAAATTTCTTTTTCCAAAATGTCGGCCGCTTCCCAAAAAGAAAGAAAAAAAAACTTTAATCCTCGTTCAACACTTTCACCATCACTCATACATAATCACTGTCTTTGCAGGCATTGTACTTCCCATATCCAGGACTCAAGTCTGGCTAACCTGTTTCTCTGAATTCCTTCACAAAATATTACCCTGCTCACACTCCAACAGCTCATCAATTCTCAAAAATCATTAGTCTCCATTCATTCCTATCTAACGCATTCACACACGCTTGCTGGAAATCTGAGCCTCTCCCTTACCCCTCTCCCTCTAACTTTTTTGGGGATGATCCCCTACCCCACCTTCCTTCCCCAATAGATTTATATGTTCTCCAAGTCATTCTACTTTATTCCATTCTCTCTAAATGATCAAACCACCTCAACAGCCCCTCTTCAGCTCTCTGACTAATACTTCTAGTAACACCTCCTCCTAATTGCCCTTAGACACGACATCTCCACTGCCTCGAGCTGCCTCCTCACTGCAGCATTTACAACCCATGCTTTACACCCATATAAGGAGTGTTGGTACCACTATACTCTCATACAGTACAGCCTCAGGTAACGATGCCATTGGATAGCGATAAAATCGGATGTCGATGCGTCTTTGCGTAAAAATATTGGCTCAGCCAATGATGAAAAACTCAGTTGGGGACATTCGTCCCAAACGCGTCTGCATGGCCTGGGCCGCCCACGGTTGCCCGGCCACTATGTACAGCCAGTGTGCTATTGTTTACAAGCCAGGGCGGACGGTTCTATGCATACATGTGATACATTTTGTATTATTCCATTGTAGTGCTTGTAACTGCTAAATAAGCCACCATGGGCCCAAAGAAAGCTTCTAGTGCCAACCCTGTGGTATTATTATTATTATTATTATAATCAAAAAGAAGCGCTAAGCCACAAGGGCTATACAGCGCTGCAACCCTGTGGTAAAAAGGGTGAGAAATACTATTGAATTGAAGAAAGAGATAATCACAAAGTATGAAAGTGGAGTGCGTGCCTCCGAGCTGGCTCAGCTGCATAACAAACCCCAATCAACCATCGCTACTATCTTGGCCAACAGAAAGGCAATCAAGGATGCTGTTGTTGTGAAAGGTGCAAGTATGCTTACAAAACAAAGATAGCAGATACTCAAAGATGTGGAGAGACTGTTAATGGATCAACGACAAACAATTATCAGATGATAGTGTTTCACAGTCAATCATATGTGAAAAGGCAAGGCAGTTGCATGTGTATCTCATTATGAAAATGCCTGGAACTAGTGCTGATGTTAGTGAATTTAAGACCAGCAAAGGTTGGTTTGAGAGATTTAAGAATCATAGCAGCATACACAGTGTGATAAGGCATGGTGAGGCTGCCAGTTCTGACCAAAAAGTGGCTGAAAAACATGTGCAGGACTTTAAGGGGTACATAGAGGCTGAAAAATTAAAACCCCAACAAGCATTCAATTGTGATGAAACAGGCCTGTTTTGGAAGAAAATGCCAAACAGGACCTACATTACTCAGGAGGGAAAGGCACTCCCAGGACACAAGCCTATGAAAGACAGGCTAACTCTCATGTTTTGTAGTAATGCTAGTGGGGATTGCAAAGTGAAGCCTTACTGGTGTATCACTCTGAAACTCCCAGAGTGTTAAAGAAAAACAGTGTCGTCAAGGCTAATGTGTGTGATGTGGTAGGCAAACAGTAAGGCATGGGTCACTAGGGACATTTTCCATGATTGGTTCTATCATGTGTTTGGCCCCACTGTGAAAAAATACCTCCTGGAAAATAAATTGGACCTCAAGTGCCTCCTGGTATTAGACATCTTGCTCATCCTCCAGACATGCAAGAGTGAATTGTGGAGGAGTTGAATTTCATCAAAGTGAAATTTTTGCCCCACCACTCCTCTCCTCCAGCCCATGGACCAGCAGGTCATTTCAAATTTCAAAAAACTGTACACCAAAGCAGTGTTTTAGAAGTGCTTTGAAGTGACCTCAGACACTGAATTGACCCTAAGAGAGTTTTGGAAAGATCACTTCAGTATCCTCAGTTGCATAAGCCTTATAAGTAAGGCTTGGGAGGGAGTGACTTGCAGGACTTTGAACTCTGCTTGGAGGAAATTGTGGCTGGATGTGTACAAGAGAGGGATTTTGAAGGGTTTGGGGCTAACCCTGAGGAACCTATACCAGTTGTGGAATCTATTCTGTCACTGGGGAAATCCATGGGGTTGGAGGTTAGTGACGAGGATGTGGAAGAGTTGGAGGACGACGACAAAGAGCTAACCACTGATGAGCTGCAAGAACATCTGCAACAGGAAGAGATCACAACTGAAAAAATTGCTTCAGAGGAGGGGATAGAGAGTTGGAGGAAGCTGCCTTCTTCAATGATTAAGGACATTTGTACAATGTGGACAAAGGTGCAAGCCTTTATGGATGAACATCACCCTGACACAGCTGTTGCAAGCCATGCTGGTGACTTTTACAATGACAATGTTGTGTCCCATTTTAAGGAAATCTTAAAGAAACGCCAGAAACAGCTCTATGGACAGATTTTTATCGCGACAGAGGTCCAGTGACTGTCAAGTTGTTCCCAGTGGCATTAAAAACAAAGAAGGGAAGTAACCCCAGAAAAGGACTTGGTACCTAAAGTCCTTATGGAAGGGGATTCCCCTTCCAAACAATAATAGGACACCTCCATCATCTCCCATCTCATCACTCATCAATAAATTTTCAATAAAGGTAAGTTTCATTTATTCTTCATGTATTTATTCTTCATGTATTTATTCTTCATGTCATTGGTTTCTGTGTAGGAAAATGTATATTTCATGTGAAAAAAAAATTTAATACTCTTGGGTATCCGGAACAGATTAATTGGATTTCCATTACAGTATTTCTTATGGGGAAAATTAATTCAGCTAACGATAAAATCAGTTAAGGACAAGCTCTCTGGAATGGATTAAAATCGTTACCCAAGGGTCCACTGTACACATTCCCTTCTTTGCCTCCATGGATAATGTTATTTGTCTCCACAGATGCCTCAATGCACCACTCACCTTTTTTCCTTCATCAATTCTATGGTTTACCTCATCCTTCATAAACCCATCTGCTGACAAGTCAACTCTCAAATATCTGAAAACATTCACTTCTTCCATACTCCCTCTCCAATGTGATATGCAATTTTTGCTTCTTTTTCTCTTTAGTAGACTATATGGGAAAAGGGGTTACTAGCCCATTGCTCCCTGCATTTTACTTGACTTTTACAACACACATGACTTACGGAGGAAAGATTCTTAATCCACTTCTCCATGGATTTGAAAGGAAAACTAATAAGAACAAGAACTATTAAGTTAAAATCAAAGAAAACTCAGAGGAGTGTGTATATATAATCATGTACATGCATGTGTAGTGTGACCTAAGTGTAAGTAGAAGTAGCAAGATGTCCTGAAATCTTGCATGTTTATGAGACAGAAGAAAGACACCAACAATCCTACCATCATGTAAAACAAATGCAGGCTTCCATTTTACACTCACTTGGCAGTACGGTAGTACCTCCCTGCACAGTTGCTGTGTTCCAACCTACTAATTTAGCCTAATCCAACAATATATTTTAGACAAGTTTACAATAATTTAATAAACACAATAAAATGTATTTTTTCTTCTTAGGTTCAAAATGATTTTTGTGAAATTATTGCATACACAGATTTTTGCCTGCCTTATTTGCCAAGAAGAGCGCTGCTAATTTAAGCCAAGATCGCAAGTTTTACCCATTTGGCATGACATACGTATATGTATACAGGTCTCCCTCAACATTCGCGAGGGTTAGGGGATCAAGGGCCTCGCGAATGTTGAAAAACCGTGAATGTTTGGTGCCCCAATATATTGTAGGGAAATATAATACAATACTGCTTCCTTAACTTGTTGAACCATGAACAATCATAAAATACATGAAAACGTCGTAAATTGTACTAAATACGTATATACATGTTATGTTTTACTAACATGTATGTTATTAAATACCACAGACTCCTCCACTGCCTCCATCAATGCCTCCACCACTTCCTCAACCACTGCGAGTCCCTACTACCCTCCCTCCGAGCCCCGCAACTGGCAGCCAGCCCTCCCACCACTCGGTGTGGTGAGTGTTTTGTTTGTTCATTATTTGCTATTAAACTACAGTATAAATAATGTAAACCCATTCATGACTGCATATTGGAATGGCTATTCAGAAAGGTATTGGACGGTGACATCGTGTGTTTAATCTTGAACACAGCAAAGAATCAAACATTTCTGCTTCTGCTAATAATAACAATAGTAGTAGTAATAATAATAATAATAATACGATATAATTGAAGAAGGAAATTGTACAAAAATACGAGGGAGTGGTTGACACATCGTCAGTGTGGCTTTGTTTGTGCTGGAGTGAACATTAGTCTCCCTGCTCTTCCAAACATTTCACAATAATTCAGCAGTTGAGGCAGTGGTATTTAATAACATATATGTTATAAATAATAATAGTACATATTAATAACATGTATGTTATTAAATACCACTGCCTCAACAGCTGCCTCAACCACTGCCTCAATCGCTGCCTCAACAGCTGCCTCACCCACTGCCTCAATCACTGCCTCAATCGCTGCCTCACCCACTGCCTTAATCGCTGCCTTAACAGCTGCCTCAACCACTGCCTCAATCGCTGCCTCAACAGCTGCCTCAACCACTGCCTCAATCGCTGCCTCAACAGCTGCCTCAATCGCTGCCTCAATCGCTGCCTCAACAGCTGCTTCACCCACTGCCTCAATCGCTGCCTCAACAGCTGCCTCACCCACTGCCTCAATCGCTGCCTCAACCGCTGCCTCAACCACTGCCTCAATCGCTGTCTCAACAGCTGCCTCACCCACTGCCTCAATCGCTGTCTCAACAGCTGCCTCACCCACTGCCTCAATCGCTGCCTCAATCGCTGCCTCAACAGCTGCTTCACCCACTGCCTCAATCGCTGCCTCAACAACTGCCTCAACCACTGCCTCAATCGCTGCCTCAACAGCTGCCTCGCCCACTGCCTCAATCGCTGCCTCAACAGCTGCCTCAACCACTGCCTCAATCGCTGCCTCAACAGCTGCCTCAACCGCTGCCTCAATCGCTGCCTCAATTGCTGCCTCAATCGCTGCCTCAATCGCTGCCTCAACAGCTGCCTCAACAGCTGCCTCAACCACTGCCTCAATCGCTGCCTCAACAGTAGCCTCATCCACTGCCTCAATCGCTGCCTCAACCACTGCCTCTACCACTCCAGTCACACTCAATCTACAAGCACCAAACACAATGAATTATTGTGAAATGTTTGGAAGAGCACGGAGACTAATGTTCACTCCAGCATAAACAAAGTCACACTGACGATGTGTCAACCACTCCCTCATATTTTTGTACAACTTCCTTCTTCAATTATATCGTATTTATTATTATTATTATTATTATTATTATTTTTATTATTATTATTATTATTACTATTGTTGTTATTAGCAGTAGCAGAAATGTTTGATTCTTTGCTGTGTTCAAGAGTAAACACATGATGTCACCGTCTAATACCTGTCCGAATAGCCATTCCAATATGCAGTCAAGAATGGGTTTACATTATTTATACTGTAGTTTAATAGCAAATAATGAACAAACAAAACAATCACCACACTGAGTGGTGGGAGGGCTGGCTGCCAGTTGCGGGGGTCGGTGGGAGGGTAGTAGGGACTCGCAGGTGGCGGGAAACTTGAATATGATTTGGCGGCTGGGAATTTGGTGGCTGGGAATTTGGCGGTTGGGAATTCGCGAATGTGTGAAGCCCGCGAAAGCTGAAAACGTGAATGTTGAGGGGGACCTGTATACAGCCTCTCCTCACTTAGCGACGTACTCATATACCAATGACTCAGACTCAAGACAGGTTCTCTGACCAGTATGCATGCTGAAATAATGTGTATTAGAGCTGATTTCCTCTATTCTGTATATTACAATATACAGTACACTACTGTATAAACATTTAAAAATACCAGAAATGTTATAAATGGTGCAAAGGTGACGTTAAAACAATATCAAGGATGGTTGACACAAACCCACTGGCATTACAATATGCTCCTCACTTAGTGACGAATTCGTTTATTGACGTCTTAGGAACGGAACTCCATTGTTAAGTGAGGAAAGGCTGTATGTGTGTGTTGTATATGTGTGTGTGTATATATATATATATAATATATATATATATATATATATATAATATTATTATTTTATTTTTTATTATCACACTGGCCGATTCCCACCAAGGCAGGGTGGCCCGAAAAAGAAAAACTTTCACCATCATTCACTCCATCACTGTCTTGCCAGAAGGGTGCTTTACACTACAGTTTTTAAACTGCAACATTAACACCCCTCCTTCAGAGTGCAGGCACTGTACTTCCCATCTCCAGGACTCAAGTCCGGCCTGCCGGTTTCCCTGAATCCCTTCATAAATGTTACTTTGCTCACACTCCAACAGCACGTCAAGTATTAAAAACCATTTGTCTCCATTCACTCCTATCAAACACGCTCACGCATGCCTGCTGGAAGTCCAAGCCCCTCGCACACAAAACCTCCTTTACCCCCTCCCTCCAACCCTTCCTAGGCCGACCCCTACCCCGCCTTCCTTCCACTACAGACTGTATGTATGTATATTATATATATATATATATATATATATATATATATATATATATATATATATATATATATATATATATATATATATATATGTTGTGTATCTTTATATGTGTATGCTTCTAGACTGTTGTATTCTGAGCACCTCTGCAAAAACAGTGATAATGTGCGAGTGTGGTGAAAGTGTTGAATGATGAAAGTATTTTCTTTTTGGGGATTTTCTTTCTTTTTTTTTGGGTCACCCTGCCTCGGTGGGAGACGACCGACTTGTTGAAAAAAAAAAAAAATATATATTATATATATATATATATATATATATATATATATATATATATATATATATATATATATATATATATATATATATATATATATATATATATTTCTTTTTAACAAGTCGGCCGTCTCCCACCGAGGCAGGGCGACTCAAAAAGAAAGAAAATCCCCAAAAAGAAAATACTTTCATCATTCAACACTTTCACCTCACTCACACATAATCACTGTTTTTGCAGAGGTGCTCAGAATACAACAGTGTAGAAGCATGTACGTATAAAGATACACAACATATCCCTCCAAACTGCCAATATCCCAAACCCCTTCTTTAAAGTGCAGGCATTGTACTTCCCATTTCTAGGACACAAGTCTAGCTATATAAAAACCAGTTTCCCTGAATCCCATCACTAAATATTACCCTGCTTACACTCCAACAGCTCGTCAGGTCCCAAATACCATTCGTCTCCACTCTTATCTGACATGCTCACGCGCGCTTGCTGGAAGTACAAGCCCCTCGCCCACAAAACCTCCTTTACCCCCTCCCTCCAATCTTTTCGAGGATGACCCCTACCCCACCTTCTTTCCCCTACAAATTTATATGCTCTCCATGTCATTCTACTTTGATCCATTCTCTCTAAATGACCAAACCACCTCAACAACCCCTCTTCAGCCCTCTGACTAATACTTTTATTAACTCCACACCTTCTCCTAATTTCTACACTCCGAATTTTCTGCATAATATTTACACCACACATTGCCCTCAGACAGGACATCTCCACTGCCTCCAACCATCTCCTCACTGCAGCATTTACAACCCAAGCTTCACACCCATATAAGAGTGTTGGTACCACTATACTTTCATATATGTATTCCCTTCCTTGCCTCCATAGATGTTTTTTTGTCTCCATATATACCTCAATGCACCACTCACCTTTTTTCCTTCATCAATTCTATGATTAACCTCATCCTTCATAAATTCATCCACTGACACATCAACTCCCAAATATCTGAAAACATTCACTTCTTCCATACTCCTCCTCCAATTTGATATCCAATTTTTCTTTATCTAAATCATCTGATACCCTCATCACCTTAACTCTTTTCTATGTTCACTTTCAACTTTCTACCTTTACACACACTCCCACACTCGTCCACCAACCTTTGCAGTTTCTCTCTAGAATCTCCCATAAGCACAGTATCATCAGCAAAAAGTGTCAATTCCCATTTTGTATTTGATTCCCCATAATTTAATCCCACCCCTCTCCTGAACACCCTAGCATTTACTTTTACAACCCCATCTATAAATATATGTATTAAACAACCATAGTGACATTACACATCCCTGTCGAAGACCTACTTTTACCGGGAAGTAGTCTCCCTCTCTTCTACACACCCTAACCAGAGCCTCACTATCCTCATAAAAGCTCTTTACAGCAGTTAGTAACTTACCACCTATTCCATATACTTGCAGCATCTGCCACATTGCTCCCCTATCCACTCTATCATAAGCCTTTTCTAAATCTATAAATGCAATAAAAACTTCCCTACCTTTATCTAAATACGGTTTACATATATGCTTCAATTTAAAACTTGATCTACACATCCTCTACCCACTCTAAAACCTCCTTGCTCATCCGCAATCGTATATTCTGTCTTACCTTTAATTCTTTCAATAATAACCCTACCATACACTTTTCCCGGTATACTCAGTAAACTAATTCCTCTATAATTTTTACAATCACTTTTGTCCAACTTCCCTTTATATAAAGGGATTATACATGCTCTCTGCCAATCCCTAGTTACCTTCCCCTCTTTCATACATTTTTAAACAAAAATACCAACCACTCCAACACTATATCCCCTTCCCCCCCTGCTTTTAACATTTCTGTCATGATCCTGTCAGTTCCAGCTGCTTTACCCCCTTTCACTCTACGTAATGCCTCACGCACCTCCCCCACACTCGCATCCTTTTCTTCTTCACTCCTAAAAGATGGTATACCTCCCTGGCCAGTGCATGAAATTACTGCCTCCCTTTCTTTGTCAACATTTTAAAGTTCCTCAAAATATTCCCGCCATCTATCCAATACCTCCATCTCCCTATCTACTAATTCCCCTACTCTATTTTTAACTGACAAATCCATTTGTTCTCTAGGCTTTCTTAACTTGTTTAACTCCAAAAATTTTTCTTATTTTCATTAAAATTTCTTGACAGTGCCTCTCCCACTCTATCATCTGCTCTCATTTTGCACTCTTTCACCACTCTCTTCACCTTTCTTTTACTCGCCATATACTCTGCTCTTCTTATAATACTTCTGCTTTGTAAAAACCTCTCATAAGCTACCTTTTCCTCTTTTATCACACCCTTTACTTCGTCATTCCACCATTCACTTCTCTTTCCTCCTGCACCCACCCTCCTATAACCACAAATGTCTGTCCCACATTCTAATAATGCATTTTTAAAACTATTCCAACCCTCTTCAACACCCCCACTACTCATACTTGCACTAGCCCACCTTTCTGCCAATAGTTGCTTATATCTCACACGAACTTCCTCCTTCCTTAGTTTATACACTTTCACCTCTCTTATTTGTTATTGCCATTTTCCTCTTGTCCTATCTACCTCTTATTCTAACTGTAGCTACAACTAAATAATGATCCAATATATCAGTTGTCCCTCTATAAACATGTACATCCTGGAACCTACCCTTCAGTCTTTTATCCACCAATACATAATCTAACAAACTACTTTCATTACGTGCTATATCATACCTTGTATGTTTATTTATCCTCTTTTTCATAAAATATGTATTACTTATTACCAAACCTTTTTCTACACATAGCTCAATTAAAAGCTCCCCATTTTCATTTACCCCTGGCACCCCAGATTTACCTACTACTCTCTCCACAACATTTTTACCCACTTTAGCATTGAAATCACCAACCACAAGTACTCTCTCACTTGGTTCAAAACTCCCCATGCATTCACTCAACAGTTCCCAAAATCTCTCTCTCTCTCCTCCAGGTGCATATACGCTTACTATAACCCACTTTTCACATCCAACCTTTATTTTACTCCACATAATCCTTGAATTAATACATTTATACTCCCTCTACGCTGTATATCCCTTGTGGCTTAGCGCTTATTTTTTATTATAATATACTCCCTCTTTTCCTGTTATAGCTTATCCTTCAACATTATTGCTAATCCTTCTTTAGCTCTAACTATTTGAAACCCCTGACCTAATCCCATTTATTTCTCTCCACTGAAACTCTCTCACCCCCTTCAACTTTGTTTCACTTAATGACCGAGTTCTGTTCCTAAGAGTAGGTCGTTAAGCAAACTGGTCGTTAACCCTTTCACTGTCTGTCCCTTAATATTACAGCTTTCAGGTCAGTGTCGGTCCTGTAATACTATGCCAAAATTCTAGTGGCTTCCAATCTTGTGGAAGAAAGCTGGTAGGTCTACATAAGAGAGAATGGGTCTGAGTGGTCAGTGTGCACACCGTGCATGAAAAAAAAATTGTGTCTGTGTTTTTGGTTTAAAACAGTGACTTATATTATTTATCCATGTTTACAGTAATGTAGTAGTCTGCATAACAGTAAATCTTCTATTTTTTTGTGTGAATAAAAATTCAAAATGGAAAGCAAGCGTAATATAAGAGGAATCTGGAAATGTGACTAATGAACAGATAAAATGTTATTTTAGTACTAGGAATGTTTGCAATGTTTATTCTGGACTATTGATATTGGCCTTGAATTTTGTATGAAATTGGCCAAATTACTAATTTCTGATCCCTTTATTGGGTGGTTGAAATAAGTAAATGGGCAGTGTCTTGTACTGAGGTGATATAACAAAAGGAGTAGTAGAGAAATAGCTATGACTATAGTTGACTGTTACAAGTGGAATTGGCCCAAAATGCGGCTCAAAGTGGGCGAAATTGCCAATGCATAAATTTACCCGAGACCGCTAACTTCACAAGAGCATAATTCCATAAGGTTTCCATCAAGTTTCGTACTTTTGGTTTCATTACCATCGGGAAAAAATTCTCTATCATAAAAAATATTTTTTTTAATTCTTCGACACAGAGCAAGTTTGCAAGCAGGGGTTGCAACAGTGAAAGCTGTAAGTGAGGAGCATACTGTACTGGTAGTGGATGTGTGTCTACCATCTTTAAAAAATATCTAATTTCACTTTTGTGCCATTTATGACATTTTTAGTATATTTTTATATGTATATACTGTAATGTACAATGTAATAAACAGAATAGAGGAAATAAGCTCTAATATAGATTACTTAGGTTTGAATGTTGGACAGAGAGCTGGTCACAAGTCTGAGCAAGTGAGGAGAGGCTGTATTAAATCATATTTTACAATTAAAAAGTTCAAAAATGTCTAATCAAAAAACAGATATTTCAATCTTTTATGAGAAATCGGAAAGCAATATGAATATGGAACTAAAATATTTCAGGAAAATTTGTTGGTGATGCAGGTCCAGCACTAGAGGTTTGTCCAGAGGCTGAGGAAGCATCTTGAGGGTTAAAGGAGCCATATTGTCCAGTGTGCACTGCCTCGGTTTTTCTTGAGTAACCTGTTAAATATTAGTTTATATGAATTACCAATGGAAAATACTACTGATATATATTATCTCTTAAAAATCAACATTGCATTTTATGAAGCCAGAACATTTCAAAAACTTAAACTGTAATTGTCATTTGTGGTCACTGATTACTTTCACAACTAAAAGTGTTGACTGCTTGGCATGGTATGTGAGGTCTCGTGTTGCAACTGTCAATAGAGACCTGCACAACACCTAGGAACCTCCCCAGAGCTGACTGGAATTTTTCATTTGTGGCATGTCAGTGCTTGGAAAAAGTTTTAGATTTTGAAGCTTTCAGAATCTCGGAAACGAAATACGTGTATTCAACTAGTATACCAAATAATTTCTCACTGCCATGGAGGGAAGGAAGACATCACCTACACCGTGGATGGGGTGAAAGTGCAAAAGCTGCAAACAAGGAAACAACTCTCTGTGGGTGGGTGCCGTAGAGCTATGGCTCTGAAGTGCAGGTCTTTGTTGTAGTTCTAAGTGATTAGCTGGCTTAGCACTTCTTTTTGATTATAATAATATCTAAGTGATTAGCTCATCTCACTCAGATAAGCTGCGAGCAGTGGCAGCTTGTGTATAGGCACTGCGAAACTGCAGCACCCCGTATTTTCACTCTATATTATCAAAAATTCAATACAGGTCCACATCCTTTATCCGAAATTCGAAAAGTTCTGAAAACCGAAGTTTTTTTGTGGAGTGTGGAGCATCAGTCATCTCTACATAACTCCAACGCCGCCACTTGTCTCAGTGCTTGTAGCATTCACACGTGTGTCTGCTGTTTGCTGATATTTTGTTTTTGCTTTTTATTTTGTGACTAATTTCACTGTGAAAATGTCAAAAAGAGCTGCAGATACCCCTATGGGTAACAAAAAAAAAAGGAAGCATTTAATAATAATATCTTTATTTACTACAAGTACATGTACATGGTATACAGGCCTAGCTGACATCGATGACATACAGTGGTCCCTCGTTTTTTGTAATTAATCCGTTCCTGGAGCCGTTACTATAAACGAAATTTACGATTTGCGAATCAATTTTCCCCATAAGAAATAATGTAAATACAATTAATCCGTTCCTGACACCCAGAAGTATTAAAACGAAAATTTTTTTTTACATGAAATATACATATACATATTTTAAGAAAAAGAGGATAAATAAGTATACACGATATGATGTAGGGCGAAATGACAGTAGTTTGTTGGATTATGTATTGGTAGATAAAAGACTGTTGAGTAGACTTCAGGATGTACATGTTTATCGAGGGGCCACAGATATATCAGATCACTTTCTAGTTGTAGCTACACTGAGAGTAAAAGGTAGATGGGATACAAGGAGAATAGAAGCATCAGGGAAGAGAGAGGTGAAGGTTTATAAACTAAAAGAGGAGGCAGTTAGGGTAAGATATAAACAGCTATTGGAGGATAGATGGGCTAATGAGAGCATAGGCAATGGGGTCGAAGAGGAATGGGGTAGGTTTAAAAATGTAGTGTTAGAGTGTTCAGCAGAAGTTTGTGGTTACAGGAAAGTGGGTGCAGGAGGGAAGAGGAGCGATTGGTGGAATGATGATGTAAAGAGAGTAGTAAGGGAGAAAAAGTTAGCATATGAGAAGTTTTTACAAAGTAGAAGTGATGCAAGGAGGGAAGAGTATATGGAGAAAAAGAGAGAGGTTAAGAGAGTGGTGAAGCAATGTAAAAAGAGAGCAAATGAGAGAGTGGGTGAGCTGTTATCAACAAATTTTGTTGAAAATAAGAAAAAGTTTTGGAGTGAGATTAACAAGTTAAGGAAGCCTAGAGAACAAATGGATTTGTCAGTTAAAAATAGGAGAGGAGAGTTATTAAATGGAGAGTTAGAGGTATTGGGAAGATGGAGGGAATATTTTGAGGAATTGTTAAATGTTGATGAAGATAGGGAAGCTGTGATTTCGTGTATAGGGCAAGGAGGAATAACATCTTGTAGGAGTGAGGAAGAGCCAGTTGTGAGTGTGGGGGAAGTTCGTGAGGCTGTAGGTAAAATGAAAGGGGGTAAGGCAGCCGGGATTGATGGGATAAAGATAGAAATGTTAAAAGCAGGTGGGGATATAGTTTTGGAGTGGTTGGTGCAATTATTTAATAAATGTATGGAAGAGGGTAAGGTACCTAGGGATTGGCAGAGAGCATGCATAGTTCCTTTGTATAAAGGCAAAGGGGATAAAAGAGAGTGCAAAAATTATAGGGGGATAAGTCTGTTGAGTGTACCTGGTAAAGTGTATGGTAGAGTTATAATTGAAAGAATTAAGAGTAAGACGGAGAATAGGATAGCAGATGAACAAGGAGGCTTTAGGAAAGGTAGGGGGTGTGTGGACCAGGTGTTTACAGTGAAACATATAAGTGAACAGTATTTAGATAAGGCTAAAGAGGTCTTTGTGGCATTTATGGATTTGGAAAAGGCGTATGACAGGGTGGATAGGGGGGCAATGTGGCAGATGTTGCAAGTGTATGGTGTAGGAGGTAGGTTACTGAAAGCAGTGAAGAGTTTTTACGAGGATAGTGAGGCTCAAGTTAGAGTATGTAGAAAAGAGGGAAATTTTTTCCCAGTAAAAGTAGGCCTTAGACAAGGATGTGTGATGTCACCGTGGTTGTTTAATATATTTATAGATGGGGTTGTAAGAGAAGTAAATGCGAGGGTCTTGGCAAGAGGCGTGGAGTTAAAAGATAAAGAATCACACACAGGGTGGGAGTTGTCACAGCTGCTCTTTGCTGATGACACTGTGCTCTTGGGAGATTCTGAAGAGAAGCTGCAGAGATTGGTGGATGAATTTGGTAGGGTGTGCAAAAGAAGAAAATTAAAGGTGAATACAGGAAAGAGTAAGGTTATGAGGATAACAAAAAGATTAGGTGATGAAAGATTGAATATCAGATTGGAGGGAGAGAGTATGGAGGAGGTGAACGTATTCAGATATTTGGGAGTGGACGTGTCAGCGGATGGGTCTATGAAAGATGAGGTGAATCATAGAATTGATGAGGGAAAAAGAGTGAGTGGTGCACTTAGGAGTCTGTGGAGACAGAGAACTTTGTCCTTGGAGGCAAAGAGGGGAATGTATGAGAGTATAGTTTTACCAACGCTCTTATATGGGTGTGAAGCATGGGTGATGAATGTTGCAGCGAGGAGAAGGCTGGAGGCAGTGGAGATGTCATGTCTGAGGGCAATGTGTGGTGTGAATATAATGCAGAGAATTCGTAGTTTGGAAGTTAGGAGGAGGTGCGGGATTACCAAAACTGTTGTCCAGAGGGCTGAGGAAGGGTTGTTGAGGTGGTTCGGACATGTAGAGAGAATGGAGCGAAACAGAATAACTTCTAGAGTGTATCAGTCTGTAGTGGAAGGAAGGCGGGGTAGGGGTCGGCCTAGGAAGGGTTGGAGGGAGGGGGTAAAGGAGGTTTTGTGTGCGAGGGGCTTGGACTTCCAGCAGGCATGCGTGAGCGTGTTTGATAGGAGTGAATGGAGACAAATGGTTTTTAATACTTGACGTGCTGTTGGAGTGTGAGCAAAGTAACATTTATGAAGGGATTCAGGAAAACCGGCAGGCCGGACTTGAGTCCTGGAGATGGGAAGTACAGTGCCTGCACTCTGAAGGAGGGGTGTTAATGTTGCAGTTTAAAAACTGTAGTGTAAAGCACCCTTCTGGCAAGACAGTGATGGAGTGAATGATGGTGAAAGTTTTTCTTTTTCGGGCCACCCTGCCTTGGTGGGAATCGGCCAGTGTGATAATAAATAAATAATACATATACATGTAGTACATAAACAATACACTGGGAAATGATGAATGAAACATTAACAGCATAACACTTACCTTTATTGGAGATTCTTCTTAGTGTATGGGAGACTGGAGGAGAGAGATTGGATTGTTTACAGTTTGGAAGGGGAATCCCCTTCCAGCAACACTTCAGGTACCAATTGCTTCTCTGGGGTTGCTTCTTAATGCCACTAGGACCACCTTGAGAGTCGCTCTAGTCCTGTCTCGCAAAGTAACTGTGGAGAGAACTCTGTTTCTGGCATCTCTTTAACACTTCCTGAAAATGGCCCAAGACTTTGTCACTGTACATATTTCTCACCTTCTTTACCACAGGCTTGGCACTAGGAGCTTTCTTTGGAGCCATGGTAGCTTATTTAGTACTTGCAAGCACTAAAATGAGTGGAATATTATGAAATATTTCATAGGAGCACTTGAGGGGACCTTCACTCACTGGTAAATAATGCCAGACTGGCTGGGTAGGGAGGCCGCCCCGGCTCACACCGTGCATACGCGTCCCGGACGAACTACTATTCGCGAGTCAACCTATGAAAAGCGAGTCCATGTCTATACGAAAATACCCCTATGATTGGTGAAATTTACGATTGCCTAGAACTACGAAAAGCGAGGGACCACTGTACTACTATATAGAAAGACACGTGTTATGCTGAGCACTTCGGGAAAATTAGGTCAGTGTCCCAGGATGTGACCCACACCAGTTGACTAACATCCAAGTACCCATTTTACTGATGGGTGAACATAGACAACGGGTGTAAAGAAACATGCCCACAGTTTCTATCCCGGCTGGGAATCGAACCCAGACTCTCGCCATGTGAAGCAAGAGCTTTAGCCACCAGAGCCTGATATTATCAATAATGCAGAAAGTAGAGTTACTGCAGAAGCTTGATCATGGTGTCCCCTCAAGGAAGGTTCCTTGATGTTGGTGAGGGGCTCTTGATTTAGCGAATTGGATCTGTGCTCCAGTTCCCCGAATTAAACCTGAATGCCTTCCACATCCCCCCCCCCAGGTGCTGTATAATCTTCCGGGTTTAGCACTTCCCCCTTGATTATAATAAATAATTGATCATGGTGTCAGTGCAGTGTCTTATTGAAGAATATGGTGTTGGAACTACCACTGTTTATGATTTAAAGAAACAAAGAAGTTACTGAAGTAATATAATGACAGTAATCGCTGTATAGTCCTTGTGGCTTAGCGCTTCTTTTTGATTATAATAATAATAATGACAGTAATGAAAAATAGGCCTCTTCAAGGGGGGCTCCTTGGCGTGGTGAAGAGGCTCTTGGTCTGAGGAATTAGACCTATCGGTCTTCTTCCTCAGACCGAACCTAATTACCCCCCAATCTCCCCTCCCCTATCCCATCCTCCCCATCCTCCCCTTTTTCCTTTCCTCCTCCTCCTCCCCACTCCTCCCTTTTGCCCTTCCTCTTTTTGTCCTTTGGGATTTCTCCCACAGGCGCGCTAGTTCCTAGGTAGGAGAAAGGACACCGGGGTCCATCCCATTCCGTTGAGGTTTCTTGGCGGTGGCGTAGTTTGCCGTGGAATCTGGATTGCCTAGGGATGTCCCGATCCCTCTCCGGTATCCCGGAGTAGCTTTGGGTGTCTTTTGGGCGACGGGTGTAGCTCTGGAAGCCACCTTTCGGATTCCGGGGGTGGTGGCTGAAGGAGGTATGCTTTGTGGCGGATATCCGGCCGCCCTCTCTTTTGTCCACCGAGGTAGCTCGGCAGATGTGAGGTTGCTATCCCAGATTGCTGGTTTACTGGCATGAAGGGTAGGGTATGGCACGGGTTCCATGCTGCATCTGCGCTACTAGCGGTGTCGAGTCCTCTTGGGCGCGGAGGGAGATTTCTGGCCCTTTCATCCCTCCTAGGAACTATCCCTCCCCGGTCCCCCCTTTTTTTTTCTTTTTTTTATTTTTATTTTCTTTTCTTCTTTCTTTTTTTTTCTTAAAAACAAAAAGAAAGAAGTAACCTAACCATGGCAGCCCTAGTCCATGAACCTGGTACCCCCGGGCCCCTTCTTGATACCGCACCCCGTTCTGACCCCGCCTCGTCTTTGGACCACTCTTCAGACATTCCTCATGCCTCTGTACCTATTGCCGGTGCTGTTTCCTCACCCGCTTCAGGTACTGAGGCCTCGACTGACTCCTTCGATTTATCAGACCTTCGCTCTCCTCTGACTATGCTTCCGGCCTCTCCCTCTACGGTGCGGCAATTTTCAAATCGCCGACCCGTTCCACGTCGGACCAACTCTGGTCCCACGCCTAAACGTCAACGACAATTACCTGCTGATGATACTTCTCCACCTTCACCTTCTCGTTCTTCTCAGAAACGATCGACACGTCCTTCACTACCTTTCCACGCTCAGTTTCAGACTGAACAGTGGACTAAATTCTTCACTTTACGACCAACTTCCTCTACTGCCTATCTTTCTGACCATAGTATTGGCAAGGCACTCCTACGCCATGTTGGTAAAGATATTTCTTTTCATGCTCTTAAGAGCGGTACGCGCATCATTACCGTACAGAATGCTACCCAGGCTCGTGAGCTCTCTCGTCTTACCCATATAGATACTGTTCCTGTCACCCTTGAAAAACATCATTCCCTCAATTCTTGTAGTGGTACCGTTATTCTGCCCCATACCATAGTTCAACAAAATTTCCAGACATGTGGCACCGACATTCTAGAACAGCTGGAACTCCAAGATCTCCCAATCCTCAAGGTAGACACTTACGTTCTTCCTGCCCGTGGGCGGAGACGATACCCTAGCAATGTGGCTCGTTTAACTTTTGACAGCCGAGAACTCCCATCCTCCGTTTATATAGCAGGACATCGGTTACAAGTTCGAAAGGTGATCCCTACACCACAACAGTGTAGAAATTGCTGGCGATTTGGCCATCCAGCGAAATATTGCAGATCTATCGCCGAATGCCCAGTCTGTGGTGCCGATGACCATTCTAATACGTCTTGCAATCGATCTCCCTCTTGCCTTAACTGTCATGAGGCTCACCCTTCGTACTCTCGCCGTTGTCAGGTCTATTTAAACGAGCGGGAAATCCGTTACCTCAAAGAGACAGAAGGTCTCCCTTATGCCATGGCAGTTTCTCATCTCCGCCTCCAAGGGAGACTCCCACGTGTTTCTTATTCCCGTGTTTCAAAACGTCCCCCCACTTCTGGTATCCCATCTTCTACACCCACCTCTGTGGTTACCTCTCCCATAATCACTCCTGTATCTAATCCTTTTGCTGTCCTCGGCTCAGACGTCCCTACTTCAACGCCTCAGTCTAATCTCGCTTCTTCGAGTTCTCTCTTACAAGCCTCAGTATCGACGAGACCTCGTACGACACCTCTTCCCAATCGTCCCTCTACTTCTCAAAAGTCAAAAAAAGGTCCGGTAACACCTCCTACCCATCTTCCACCTCCTCATTTTACCCTCCCTGTCTCTGTCCCTAGTTCTTCCCCTCTCACTGGCTCAGTTACAAGTGCAGAGGTTCACCCTCCTCCTCGTAATGTACCTTCCTCCCCTGTTCCCTCCCAAGTTTCTTCCTCTTCTGCCACCTCCCAGGTTCCTGTCTCTTCTGTCCCCTGCCACGCTTCTCCAGTTCCCTCCACCCTTTCGCCCCCCCCTACCTTGGTACAGTCCAATACAGTTCCAATCTTTACTCATCCTCCCCCTACCATTCCCAATATTGTCTCCCATACGACATCTCTGAATTCCGAAACACTTGAAGCAATCTCTGAATATATTGCAGAGACCAAACCATCAATGGACACTGATCCACCTTCCGCTCTTCCTCTCTCCTCTGCTCCATCTGCGCAACTCCTTTCTTCACAGCGCACCGTTCCTTCGCTGCTTGAACATTTTCCACTGCCTCCGCATGTGGACTTTTCTAACCCTTCTAGTCCGTAGGAACCCTTACCTGCGGATTTCAAGTATCTTTATCATTGCCAATCATGGCCTTTTTACAGTGGAATATACGCGGCCTCAGGGGTAATCGGGGTGAGCTTCAGATGTTACTCTCCCAGTTTGCCCCTGTTGGTGTTTGCTTACAGGAACCAAAATTACACTCTGCTGTTATTTCTCACATCTCAGGCTATAATTTATTGTATTCTTCAGATCCTTTTCCTGATGGGACCTTTAATGAAAGTGCCCTTCTTCTCCGCACTGATATTCCGTACCATCAGCTATTTGTTCATACTTCGCTGCATTACACAGCAGCCCGTATCCACTTACATAGGTGGTATACGCTCTGTTCTTTATATCTCTCTCCTTCTCGGGCATTATCTATTCCGGATTTTGCCTTCCTTGTTTCGTCATTACCGCCACCGATTCTGTTACTTGGTGATTTTAATGCCCACCATTTCCTCTGGGGAGGGTCTCACTGTGATTCCCGTGGAATTCAGTTAGAGGCTTTTCTTGCCACCCACCCCCTCCATGTTTTAAATACAGGTACTCACACCCATTTTGATCCTCGGACTCATACTCTCTCTTGCATCGATCTCTCAGTTTGCTCTTCCTCCGCCGCATTAGACTTTACTTGGTCTGTTCTCCCGGACTTACATGACAGTGATCATTTCCCAATCATTCTTACTTCCCCTTCATATTCGCCACCTCTTCGCACCCCACGCTGGCAATTTAATCGGGCAAATTGGAACCTTTACTCACACCTGACTGTTTTTAAAGAGGTTCCTTCTTCGTCCTCCATCGATGAGCTTTTACACCTCTTCTCGTCCTCCGTTTTCACCGCAGCTTCTCATTCTATACCCCAAACTTCGAGCAGGCATTCTCAGAAATGCGTGCCTTGGTGGTCTCCTGCTTGTGCTCGTGCAGTACGTTTGAAACGCGCTGCATGGGGCAGGTACCGGTACAATAGAACCACAGAGCGACTCCTTGATTTTAAACAGAAGCGTGCGATCGCTCGCCGTGTCATCCGTGACGCTAAACGCACTTGCTGGCGAGATTATGTCTCCACCATCACCTCTGCTTCCTCTATGAGTGCAGTCTGGAAAAAAGTACGAAAACTGAGTGGTAAATATTCTCCTGACCCGGCTCCTGTTCTGCGGGTTGCCGGTGTTGATATAGCAAACCCACTAGATGTTGCCAATGAAATTGGCAATCATCTGGTCCGTATTTCTCAGGGACTCCATCTATGCCCCTCATTTCTTTCCTCAAAGTCTGCCAGAGAGTTAGCACCCTTGGACTTTTCTTCTCTCAGAGAAGAACAGTATAATGTGCCTTTTACACTTCAAGAACTGGAGGCAACACTCTCAGCTTGTCGATCATCGGCAGCTGGGCCCGACGACATTCATATTCGTATGCTACAACATTTACATCAGTCAGCCCTTGCAGTCCTATTACACCTTTACAATCTTATTTGGTCACAAGGAGTTCTTCCACAGCTGTGGAAATCCGCCATTGTTCTCCCTTTCCGCAAACCAGGCACTACGGGACATGAAACCTCCCACTATCGTCCCATTGCTCTTACCAGTGCAGTTTGCAAAGTAATGGAACGTCTAGTAAATAGACGTTTAGTGTGGTATTTAGAGACACACAACAGTCTCTCCACTCGTCAATATGGCTTTCGTAAGGGACGTTCTACCATAGACCCCTTACTGCGCTTGGATACGTATGTTCGTAATGCCTTTGCGAATAACCACTCAGTTATTGCCATATTTTTTGACCTTGAGAAGGCATATGACACAACTTGGAGGTATAATATTTTAGCCCAAGCCCACTCCTTAGGCCTTCGAGGCAATCTACCATCCTTCCTTAAGAACTTTTTAACTGACAGGCATTTCCGTGTTCGGGTTAATAATGTGCTCGCCCCGGACTTTGTCCAAGCTGAAGGTGTCCCCCAGGGATGTGTTCTGAGCACAACACTTTTTCTCCTTGCTATTAATGATTTGGCCTCTAGTCTTCCATCAAATATTTGGTCATCACTCTATGTTGATGACTTTGCTATTGCCTGTGCAGGCGCTGACTGTCACCTCCTTACAGTTTCTCTCCAGCATGCAGTCGACCGTGTTTCCAATTGGGCCACCACACATGGGTTTAAATTTTCCAGCACTAAAACCCACCAAATCACTTTCACTAGACGCTCTGTCATCTCTGATCATCCTTTGTACCTCTATGGCTCACGTATCCCTGAACGTGATACAGTCAAGTTTCTGGGCCTCCTCTTTGATCGTAGGTTATCCTGGAAACCTCACATTACCTCTCTGAAGGCAACTTGTCACAGCCGGCTGAACCTTCTTAAAACCCTTGCTCATCTTTCGTGGGGAGCTGATCGTCGAACCCTCCTTCACCTACATTCCACCCTTATTTTATCGAAACTTGATTATGGTGACCAGATCTATTCAGCGGCATCTCCTGCTACTCTCTCTAGCCTTAACCCCATTCATCACCAAGGATTACGTTTATGCCTTGGTGCTTTTCGCTCTTCCCCTGTCGAAAGCCTCTATGCAGAAGCGAACGTTCCATCCTTATCCGATCGCCGTGATGCCCATTGCCTGCGCTACTATGTACGCTCTCATGATCTCCGCAATCCTTCCATTTATAGAATGGTCACTGATATTAGTAGACATTCTTTATTTGTTCGCCGCCCCTGCTTACTCCGTCCCTTCTCTCTTCGCCTTCATTCGCTCTTGTCTTCTCTTCAACTACCACCTTTCTATGTACATGTAGCATCTCACTTTTCCCTACCCCCCTGGGAGGTCCCAGCTGTTCGAGTCTGTTCTTTCTCCCTCCCTTGCTCGAAAGCCCAACTGTCTACGGTCGCTTCCCGCTCTCTTTTTCTTGACCACTTTCACTCTCATTCTCATGCCATTGCTGTGTACACAGATGGCTCTAAGTCTTCTGACGGCGTAGGATTCGCAGCAGTGTTTCCGGACAGCGTCGTACAAGGGCATTTACTATCTTCAGCTAGTATTTTTACTGCTGAATTATATGCCATCCTTACAGCACTTATCCGTATTGCATCTATGCCTGTGTCATCATTTGTGGTTGTCTCAGACTCCCTTAGTGCTTTACAGGCTATACAAAAATTTGATACACCTCACCCCTTAGTCCTCCGTATCCAACTTTGGCTACGCCGCATCTTTACTAAGCATAAAGATATTGTTTTTTGTTGGGTCCCTGGTCATGTTGACGTACAGGGCAATGAACAGGCAGACACTGCTGCGCGGTCAGCAGTACATGACCTACCAGTTTCTTACAGAGGTATTCCATGTACGGACTATTTTGCTGTAATATCTTCCCACCTTCACACCCGTTGGCAACAACGTTGGTCTACTATGCTCGGCAACAAACTTCAGTCTATTAAACCGAGTATAGGTTACTGGCCGTCTTCTTATCACCAGTGTCGAGGTTGGGAGACTACTCTCTCCCGTCTTCGCATTGGCCATACTCGTCTTACTCATGGATATCTCATGGAGAGGCGTCTTGCTCCTCTCTGTGAGAATTGCCAAGCTCCATTATCAGTCAGCCACATTCTGTTGGACTGCCCACTTTATCAACGAGCACGCAGAATTTACCTCTGTCGTCGTCTTCGCCCCGCTGCTCTCTCTTTACCTTCCCTTCTCGCTGATGGACCCACCTTTCATCCGGACTCTCTTATTGACTTTTTGACAACGACTGACTTACTTCACAAATTCTGATACTTTCAGCCCTTTCTACTTGTATCTCTTGCTACCCTCTACCCCCGTACTATCCCCTGCCCCGCTGTTTTCTGTAACCTGCTGATCATCCCCCCTCCCTCCTGCCATCCAATTCCCTTGCTTCCTTCCCTACCCTGCAGCGCTGTATAGCCCTTGTGGCTTAGCGCTTCTTTTTGATTATAATAATAATAATAATAATGAAAAATAGGAAAACACTGCATAGGGCAAAAAAAAACAAAGATCTTGACTGTGTGCTGTGGCTTAGCGCTTCTTTTTGATTATAATAATAATTGACTGTGTGCTAATGGAATTACAGCAAGCTGACATCGAAGAAATGCTGAACACTGATGCACCTGTTGTGCATTCCTTGAGTGATGGTGAAATTGCTGAAATGGTGTTAAATACAAACAAGCATGGGAGTAGTGATGACATTGTGAACACAGGTAAAAAAGTCTTCATAGACGATATGGTGAAAATGCGTGATCAGTTAACCGCTGGCCTTGAACAACATGCATTTATCAGTGAGCAAGAGATTATGGCAATTTACTCAGAGATTGCTTAGACAGAAACCAATGTTAATAAGACAAATGACACTGGAAGTCCTTAACACCATTTGTCAATCATCTTGAGAATCATGTTCTTGATCTATAAATAAACCATAAAAGTATTTGTAGTCTTTATTCATCCCACTTAGTGTGAGTATTCATACATTTTTTGCTGCAGTGTTAATGTTTAATTATGGGGTGCTGCCCAAGACTCCACCTTCATTCAGAAATTCGAAACACTACTGGCCCCAAGGGTTTTGGATAAAGGAATGTGGACCTGTATAATGATTTTTTTTTCTTTAATTCTTTAGCTTAATGTCAGTAGCCATCCCCTAGTACATGAAAAAATTTCCAAAATCCTTGTATGGAACTGCGCTTCACAGTTCCAGCGACTATGTTTGGCTGTCGTGTGCATGCTTACATGTCCAAGGTAAGACGCTGCACGCTAGGTAGAGAGAACGCTGACGCAGTGCCGACCCTGTTATGCAAGTGTAAGGTAGCGTTTCTTTTTTACTCGGCGACGTGTTGTGCTTAACCATGTACATACCATATTCTTGAATGTGATAAAGTGTAGAATTAAACGATTATCATGCTTCCAGCTATTCTATTTAATTCAGTTTGTTCAGTTCTTTTATTTTACAGAAAATTTAAATAATTTATTCATGGCCTTGCAGCGCTGTATAGCCCTTGTGGCTTAGCGCTTCTTTTTGATTATAATAATAATAATAATACAGTGGACCCCCGCTTAACGATCACCTCCAAATGCGACCAATTATGTAAGTGTATTTATGTAAGTGCGTTTGTACGTGTATGTTTGGGGGTCTGAAATGGACTAATCTACTTCACAATATTCCTTATGGGAAAAAATTCGGTCAGTACTGGCACCTGAACATACTACTGGAATGAAAAAAGTTCGTTAACCGGGGGTCCACTGTAATAATATTCATGGCCTTGCATCCCCAAGAAATAAGTTCTGTGACTGTAAATGAACTTTAACAGCTTAAGTTTTCACAGTTCTCTCTCCATGAGAAAATTAGTCAAGAAAAGAGGCCGTTCAATACCTGATATTCAAATATCTTGTCCAGGAATAAGAAGTATATTCGTAGCTTTAATTCTGAATGGTACCAATGGAAAAAGTCAGTCATCAAGAGATCAAGGAGAAAATTATTAATCTTTTCACACAAAGCAGAACAAGAACTGCTTTCATTTTTAAATGAATGGATCAAGCCTGAGCTGTAACAATTTAGGGAAGTAAAAAATATTTTATTGTTTATGATTTTATCAAGCTAATGCATAAATTTTATTTTTATATGCTTGTTTTGTTTTACACAATATGAAAACAATGGCTAAAAATTTTCTGAAGCAGGAGCACCACTAATTTTAGCTATGAGCTGCCACTGGCTGAGAGTGGTAAATTTTGGCCTAGATATGAGAGAATGGGTTTACCGGTGATTGTGCACCATATAAGAACATAAGAGAGAAGGAACATTGCAGCAGGCCTACTGACCCATGTGAGGCAGGTTCAAGTCTCCTACTGGCTTAAGCCAATGCCCTAACCTAGTCAGGTCAGGTCACATACACTTAAGGAAGGAGTGTGACATCTGACCTAGTAGCACAAGCTAGTCAGGTTTAACTCGCACCCACTCACGTATTTATCTAACCTATTTTTAAAACTACACAATGTTTTAGCCTCTATAACTACTCGGGAGTTTGCTCCACTCGTCCACAACTCCATTACCAAACCAGTGTTTTCCTATATCCTTCTTGAATCTGAATTTTTCTAACTTAAAGCCGCTGCTGTCAGTTCTGTCTAGGCTAGATATTTTTAACACCCTATTTACATTCCATTAAATTTATTCCTGTTTTCCATTTGTACACCTCAATCGTATTCCTAATTCAGGGCCCTCAGTCTATCCTCACAGGGATGATTTCTGATACATGGGATCAACTTTGCCATCCTCCTTTGTAAGTTTTCCATAGCATTTATATCCATTCTGAAATACGGTGATTAAACTGTGAAACAATCTAGCTGAGGCCTAACCAAGGATATACAGTGGACCCCCGTTTAACGATATTTTTTCATTCCAGAAGTATGTTCAGGTGCCAGTACTGACCGAATTTGTTCCCATAAGGAATATTGTGAAGTAGATTAGTCCATTTCAGACCCCCAAACATACACGTACAAACGCACTTACATAAATACACTTACATAATTGGTCGCATTGGGAGGTGATCGTTAAGCGGGGGTCCACTGTATAGAGTTGAAGAATAACCTGAGGACTTCTATTATTTATACTTCTTGATATGAAGCCAAGGATTCTGTTAGCTTTATTGCAAACACTTATGTACTGTTATCTTGGTTTCAGATTACTGCTAACCAGAACTCTTAAATCCTTTTTGCAATCAGTAATATTAAGATATACATTATTTAGTTTATATGTGGCATGGTTATTTTCCTGTCCAACATTTAGAACTTTGCATTTGTCTGTATTAAACTGCATCTGCCACTTCTCTGACCACTACATCAGTCTATTCAAATCATCCTGGAGTGCTCTAATGTCCTCATTAGAATGAATTGGACAGCCTATTTTGGTGTCATCGGCAAATTTGCTTATGTCGCTATTTATTCCCTCATCTATTTCGTTTATGTAAATTGTGAACAACAACGAGCCCAACACTGACCCCTGTGGATGCTGTATAGTCCTTGTGGCTTAGCGCTTCTTTTTAATTATAATAATAATAATGACCCCTGTGGAACACCACTTGTGACGTGCCCCCATTCTGATTTCTCCCCATTTATGCAAACTCTCTGCTGCCTATGTTTCAACCATGCCTCTACCCAGGAAAAAATTTCTCCTATTCTGTGTGCCTTAAGTTTCCTCAATAGCCTCAGATGTAGAACTCTATCAAAAGCCTTACTGAAGTCCATATACACTATCATATTCAATACCATGATCTACCTTCTCAAATACCTTAGTGAAAAAAGTTAGTAAATTCATAAGACAGTGATGCCCCTTTCTAAAACCATGTTGAGATTCATTAATCAATTTATGCCTTTCGAGATAGCTACGAACTGCCTCGGCAATTATTTTTTCCATAAATTTTCCCACTATGTAGGTAAGGCTTATTGGTCTATAGTTCGAAGCTAAGGACCTGTCACCTGCCTTGTAAACAGGTACTGTATTACATTTGCCATTTTCCACTTGTCTGGCACTATGCCAGTTTGTAGTGATATATTGAAAAGATTAGCCAAAGGTTTGCTAAATTCCTCTTTACATTCCTTTAAAACCCTTGCAAACAATTCATCAGGGCCTGGGGATTTGTTAGGTTTAAATTTCTCTACTTGTCTGAGAACCATGTCACTAGTTACCCCAAACGTGCATAGTTTATCATCATCCTGTTCTACATAATTTATTATTTCTGGAATTTCGCTAGTATCTTCCCAAGTAAAAACAGAGGAAGTAAGTGCTGAAAATTTCACACATTTCCTTATCAGTGTCAGTGATCTAACCTGAGTTACTCTTAAGTGGGCCTATCTTATCCCTAATCTTGCTTCTGTATACCTGAAAGAACCCTTTTGGGTTAGTCTTCGAATCCCTTGTGACTTTAGCCTCATAATCCCTTTTTGCTTTTCTTATTCCTTTTTTTTTTATTTCTCTAACTGAATATATTGATTTCTTAACTGCCCATCCCCTCTGTGATAGGCCTATATATGCCTCTTTTGACCAATGAGATGTTTTAATCTATTGTTCGTCCATTTGGGATCTTTTTTGTTAGATCTAATTTGCCTACTTAGATGATGGGGAAAAACTGCAACAGTGTTTTTGGTTTAAAACAGTAACTTTGTAGTTTATTTTCATATGGTATTTATGGTTGTATCCTTGGTCTCATTTGACAATGGAAAATGTATTACATAAATAGAGATTTTTACTAGTTTCAGACCTGAAAGTATGTAGCTTGAAACTGAGTGCGTAGTGGAAATATTCTAATTTTGTTGATACCGGCAACCCTAAGAACCAGAAATGGGTCTGGAGAGTATTTGCACTCAATTTATGTACTTTTCTCCAAACTGCACTCATAGAGGAAGCCGAAGTGACCATAGAAACAATTCTGCCAACAAGTGCATTTAGCTTCTCGGGTGACATATTGGCTAACAGCCGTCGCCCACTTAAGATCAAGGAGTCACTCTGTAGTCCTATTACAATGATATCAGCCCCATGCAGCATGTTTCAAACACTGCACAAGCATAAGTAGGAGACCACCATGGCATGCATTTCTGAGGGTGCCTACCTAAGGTTGAGAGATTGTATTCAAGGCTGAGGTTAAAACTAAGGGCAAAAATAGTTGTAATAGCTCAGTCACTGAGGACAAAGGACAAGGTTCTTTACTAAAAACAGTATGACATAAGTAAGTGGGTCAATTCGCTCCTCTAAATTGCAAGGAGATCGAGAATAATATTGTACGGGAAGTAGAATAGGAATGATGGCTGTTGTGTAAATCAGGTAGCACAGACCAGATAAAGTCAAGTGCAGTTGAGCAAATTGAGAGATCTATGCAAGAGAGAATTTGAGTGCGAGGGTCAAAATAAGCGGGAGTACCTGTATTTAAAACATGGAAGGGAAGAGAAATGAAAAGAGCCTCTTGCCTGATTACCACAAGAGTCACAGTGTAACACTCCCCAAAGGAAATGATGAGCATGAAAATCTAATAAGAGGAGAGGAAGAGGTAGGGAAAAAATCAAGAGATGTCACATCCAAAATAGATAATGGCTGAGAAGGAGACATAAAGAGCAGACTGTATGCCACCTGTCCAAGTAGATGTGGGCTGCAGCGAAATATGGGCAAGGACCGAGAATGTGGTATATCGTGGCACACGAGAAGTGCACTTTCATTAAAAGTTCCATCAGGAAGAGGATCTGATGAATGTAATAAGATATAGCCTTAGACAGGACAGAAAACAGCAGAGCACAATTATGGTTCCTGCAGACAGACACAAATGGGAAAATAATATCAGCGCATTTATGAACGTGTATTAGACTGACCAGATGGACGTATTGGACAAGTGATGTAATCTGTGTACTCTGGAATATTGGCAAAAATCAAACACTGCCGATATTTTGAGCTCAATTTCAAGCTACTTTCAATATGAAACCAATCAAACTCATCTCTATTTTTGTAACACATCTTCCATTCTATCAAAGGAGACCAAGAAACCAAAATTACAACCATAAAAACCATGCGAAAATACATCGCAAAGTCACTGTTTTAAACCAGAAAAACGATTGCATCTTTTCTCATTATGCACTGTGTGCTGCAGGAATTTTTTTTATATATGGTGCACGCTTGCTGCATAAACCCATTCTCTCATATCTAGGCCCAAATTTACCACTCATATCTTATCTGAGAGAACTGAGCTCATCATGTAGAACAAGGCTTCGAAGCTGTAATACAACAGGAGCCACCCTCAAAGGGTTAAAGAGGCCATATTTCCAAAATTCATTAAATAATAAGTAGTGTGTATAACTTTTTTTTACCTCACTGGCTATATCCTACTAAACTAGTGTAACCCATGCCCCTTTCTACCTCTAGCACTATAGTCTTAGAATGGGAAGGCTTCCCTGAATCATTTTTATAAAAATAAAATAAATTATGAACAGAGTATTAGAGATCATTATACTTACCATTTGATTTCTCAAGATCATTCCAATGTTGCTGTTCTCCAGAGATAAATATAATGTAAAATGTGTTGCCCACAAAGTACACTATACCAGCTATCCAAAATACAAGTTTCCACTGTCTCACGGTTTCCTGAAATGGATAATTTTTGAGCTTATCTATGAAAATTAAACTTAGTAAGGTTTCCTTATCATAAAGTTTATCATAAACAGCAGACAATCAAGTGTCTGACAATCTATTATTCAGTTTACAACATTATCTGGAAAAATGCACACTGTATATTTCAACTGCCAGAAAATCACTGCCTCAGTCTAGTTGCTGGGCGCCAGAGTCTGCCTGCAGTCAAACAAAGAGGCCAGTGATCAAATGCATTGGACACTACACTAGAACAAAGAGAATAAAAAATTTCACTAGCCAGTACAATATTCCTTGTCAGAAATAGGACAATACAAATCATGAGTGAAATTTTTTAACAATTATCAATCACATCAAACATTTATTTTCATATACATTTGACTATTGGATAACATGGTACTTACATTCCTGAAAACAAGATGTAATAAAAAATGTGTGTAAACTGATGGAAAAATAAACAAAATACAGTATAATGTGATCCTTTATTGACTGTGTTTAGTACACACAGTGGGTTTTATCAAGTCAAAAACACATCTTTTGTAACTTGAAACCTACTGTGTGGGCTTTATCATGCCTCAAACAATTGGAGGTTAAAGATTTAGACTAGTCGCAGGGATGTTAGGAAGTACTTCTTCCATCATAGAGTTGTAAGGAAGTGGAATAATCTGGAAAGTGATGTAGTGGAGGCAGGAACCATATATAGCTTTAAGAAGAGGTATGATAAAGATCATGGAGAAGGGGGAGTGTGACCTAGTAGTGACCAGTGAAGAGGCAGGGGCCAGGAGCCATGACCCTACAACAATTGAGTACACACACACACACACATACACACACACACACATACACACACACACACACCTACACACACACACACACCTACACACACACACCTACACACACACACACCTACACACACACACACACACACACACACAGTATGCAGCACCAGTCTGGAACCCACACCTGGTCAAGCACGTCAAGAAGTTAGAGAAAGTACAAAGGTTTGCAACAAGGCTAGTCCCAGAGCTCAAGGGAATGTCGTATGAGGAAAGGTTAAGGGAAATCGGACTGACGACACCGGAGGACAGAAGGGTCAGGGGAGACATGATAACGACATACAAGATACTGCGGGGAATAGACAAGGTGGACAGAGATAGGATGTTCCAGAGAGGGGACACAGGGACAAGGGGTCACAACTGGAAGCTGAAGACTCAGACGAGTCACAGGGACGTTAGGAAGTATTTCTTCAGTCATAGAGTTGTCAGCAAGTGGAATAGCCTAGCAAGTGAAGTAGTGGAGGCAGGAACCATACATAGTTTTAAGAAGAGGTATGACAAAGCTCAGGAAGCAGAGAGAGAGAGGACTCAGTAGCGATCAGTGAAGAGGCGGGGCCAGGAGCTGAGTCTCGACCCCTGCAACCACAATTAGGTGAGTACAGTTCCCTCTGACCCAACCCCCACATGACACACCTCACCCCTACAGCTGTCCCCCTATGGGCACTCTGACCCCACCCCCCTCCCATGCCACAACCCCCCATAGGCCCCCACCAGGGCTCCCACTCTCCCAACCCCAATATTCTCCCAGGACCACAGTGATAGAAAAGAAGCTGAAGGTTTGGTAAACGAATGTAGACGGAATAACGAATAAATATAAGGAGTGGCATGAAAGAATCAATGAGAAATCCCCAGACATCATAGCAGTCACAGAAATACAACTCACTGAGACAATAACAGATGCAATCTGCCCACTGGGATATCAGATCCTGAGGAATGATAGGAGGAATAGAGGGGAAGGAGGGGTTGCACTGCTCATAAAAAACTAATGGGGATTTGAGGAAATGGAAGGCATGGATGAGATTGGAGAAAGGGACTACATAGTAGGTACAATTCAGTCTGGGGAACATAGTCACTGAGTGATGTATAACCCACCACAGAACTGCAGGAGGCCAAGAGAGGAATACGAAGAGAACAACAGAGCGATGGTGGACACAGTGGCTGAGGTGGCAAGAAGAGCTCACTCGAGCAGAGCAAAGTTACTGGTTGTGGGTGATTTCAACCACAGGGAGATCAACTGGAAAAACCTGGAGCCACATGGGGGTCCCAAAACATGGAGAGCCAAGGTGATGGATGTAGTACTGGAAAACCTCATGCATCAACATGTCTGGGACACTACCAGAGAGAGGGGAGGATGAACCAGCAAGACTGGATCTTGTGTTCACCCTGAGTAGTTCAGACATTGAGGATATCACTTATGAGAGGCCCCTTGGAGCTAGTGATCACATGGTTCTAAGTTTTGACTATATAGTAGAGTTACAGGTGGAGAGGGTACCAGGAATTGAATGGGAAAAGCCAAACTACAAAAGGGGGGACTACACAGGTATGAGGAACTTCCTGCAGAAGGTTCAGTGGGAAAGAGAACTGGTAGGAAAGTTGGTAAACGAGATGATGAAATACATAACAACAAAATGCAAGGAAGCAGAGGAAAGGTTTGTTCCCAAGGGCAATAGAAATAATGGGAAGACCAAAGTGAGTCCTTGGTTTACCCAAATGTGTAGGGAGGCAAAAACTAAGTGCACCAGAGAATGGAAAACGTACAGGAGGCAAAGGACCCAGGAAAATAAAGAGATTAGTTGAAGAGCCAGAAACAAGCATGCACAGATAAGGAGGGAGGCTCAGCGACAGTACGAAAACGACATAGCATCGAAAGTCAAGTATGACCTGAAAATGCTGTATAGCCATATTAGGAAGAAGACAACAAAGACCAGGTGATCAGGCTGAGGAAAGAAGGTGGGACACTCACAAGAAACGATCAAGAGGTATGTGAGGAGCTCAACATGAAATTTAAGGAAGTATTTACAGCGGAGACAGGAAGGCCTCTGGAAGGAGAGAACAGAGGGGGACACCAACAAGGAATATACGTACCAACAAGTGTTGGATGACATACACACAACTGAGGAGGTGAAGCTGCTAAGGGACCTTGATACCTCAAAGGCAATAGGACTGGACATCTCCCCATGCATTCTTAGAGAGGGAGCATAAATGCTGTGTGTGCCACTAACCACAATCTTCAACCCATCCCTTGAAACTGGGCAACTACCTGACATATGGAAGATGGCAAAGGTAGTTCCCATTTTTAACTCTTTCAGGGCCGACAGGCCCTCTCAGAGACATGTTCTCAGGGTCGCCCAAATTTCAAAGAAAAAAAAATTATTTTTTATGAAAAGATAATTTTTTCCTGATCATAATGACACCAAAAGTATGAAATTTGATGGACAACTTACGGAATTATGCTCTCGCGAAGTTAGCGGTCTCAACGATGTTTACGCATCGGCGATTTTACCCAGTTTGAGCCCCATTTTCAGCCAATTCCACTGTACTAGTCGACAAAAATCATGAATATTTTGCTAGAACTCCATTTTTTCTATTGAATGAGTGCACGAAACCACCCATTTACCGATTTCAACTATCCAATACAGTGGTCAGAATTTAGCAATTTTGCCAATTTCACACAAATTTCAAAAGATGCCAATTTCCAAATAGGGTCCAGAATAAACAAGAAAGACATTCCTGGTACTAAAATGACATTTCCTCTGTTCATTAGTCACGTCCCAACGCCCCTCTTACATTCTTTTGCTTTCCACTTTGAATTTTTATTGTCACAAAAAAAATAGAAGATTTACTGCTATGCAGACTACTGCATTAGTGTAAAAAATGGTATAAATAATATCGGTGCACTTGTGAAAGAATATCAGACTCACCAGTTGACGTGTATTGGACGCTTGCATGATTTGTTTACTTTTGAACTTTGGTAAAAATCAAACATTTCTGCTATTTGAGCTCAATTTCAAGGTACTTTTCATTGTAAAATCAGTCAAAATCATCTCAATTTCCGTAATATGTCTTCCATTCTATAGAATGAGACCAGGAAAACTAGAATACAACAATAAATACCATACGAAAATACAGTGCAAAGTCGCTGTTTTAATCCAAAAACATGGTCAAAGTTTTTTTTTCTCATTATGCACTGTGTGCTGCAGGATTTTTTTTTATACTGCGCACACTGACCACATAGACCCATTCTTTCATATGTAGGCCTACCAGCTTTTTCTCAGTAGATTTGAGGGTGCTAGAATTTAGGCGTACTAGTACTTCAAAACCCTAATGCGTAAGCCGTACTAGTACGTCTGAAACCCAGAAAGGGTTAAAAAAGGAGACAGAAAAGAGGCACTATAGACCAGTGTCATTGACGTGTATAGTATGCAAAGTCATGGAGAAGATTATCAGGAGAGTGGTGGAGCACCTGCAACGGAACAAGAGTATAAAGGCCAACCAGCACGGATTTATGGAAGGCAAATCCTGTGTCACAAACCTTCTGGAGTTTTATGATAAAGTAACAGAAGACATGAGAGAGAGAGAGAGGGGTGGATTGATTGCATCTTCTTGGACTGCAAGAAGGCCTTTGACACAGTTCCTCACGAGAGATTAGTGCAGAAGCTACAGGATCAGGTGCGTACAACAGGAAGGGCACTGCAATGGATCAGAGAATACCTGACAGGGAGGCAACAACAAGTCATGGTACGTGATGAGGTATCACAGTGGGCACCTGTGACGAGCGGGGTCCCACAGGGGTCGGTCCTAGGACCAGTGCTATTTTTGGTATATGAGAATGACATGATGGAAGGGGTAGACTCAGAAGTGTTCCTGTTTGCAGATGATATGAAGTTAATGAGGAGAATTAAATCAGATGAGGATCAGGCAGGACTTCAAAGAGACCTGGACGGGCTGGACACCTGGTCCAGCAACTGGCTTCTCAAATTTAACCCCGCCAAATGCAAAGTCATGAAGATTGGGAAGGGCAAAGAAAACCGCAGACAGAGTATCGGCTAGATGGCCAAAGACTGCAAGCCTCGCTCAAGGAGAAAGATCTTGGGGTGAGTATAACACCAAGCACATCTCCGGAAGCACACATCAACCAGATAACTTCTGCAGCATAGGGGCGCCTGACAAACCTGAGAATAGCATTCCGATGCCTTAGTAAGGAATCGTTCAAGACACTGTACACCATACTGGAGTATGCAGCACCAGTTTGAAACCTACACCTGGTCAAGCACGTCAAGATATTAGAGAAAGTGCAAAGGCTTTCGACAAGGTTAGTTCCAGAGCTAAGGGTAATGTCCTAGTAAGAAAGGTTAAGAGGAAATTGGCCTGATGACACTGTAGGATAGGAGGGTTAGGGAGACATGATAAGGACATACAAAATACTGTGTGGAATAGACAAGGTGGACAGAGACAGGATGTTCTAGAGAGGGGACACAGAAACAAGGGGTCATAATTGGAAGTTGAAGACTCAGATGAGTCAAAGGGATGTTAGGAAGTATTTCTTCGGTCATATAGTAGTCAGGAAGTGGAATAGTTTAGCAAGTGATGTAGTGGAGGCAGGAACCATACATAGCTTTAAGATAAGGTATGATAAAACTCATGGAGCAGGGAGAGAGAGGACCTGGTAGCAATCAGTGAAGAGGCAGGGGCCAGGAGCCGAGTCTCAACCTGTGCAACCACAATTAGGCGAGTACACACACTGAGTATAATACTGAGCACATCTCCAGAAGCACATATCAACCAGATAACTGCTGCAGCATATGAGTGACTGGCAAACCTGAGAATAGAGTTCCGATACCTCAGTAAGACTGTACACCATGTACATCAAATACAAATACAGATTTTTATTTCCTTGCAAGTATACATTGAAATTATTTTATTGCAGTAATGAGTTGCAGTGCAAAGAGAGCCACTATCATGCCATGGCATTATTGGCAGACTAATGGCTTACATCTGTTTTTATTTATAGCAGACAGTAAGTTTACTCAGATTGTATTTGTATTTTTTACCACATAAGTAGCATTCATTTGCAACACTCACCTAAGAGTATTTTTAAGCATTAATTTCCAGCAAACTTCTTTTCTCAGGAACTCACTTATCATTAATCTACCCATTATCCAGGTGAAGCATTGTAACACTTGTGTCAGGTTACTAGGGGCAGTTCTCATGGTAAGCTAAGGCATTATTAATAACATTACAACCCCTGAAAATTGACCATTCAACATCCTAGATACTGGAGTATGCAGAACCAGTTTGGAACCAACACCTTGTCAAGCACCTCAAGAAATTAGAGAAAGTGCAAAGGTTTGCAACAAATCTAGTTCCAGAGCCAAGGGGAATATCCTGAGAAGAAAGGTTAAGGGAAATCAGCCTGACAACACTGGAGGACAGGAGGGTTAGGGGAGACATGATAATGACATACAAAATACTGTGAGGAATACATTAGGTGGACAGAGACAGGATGTTCCAAAGATGGGACACAGAAACAAGGGGTCACAATTGGAAGCTGAAGACTCAGATGAGTCAAAGGGATGTTAGGAAGTATTTCTTAAGCCATAGAGTTATCAGGAAGTGGAGTGGTCTGGCAAGTGACATAGTGTAGGCAGGAACCATACATAGTTTAAAGATGAGGTATGATAAAGCTCATGGAGCAGGGAGGTGAGAGGACCCAGTAGCAGTCAGTGAAGAGGCAGGACCAAGATCTGAGTCTTGACCCCTGCAATAACAAATAGGCGATTACACACACCTACACACACACCCACACACCTACACACACACACTCACACAAGGCACTAAACTACAGACCTGTGTCACTGACATGTATAGTATGAAAATTAATGGAGAAGATTTTCAGGAGACTGGTGGAGCACCTAGAAAGACACAAGCTTAAAAATGACAACCAGCACGGTTTCAGGGAAGGACACGAGAGAGAGAGGGAGGTGGATAGCTTGCATTTTCTTGGACTGCAAGAAGACCTTTGACACAGTTCCTCACAATAAGTTAATGAAAAAGCTAGAGGATCAGGCATGCATAACAGGAAGGGCACTGAAATGGATCAGAAAATATCTGACAGGGAGGCAACAACAATTCATGGTACGTGACGATGTTTCAGAGTGAGCACCTGTGACGAGCAAGGTTCCCAAGGGGTCAGTCCCACAACCTGTGCTGTTTTTGATATACAGTGGACCCCCGCATAGCGACTTTAATCCGTGCAAGAGGGCTGATTGTTATGCGAAATGTTCGGTATGCGAATGAATTTTCCCCATAAGAAATAATGGAAATCAAATTAATCCGTGCAAGACACCCAAAAGTATGAAAAAAAAAATTTTACCACATGAAATATACATTTTCCTACACACAAAGAGAAGGATACATGCACAATAGTAGAGTAGTACATGCACAATATATATTGTGCATGTACTACTCTACTAAATGAAGAATAAATGACACTTACCTTTATTGAAGATGCAGCAATGACTGATGAGACACTGTGTCCTGGGAGTGCCTTTTCCTCCTGAGTACTGTAGGTCCTGTTTGGCATTTTCTTCCAGAACAGGCCTTATCACACTGTGTATGCCACTATGATTCTTAAATCTCTCAAACCAACCTTTGCTGGCTTTAAATTCACCAATATGAGCACTAGTTCCAGGCATTTTTCCCTGTTCACCTGGGTGTTAGTTGACTGGTGTGGGTTGCATCCTGGGAGACAAGATTAAGGACCCCAATGGAAATAAGTTAGACAATCTTCGATGACACTGACTTTTTTGGGTTATCCTGGGTGGCAAATCCTCTGGGGTTAATTGTTTCTTGGTATTCTCAATAAGCCACACCAACAACGGTGCTACAGCAGCAGCAGCAGCTGACGGTGGTACAGCAGCAACAGACGATGCTACAGCAGCAGCAGACGATGCTACAGCAGCAGCAGACGATGCTACAGCAGCAACAGACGATGCTACAGCAGCAGCAGACGATGCTACAGCAGCAGCAGACGATGCTACAGCAGCAGCAGCAGCTGACAGTGCAGCAGCAGCTGACAGTGCAGCAGCAGCTGATGGTGGTACAGCAGCAGCAGCAGCAGCTGTACCACCAATAGTAGCGATGGTTGATTGGGGTTTATTATACAACCTGGCCAGCTCGGAGACACGCACTCCACTTTCATACTTATCAATGATCTTTTTCTTCATCTCTATAGTAATTCTCACCCTTATTGCTGTAGGGTTGGCACTAGAAGCTTTCTTGGGGCCCATGGTCACTTATTTTCCAGAAAAAATCACCAAAAACACTGTAATAATACGAAATGTTCCGATTGTATGCTTGGATGTTACAGCGGAGGCTGGCTGGTAAACAATGCCACCGGCAGAACATGTGAGCGTGGCTCAGGCCGCACATGGGACGCGTCTCGGACGAAGGGCGGTGAGCGGGTTTTTGGGCGGTATGCGAGGCAAAATTTTTGCGAAAAAAGCGAGCGGTATGCGGATTGTACGGTATGCGATGCGTGCGGTATGCGGGGGTCCACTGTACATGTAAGTGAATGACATGACGGAAGGGATACACTCAGAAGTGTCCCTGTTTGCAGGTGGTGTAAAGTTAATGAGGAGAATTAAACTGGAAGAGGATCAGGCAGGACTACAAAGAGACCTGGACAGACTACAAGTCTGGTCCAGCAACTGGCTCCTTTAACCCTTTCAGGATTTCGGCCATACTAGTACAGCTTACGCACCAGGATTTTTGGCATACTAGTACGCCTAAATTCTAGCGCCCTCAAATCTAGTGAGAGAAAGCTGGTAGGCCTACATATGAAAGAATGGGTCTATGTGGTCAGTGTGCATAGTATAAAAAAAAATCCTGCAGCACACAGTGTGTAATGAGAAAAAAAAAAAACTTTGACCGTGTTTTTGGATTAAAACAGCAACTTGGCACTGTATTTTCATATGATATTTATTGTTGCATTCTAGTTTTCCTGGTCTCATTTTATAGAATGGAAGATATTACAGAAATTGAGATGATTTTGACTGGTTTTACAACAAAAAGTACCTTGAAATTGAGCTAAGCATCCAATACATGTCAACTGGTTAGTCTAATATTCTTTCACAAGTATGCCGATATTATTTATACCATTTTTTACACTAATGCAGTAGCCTGCATAACAGTAAATCTTCTATTTTTTGTGAGAATAAAAATTCAAAGTGGAAAGCTAAAGAATGTAAGAGGGGCCTGGGGACGTGACTAATGAACAGAGGAAATGTTATTTTAGTGCCAGGAATGTTTCTTGTTTATTCTGGACCCTATTTGGAAATTGGCATCTTTTGAAATTTGTGTGAAATTGGCAAAATTGCAATTCTGACTACTGTATTGGATAGTTGAAATCGGTAAATGGGTGGTTTCTTGTACTCATTCGATAGAAAAAATGGAGTTCTAGCGAAATAGTTATGATTCTTGTTGACTAGTACACTGGAATTGGCCGAAAATAGGGCTCAAAGAGGGCAAAATCGTCGATGCATAAACATCTTCGAGACCGCTAAATTCGCGAGAGCATAATTTCGTAAGTTTTCCATCAAATTTCATACTTTTGGTGTCATTATGATCAGGAAAAGATTCTCTATCTTTTCATAAGAAAAAATAATTTTTTTTTTTAAATTTGGCGACCCTGAGAACAAGTCTCGGAGAGGGCCTGGCAACCCTGAAAGGGTTAATTTAACCCCGCCAAATGCAAAGTCATGAAGATCGGGGAAGGGCAAAGAAGACCACAGAGAGAGTATGGTCTAGGTGGCCAAAGACTGCAAACCTCACACAAGGAAAAAGATCTTGGGATGAGTATAATGCTGAGCACATCTCCTGAGGTGCACATCAACCAGATAACTGCTGCAGCATATTGGCACCTGGCAAATCTAAGAATAGCATTCCAATACCTCAACAAGGAATCGTTCAAGACTCAGTACCCTATGTACATCAGGCCCATATTGGAGTATGCAGCGCCAGTTTAGAATCCACACCTGGTCAAGCACGTCAAGAAATTAGAGAAAGTGCAAAAGTTTGCAACAAGATTAGTCCCAGAGCTAAGGGGATTGTCCTACGAAAAAAGGTTAAGGGAAATCGGCCTGACGACACTGGAGGATAGGAGGGTTAGGGGAGACATTTTTAATTTTATTATTAACACATCAGCCATTTCCCAGCAAGGCAGGGTGGCCCGAAAAAGAAAAACTTTCATCATTCGCTCCATCACTGTCTTACAAGAGGCGTGCTTACACTACAGTTATAAAACTGCAACATTAACACCCCTCCTTCAGAGTGCCAGCACTGTACTTCCCATCTCCAGGAATCAAGTCTGGGCTGTCGGTTTCCCTGAATCCCTTCATAAATGTTACCTTGCTCACACTTCAACAGCACATCAAGTTCTAAAAACCATTTGTCTCCATTCGTTCCTATCTAACATGCTCACGCATGCTTGCTGGAAGTTCAAGCCCCTCGTACACCAAACCTCCTTTACCCCCTCCCTCCAACTTTTCCTAGGCCGACCCCTACCCCACTTCCCTCCACCACAGATTTATACACTCTCGAAGTCATTCTATTTTGTTCCATCCTCTCTACATGTCCAAACCAGCTCATTAGCACTAAACCTTTCATTGCTTGTTAATTTTAAGTTAATTTTAAGCCTGCCCATAATGCTCTGCATACAAGGGGCTTTTGGCATGTACACCCAACTACTATAATTCTTGTACAACTATGTATCATGCCCAAAATAAACTATATATGAATATGAATATATAACCCCTCCTCAGCCCTCTGGATAATAGTTTTGGTAATCCCACACCTCCTCCTAATCTCCAAACTATGGATTCTCTGCATTATATTCACGCCACACATTGCCCTCAGACATGACATCTCCACTGCCTCCAGCCTTCTCCTTATTGCAACATTCACAACCCATGCCTCACACTCATACAAGATCATTGGTATAGCTATACTCTCATACATTTCCCTCTCTCTTTTCATGGATAAAGTTCTCTGTCCCCACAAACTCCTCAGTATACCACTCGCCTTTTTCCCCTCGTCAATTCTACGATTCACCTCATCTTTCATAGACCCATCTGCTGACACGTCCACTCCCGAATATCTGAATACATACATTCACCTCCTCCATACTCTCTCCCTCCAATCTGATATCCAGTCTTCCGTTACCTAATTTTTTTATCCTCATCACCTTACTCTTTCCTATATTCACTTTTAATTTTCTTCTTTTACATACCCTACCAAACTCATCAACCAACTTCTGCAACTTCACTTCAGAATCTCCTGAAAGCACAGTGTCATCAGCAAAGAGCAACTGTGACAACTACTACTTTGTGTTAGATTCTTTATCCTTTAACCCCACACCTCTTGCCAACACCCGAGCATTCACTTCTCTTACAACTCCATCTATAAATATGTTGAACAACCATGGTGACATTACACATCCCTGTCTAAGGCCTACTTTTACTGGGAAAAAATCTCCCTCTCACCTACATACTCTAACCTGAGCCTCACTATCCTTGTAAAGACTTCACTGCTTTCAATAAACTACCTCCTATTCCATACATTTGCAACCTTTGTTGGTTTAGCACGTTCTTTGATTATAACAATAATAATAATAATAATCCATACATTTGCAACATATGCCACATTGCCCCCCTATCATATGCCTTTTCCAAATCCATAAATGCCACAAAAACCTCTTTACCCTTATCTAAATACTGTTCACCTATATGTTTCACTGCAAACACTTGGTCTACACACCCCCTACCCTTCCTAAAGCCTCCTTCCTCATCTGCTATCCTGCTCTCCATCTTAGTCTTAATTCTTTCAATAATAACTGTACCATACACTTTACCAGGTATACTCTACAGACTTATTCCCCTATAATTTTTACAGTCTCTTTTGTCCCCTTTGCCTTTATACAAAGGAACTATGCATGCTCTCTGCCAATCCCAAGGTACCTTTCCCTCTTCCATACATTTATTATATAAAGACACTAACCACTCCAAAATTATATCCCCACCTGCTTTTAACCCTTTGACTGTTGCGGCCGTATATATACATCTTACGAGGTACCGTGTTTGACGTATATACGTATACTCATAAATTCTAGCGGCTTCAAATCAAGCAGGAGAAAGCTGGTAGGCCCACATGTGAGAGAATGGGTCTGTGTGGTCAGTGTGCACCATATAAAAATAATCCTGGAGCACGCAGTGCATAATGAGAAAAAAAAAAATCTAACTGTTTTTTAATTAAAATGCCAACTTTGTGGTCTATTTTCGTATAGTATTTATTGTTGTATTCTCGTTTTCTTGGCCTCATTTGATAGAATGGAAAACATATTATAGAAATAGAGGTGATTTTGATTGATTTTACTATAAAAAGAACCTAGAAATGGAGCTCAAAGTAGGGGAAATGTTTGATTTTTGCCAATGTTCAAAAGTAAACAAATGATGCCATTGTCCAATAAATGTCCAACTAGCCATTCTAATATGCAGTCATGAATGGGTTGATGTTATTTATACAATTATTACAGTATTGCAGTAGTCTGCATAATAGTAAGCCTTCTATTTTTTGTTTGAATAAAAATTCAAAATAGAAAGCAAGAGTAATATCAGAGGGGCCTGGAGACATGACTGATGAGCAAAGAAAATGTTATTTTAGAGCCAGGAATGTCTGCATTGTTCATTCTGGACCTTATTTTGAAATTGTCATATTTTTTAGTTTTCGTGAAATTGGCCAAATTGCAAATTTCTGACCACATTATTAGGTAGTTGAAATCGGTAAATGGGCAGTTTCTTGTACTCAATCGATAGAGAAAATGGAGTTCTAAAGAAATAGCTATGAGTTTGGGCGACTGGAACAATGGAATTAGCCAAAAATAGGGCTCAAAGTGGGCGAAATTTCCGATTTGTAAACAGCGCCGAGGTCGCTAACTTCGCGAGAGCATAATTCCGTCAGTTTTCCATCAAATTTCGTTTTTTTTGGTGTCATTACAATCGGGAAAAGATTCTCTATCATTTCATAAGAATTTTTTTTTTTTTTTTTTAAATTTTGTGACACCAGGAGACACCTCAGGATTGGGGGTTGCGACAGTCAAAGGGTTAACATTTCTCTCTTTATCCCATCAATCCCAGCTGCTTTACCCCCTATCATTCTACCCACTGCCCCACACACTTCCCCCACACTCACAACTGGTTCTTCCTCACTCCTATAAGATGTTATTCCTCCTTGCCCTATACACGAAATCACAGCTTCCCTATCTTCCCTATCCTCAAAATATTCCCTCCATCTTCCCGATACCTCTAACTCTCCATTTAATAACTCTCCTCTTCTATTTTTAACTAATAAATCCATTTGTTCCCTACGCTTTCTCAACTTATTAAACTCACTCCAAAACTTTTACTTTCAACAAAATTTGTTGATAACATCTCACCCACTCTTTCATTTGCTCTCTTTTTATATTGCTTCACCACTCTCTTAACCTCTCTTTTTATCTCCATATATTCCTCCCTCTTTGCATCACTTCTACTTTGTAAAAACCTCTCATATGCTAACTTTTTCTCTCTTACTACTCTCCTTACATCATTCCACCAATTGCTCTTCTTCCCTCCTGCACCCACTTTCCTGTAACCACAAACTTCTGCTGAACACTCTAACAATATATTCTTAAACTTACCCCATACATCTTCTACCCCATTGCCTATACTCACAGTAGCCCATCTGTCCTCCAACAGTTGTTTATATCTTACCCTAATTGCCTCCTCCTTTAGGTTATGAACCTTTACCTCTCTCTTATTTTCTGCTTCTATTTTCCTTGTATCCCATCTACCTTTTACTCTCACTGTAGCTACAACTAAAAAGTTATCTGATATATCTGTGGCCCCTCTATAAACATGTACATCCTGAAGTCTAACCAACAGTCTTTTATCTACTAATACGTAGTCCAACAAACTACTGTCATTACGCCCTATATCATGTATACTTATTTATCTTCTTTTTCTTAAAATATGTGTTACCTATAACCAAACCCCTTTCTATACAAAGTTCAATCAAATGCTCCCCATTATCATTTACAGCTGGCACCCCAAACTTACCTACCACACCCTCTCTAAATGCTTCTCCTACTTCAGCATTTAGGTCCCCTACCACAATTACTCTCTCATTTGGCTCAAACGTTCCTACACATTCATTTAACATCTTACAAAATCTCTCTCCTCTACACTCCTCTCTTCTCCTGGTGCATACACATTTAATATGACCCACTTTTCACATCCGACCCTTATTTTACTCCACATAATCCTTGAATTTATACAGTTATATTCCCTCTTCTCTCTCCATAACTGATCCTTCAACATTATTGTTACCCATTCCTTAGCTCTAACTCTCTCAGATACTCCTGACTTAATCCCATTTATTTCTCCCCACTGAAACTCCATTACCCCCTTCAGCTTTGTTTCACTTAGGGGCAGGACATCCAACTTCTTTTCATTCATAACATTTGCAATCATTTCTTATCATTCACACTACATCCATGCACATTCAAACATCCCAATTTTATACAGTTTTTCTTTTACTTGTGTTTAGTAATTTATACTGAAGAGGTTACCAGCCCATTGCTCCCAGTATTTAGTCGCCTCCTACAACACGCATAGCTTACAGAAGAATTCTGTTCCACTTCCCCATAGACATAAGCAGAAATAAACACGAACAAGAACTAGGAAGAAAATAGAAGAAAAGCCAGAGGGGTTAGTATATACAGTGGACCCCCACCATACGATATTAATCCGTTCCTGAAAGCTCATCGTATGCTTAAATTATCGTAAGGTGAATTAATTTTCCCCATAAGAAATAATGGAAATCAAATTAATCCGTTCCTGACACCCCAAAGTACGAAAAAAAAAAATTCCACATGAAATATTAATTTTAATACACACAAACTGACACTTACCTTTACTGAAGATCTGGTGATGATTGAGGGGATGGGAGGAGGGGAGAGTGTGGAAGTTGTTAATGTTTAGAAGGGGAATCCCCTTCCATTAGGACTTTAGGTAGCACATCCTTTTCCGGGGTTACTTCCCTTCTTCTTTTAATGCCACTAGGACCAGCTTGAGAGTCACTGGATCTCTGTTGCACAACATATCTGTCCATAGAGGCCTGTACCTCCCGTTCCTTTATGATTTGTCTAAAGTGGTTCACAACATTGTCATTGTAATAGTCACCAGCACGGCTTGCAATAGCTGTGTGAGGGTGATTTTCGTCCATAAAGGTTTGCACTTCAAGCCACTCTGCACACATTTCCTTAATCTTTGAAGTAGGCAGCTTCTTCAATTTCTCTCTCCCCTCCTCCGAAGCACTTTCCTCAGGTCTGGCCTCTTGTTGTTGAAGATGATCTTGCAGCTCATCAGTGGTTAGTTCTTCATTGTCCTCCTCCACCAACTCCTCCACCAACTCTTCCACATCCTCCCCACTAACCTCCAACCCCAAGGACTTCCCCAATGCCACAATTGATTCCACAACTGGCATACACTTCTCAGGGTTAGCCTCAAATCCTTCAAAATCCCTTTTGTCTACATATTCTGGCCACAGCTTCTTCCAAGCAGAGTTCAAGGTCCTCTTAGTCACTCCCTCCCGAGCCTTACCTATAAGGTTTACACAATTGAGGATGCTAAAGTGATCTTTCCAAAACTCTCTTAGAGTCAATCGAGTGTCTGTGGTCACTACAAAGCACTTTTGAAACATATCTTTTGTGTAGAGTTTTTTGAAGTCTGAAATGACCTGCTGGTCCATGGGCTGCAGGAGAGGAGTGGTATTAGGAGGCAAAAACTTGACCTTAATGAAGCTCATGTCCCCAGAAAGTCGCTCTGCCAAGTCTGAAGGATGACCAGGAGCATTGTCTAATACCAGGAGGTACTTAAGGTCCAATTTATTTTCCAGGAGGTAATTTTTCACAGTGGGGGCAAATGCATGGTGTAACCAGTCATAGAAAAAGTCCCTAGTGACCCATGCCTTAGTGTTTGCCCTCCACAGCACACACAAATTAGCCTTGAGGACATTGTTTTGCCTGAACACTCTGGGAGTTTCAGAGTGATACACCAATAAAGGCTTCACTTTGCAATCACCACTAGCATTGGCACACATCAAGACAGTAAGCCCGTCTTTCATAGGCTTATGTCCTGGGAGTGCCTTTTCCTCATGAGTAATGTAGATCCTGTTTGGCATTTTCTTCCAAAACAGGCCTGTTTCATCACAATTAAACACTTGTTCAGGTTTCAGTCCTTCACTGTCAATGTACTCTTTGAATTCCTTCACATATTTTTCAGCCGCTTTTTGGTCCGAACTGGCAGCCTCACCATGCCTTATCACACTATGTATGCCACTACGATTCTTAAATCTCTCAAACCAACCTTTGCTGGCCTTAAATTCACTCACATCACCACTAGTTGCAGGCATTTTTCTAATTAAATCCTCATGCAACTTCCTAGCATTTTCACATATGATCGCTTGAGAGATGCTATCTCCTGCTATCTGTTTTTCGTTTATCCACACCAATAACAGTCTCTCAACATCTTCAAGTATTTGCGATCTCTTATTTGAAAACAAAGTTGCACCTTTTGCAAGAACAGCTTCCTTGATTGCCGTTTTCTTGGCCATGATAGCAGCAATGGTTGATTGGGGTTTGGTATATAACCTGGCCAGCTCCGAGACACGCACTCCACTTTCATACTTAGCAATTATCTCTTTCTTTATTTCCATAGTAATTTTCACCTTTTTTACTGCACGGTTGGCACTAGAAGCTTTCTTGGGGCCCATGGTGACTTATTTTGCAGGTACAATCACTAAAAACGCTGTGATAATATGAAATGTTCCGATTGTATGCGTGGATGCGACCGCACTGGCTGGCTTGTAAACACTGGCACCCACGGGGCAGCTGAGGCGCGCTCAGGCCACAAGTGGGACGCGTCTCGGACGAATCGCATGAGGCGAGTTTTTTAGCGGGAGGTGAGGCAAAATTTTTGCATTAAAATGTATCGTATGGTGGATTTAACGTAAGGTGATGCCATCGTAAGGTGGGGGTCCACTGTACAGTGGAACCCCGAGTTTCGAACGTATCGACTATCGAACAATTTGAGTTTCAACCACTTTTTTCGAACCAATTTTGTCCCAACTATCGAATGCGCCCTGTCTTTTAAACCACCGGGTACTGGACCTGTCTGCCTGCCCGCTCTCCACGTCCTTGCGCAGGCATTGTGAGCCAGTCTGGCTTTGTTGACTCTTGAGTGAACACTAACCTGCGTGCCCATTCAAACATTTCACCATTAATTCATTGTGTTTGGTGCTTGTGTGACTGTGAAATAAGCTACCATGGGCCCAAAGAAACTTGCTAGTGGTACCCCTGTGGTAAAGAAAGTGAGAAACACCACAGACATGAAGAAGGAAATAATACAAAAATACGAGAGTGGTGTGCGTTTGTTGAGTTTGCCAGGATGTACGGGAAATACAAGTCAACCACTGCTTCTATCCTGGCAAAGAAAGAACAAATCAAGGAAGCTGATGTTGTGAAAGGTGTTGATATGCTAACCAAAAATAGACCACAGACAGTCGATCATGTTGAGAAGTTGTTGCTGGTGTGGATCAAGGATAAAGCTATGGCAGGTGATAGTCTTTCTGAGACAATCATTTGTGAAAAGGCATGGCAGTTGCATGCCGATCTTGCGAAGAAAACTCCTGGAACCAGTGCTGATAGTAAATTTAAGGCCAGCTTAGGCTGGTTTGACAGATTTAAGAAGTGTAGTGGCATACACAATGTTGTAAGGCATGATGAGGCAGCCAGTTCAGACAAACAGGCTGCTGAAAAATATGTGCATGAATTTAAGGGGTATGTAGATACTGAAAAATTCAAACCCCAACAAGTGTTCAACTGTGACGAAACAGGCCTGTTTTGGAAGAAAATGCCAAAGAGGACCTACATTACTCAGGACGAAAAGGCACTCCCAGGACACAAGCCTATGAAAGACAGGCTAACTCTTTTGTTCTGTGCTAATGCTAGTGGTGATTTTAAAGTGAAGCCTTTACTGGTGTATCACTCAGAAAATCCAGAGTGTTTAAGAAAAACAATGTCATTAAGAATAAGTTATGTGTCTTATGGAAAGCAAATAATAAGGCATGGGTCACAAGACAAATTTTCAAAGAGCGGGTACATGAAGTGTTTGGCACCAGTGTGAAAAAATACCTCCTAGAAAATAATTTACCACTCCAGTGCCTCCTGTGACTGGACAATGCTCCTGCACATCCTCCAAACTTGGTAGACCTACTGTCTAGGGACTACAGTTTCATCACAGTGAAGTTCTTGCCTCCTAACACCACTCCTCTCCTCCAGCCTATGGACCAGCAGGTAATTTCTAACTTCAAAAAACTCTACACAAAAGCAGTGAACAGTGCTTTGAAGTGACCTCAGACACTAAGTTGACTCTAAGAGAGTTCTGGAGGAATCACTTCAGTATCTACACCTGCATAAGCCTTATAGGTAAGGCTTGGGAGGGAGTGACTTCCAAGACTTTGAACTCTGCTTGGAGACAATTGTGGCCACAATGTGTTGTCCAGGGGGATTTTGAAGAGTTTGAGGCTGACCCTCACCCTGCCAACCCTCTGCCTGTTGTGGAAGGTAATGCAGCATTGGGCAAGTCCATGGGGTTGGAGGCGAGTGGTGAGCATGTAGAAAAGTTGGTGGAGGACCACAGGGAAGAGCTAACCACTGAAGAGCTGGAAGAGCTTCATCTGGAACAGTATCAGACCACAGCTCAGGAACTTACTTCAGAGGAGGAGGAAGAGGGGGTGGATGAGGTGCCTTCTTAAAAGATTAAGGAGATTTGTGTCAAGTGGAATGATGTGCAAATGTTTGTGGAGAAGTAGCACCCTGAGCAAGCTGAAACTAGGCATCTTTGCAACAAGTTCAGTGAACCATGTCCCGTTTTAGGGAAATCTTAAAGAGGTGCCAGAAACAGAGGACTGTGGACAGTTATTTTGTGAGACGGGTCCAGTGACTCAAGCTGGTCCTAGTGTCATTAAAAGACAAAGAAGGGAAGTAACCCCAGAGAGGGCTTTGCTACCTGAAGTCTTTATGGAGGGGGATTCCCCTTCCAAACAGTAAGCCCTCCCTCACTACTACTACCTATGTTCCAGATGCCTTCAACAATCTTCAATAAAAGTAAAAATGTTATTTTATATGTTTATTTAAATTTTTATTAATGTATTACTAATTGTACTATGTATGTTTGTTGTGTGTGCAAAACTATAAAATGTATTTTTTGTGAATATTTTTGGGTTTCTGGAACCAATTAATTGTATTTCCATTATTTCTTATGGGAAATATAGCTTCGACTTATGAACATTTCGACTTTGGAACTAGCTCCGGGAACAGATTAAGTTTGAAACTCAAGGTTCCACTTTATGTGCCTGTACATGCATGTGTAGTGTGACCTAAGTGTCGGTAGAAGAAGCAAGACATACCTGCAACTTTGCATGTTTATGAGACAGAAAAAGACACCAACAATGATAACATATAAAATAGTGCAAGGAACTGACAAGGTGGACAAAGACAGGATGTTCCAGAGATGGGACACAGAAACAAGGGGTCACAATTGGAAGTTGAAGACTCCGATGAGTCAAAGGGATATTAGAAAGTATTTCTTCAGTCAAAGAGTTGTCAGTAAGTGGAATAGCCGACAAAGTGACGTAGTGGAGGCTGGAATCATACGTAGTTTTAAGACGAAGTTTGATAGAGCTCATGGAGCAGGGATAGAGAGAACCTTGTAGCAATCAGTGAAGAGGCAGGGCCAGGAGCTATGACTCAACCCCTGCAACCACAAATAGGTGAGTACACACATACACAGTGACCAGTGAAGAGGCAGGGCCAGGAGCTATGACTTAACCCCTGCAATCACAACTAGGTGAGTACACACACACCTATGTAGAGGCAAGAACCATACATAGTTTTAAGACAAGGTTTGATAGAGCTCATGGAGCAGGGAGAGAGAGGACCTAGTAGCAATCAGTGAAGAGGTGGGGCCAGGAACTATGAATCGACCCCTGCAACCACAAATAGGTGAGTAAACACACATGCAACCACAATTAGGTGAGTACACATACTTTAATCTCTTGATGGGTCCCAACTCCCAATCTGAAGTGTCCACAGGGTCCAAGAATTCCCCCCCCCCCCATTTTTTTCTTATGAAAAGGTAGAGAATCTTTTTCTGAAAGTAATAAAACAAAAAGTACAAAATTTGATGGAAAACTGAGAAAATTATGCTTTCACAAATTTTGAGGAGTCAGCAATATTTACGCATTGTCAATTTTGTCCACTTTGACTCCTATTTTAGGCCAATTACATTGTTCCAGTCGATCAAATTCTTAGCTATGCCTTATATTTTATCAATTGAGCACAAGAAACCACCCAATCAACTATTTCAACTGCCCAATAAAGTGATCAGAAATTGGTAATTTGGTCAATTTCACACAAATTTTAAACTATTCCATTTTCAAAATAGGGTCCAGAATAAACAATGCAGGCATTCTTGGCACTAAAATAACATTTCATCTGTTCATTAGAAGGTACAAATAATGTGCTAACTTATAAGAAGTAAAATGGTTTGAGGTGAATTACTTAAAATTGAATCGGTCAAGGAAAGTAATGGTCATTGCCTGAGAGCGTTATGAACTGTGAAGATACTGCCTGGGTCCTCTGTCTTCTGTACTTTTTCCATTCATTCATTCACACACACACTCTCTCTCTGAGAGAGAGAGAGAGAGAGAGAGAGAGAGAGAGAGAGAGAGAGTGAGTGAGAGAAAGAGAGAATGAGAGTGAGAGAGAGAGAGAATGAGAGAGTGAGAGTGAGTGAGAGAGTGAGAGTGAGAGAGTGAGAGTGAGTGAGAGTGAGAGAGAGTGTAAGAATGTAAGAGTGTGAGAGTGTGAGTGTGTGTTTGTTTGTTTGTTTGTTTTAAACACAAACAACTGATTACAGTCAACACAGAGATGATTAAATTCCATTCACTGAATATTTAACCCTTTGACTGTCGCAACCCCCAATCCTGAGGTGTCTCTTGGTGTCGCAAAATTTAAAAAAAAAAAAATTATTTTTTCTTATGAAATGATAGAGAATATTTTCTCGATTGTAATGGCACCAAAAAAAACGAAATTTGATGGAAAACTGACAGAATTAGGCTCTCGCAAAGTTAGCGACCTCGGCGCTGTTTACAAATCAGTGATTTCAGCCACTTTGAGCCCTATTTTCGGCTAATTCCATTATTCCAGTCGCCCAAACTCATAGCTATTTCTTTAGAACTCCATTTTTTTCTATCGACTGAGTACAAGAAACTGCCCATTTACCAATTTCAACTACCTAATAATGTGGTCAGAAATTTGCAATTTGGCCAATTTCACGAAAACTAAAAAATATGACAATTTCAAAATAAGGTCCAGAATGAACAATGCAGACATTCCTGGCTCTAAAATAACATTTTCTTTGTTCATCAGTCATGTCTCCAGGCCCCTCTGATATTACTCTTGCTTTCTATTTTGAATTTTTATTCAAACAAAAAATAGAAGACTTACTATTATGCAGACTACTGCAATACTGTAATAATTGTATAAATAACATCAACCCATTCATGACTGCATATTAGAATGGCTAGTTGGACATTTATTGGACAATGGCATCATTTGTTTACTTTTGAACATTGGCAAAAATCAAACATTTCCCCTACTTTGAGCTCCATTTCTAGGTTCTTTTTATAGTAAAATCAATCAAAATCACCTCTATTTCTATAATATGTTTTCCATTCTTTCAAATGAGACCAAGAAAACGAGAATACAACCATAAATACTATACGAAAATAGACCACAAAGTCGGCATTTTAATTAAAAAAAAAACGGTCGGAGTTTTTTTTCTCATTATGCACTGCGTGCTCCAGGATTTTTTTTATATGGTGCACACTGACCACACAGACCCATTCTCTCACATGTGGGCCTACCAGCTTTCTCCTGCTTGATTTGAAGCCGCTAGAATTTATGAGTATATATACGTCAAACATGGTACCTCGTAAGACGTATATATACGGCCATGACAGTCAAAGGATTAATATATTTTTTAAAAATATGTGAAACATTAGAAAATTCTTATGCTTGTACTAAAATTATATTTTATTGAATATTTCAACTATTTGGAGCAGTTTCAACACTGACACAACCAACATTAACACCATGTCCCTCATAACACACTAGGCTAGCAACCAACACTACCACCATGTCCCTCATAACACACTAGGCTAACAACCAACACTACCACCATGTCCCTCATAACACACTAGGCTAACAACCAACACTACCACCATGTCCCTCATAATGCACTAGGCTAACAATCAACACTATTACATTTCCAAACTTTACACATGAATACCATTCTGATTTTTTATTCACACAAGAAAATTTTTAGACACACCAAAAACTATATAGAAGATTTACTGTTATGCCATACAGCCTCTCCTCACTTAGTGACGCACTCATTTACCAATGACTCGGACTTATGACGGGCTCTATGGCCAGTATGCATACCTAAATAATGTATATTAGAGCTGATTTCCTCTATTCTGTTTATTACAATATAGAGTAAACTATTGTATAAACATTTAAAAATATACCAGAAATGTTATAAATGGTGTGAAGGTTACATGAAGACAATATCAAAGATGGTTGACACAAACCCACTTCCATTATAGTATGCTCCTTACTTAGCAATGAATTCATTTACTGACTTGGCCTTAGGAATGGAACTCCATCATTAACCCTTTCAGGGTCCAAGGCCAAAATCTGAAGTTGTGCCCCAGTGTCCAAGAGTTTTCAAAAAAAAAAATTTTTATTTTTTCTTATGAAATGGTAGAGAATCTTTTTGTGAAGGTAATAAAACAAAAAGTACGAAATTTGATGGAAAATTGACGAAATTATGCTCTTGCGAATTTTGATGTGTCAGCGATATTTACGAATTGGCGATTTTGCCGACTTTGACTCTCATTTTAGGCCAATTACATTATTCCAGTCGACCAAATTCTTAGCTATTTCACTAGTATTACTTCTATTCTATCGATTGAGCACAAGAAATCGCTAAGTCAACTGTTTCAACTACAAAATAAAGTGATCGGAAATTGGTAATTTGGCCAATTTAACACAAAGTTCAAAATATTCCAATTTCAAAATAGGGTCCAGAATAAACAATGTAGGTATTCCTGGCACTAAACTAACATTTCCTCTGTTCATTAGTTATGTTTTGAGGCTTTACAAATAAATTTCATTTTGATTTTTTATTCACATAATGAATTTTTGTTCACACCAAAAAATAGAAGATTTACTGTTATGCAATATTGTAATAATTGTATAAATATCATCACCACATTTGTGAATGTATATTAGACCCACCAGCTGGCGTGTATTAGACGTGTGAGGTCGTTTGTTTACTCTTGAACATCGGCAAAAATTTAACACTTCCGCTAATTTGAGCTCAGTTTCAAGCCATTTCCATTGCTAAAACCAATCAAAATCATCTCTACTTCTGTAATATGTCTTCCATTCTATCAAATGAGACCAAGAAATCACAAATACAACTATAAAAAACATATGAAAAACACTGCAAAGTCGCTGTTTTAATCGAAAATCACAGTCTCAGTTTTTCTTCTCTCATTATACACAGTGTGCTGCAGGATTTGTTTTATGTGGTGCACACATACCACATAGATGTATTCTCTCATATCTAGGCCCAAATTTACCACTCACAGTTTATCAGAGTGAGACACAAATAACCTGCATATAAAAGAGAGAAGCTTACGACGATGTTTCGGTCCGACTTGGACCATTGACAAAATCACATTAACAGAGGTGGAGCAGGACGGCTATATATAGGCAGGAAGCGGTGGAGGTAGTAGTAGTAGTAGTAGTAGTAGTACAAGAATTGTATATAATACCGACAAGATGAAATTAAGACACATGCACAACACCCGGGCATCCCCATCGTAGACGTTTCGCCATCCAGCCAGCCACTGGATGGCGAAACGTCCACAACAAAGACAACCAGACACCGCACATGTGTCTTAATTTCATCAGTAGTTGTAGTAGTAGTAGTAGAAGAAGAGGTAGTAGTAGTGGTAGTGGTAGAAGTGGGAAATAAGGATGACAAGCCAGTCAAAAACAAAGGAAGGGGAGCACTGCAAGAGAGCTTGATGCCCACAGAGGGAGAGCAAGCGCACAGAGGTGCGTGAAAGGGGAAGTGGTGAAATAAAATAAATGAAGAAGGAACAGAAACACGAGACAGGAGAGAGAAAGACAACCCAGAGGAGAAAAGGAAAGAGGAAAGGGGAAGAGGAAGAAGAAAAAGAAAGAAAAAATGAGGATTCAGGTTAAGTCACAGGTGTTCTGAAGTTTGGAGCATTTTACAATGTAGTGGGAGAGGAAGGCATCTACAGAGACGAAGCCAGGGCTAAGGTTCATACAAGGAAAGTTGTGTATTAGAGAGGATTCAACTAGACGGCGACTGTTCGAGTTGGAAGTAGGGAAGACAGTTTTAGCAGAAGACCAGTCAATAGGATGGCTATGATCTCTGACGTGACAGAAAAGAGCATTGTTAGTGTCGGCAAGCCTAACACTATTTTTGTGCTCCCTAAGTCTGTCAGAAAGAGATCGACCAGTTTCTCCGAAGTATTGAAGAGGACAGGAGGAGCAAGAAATAGAGTAGACACCAGGAACATCTGTAGAGGGAGGAGAGGTATGAACGAGATTAGTGCGAAGAGTGTTAGTCTCCCTCTACAGATGTTCCTGGTGTCTACTCTATTTCTTGCTCCTCCTGTCCTCTTCAATACTTCGGAGAAACTGGTCGATCTCTTTCTGCTGGACTGAACACATCGACTCAAGGTTGAGGGACTGATTACCTCATTCTCCTCCTGTTCTTCAAGTTTCTCCTACGTATGGACTGATGAAGCCACTGTGTGGCGAAACGTTTCCTCAATAAAGATACCCAGGAGTTGCACATGTGTCTAATTTATCAACAAGTCGGTTCTCTGAACCATTCATCTACAAACTCTTCTCCTGTATATATTACTAAATGTAAAAGGAGAAACTTTTGTTTTTCCTCTTGGGCCACCCCGCCTCGGTGGGATACGGCCCGTGTGTTGAAAGAAAGAAGAAAGATCTCTATAACACATAGGTAGTAGGTTGGTAGACAGCAACTGCCCAGGGAGGTACTACCATCCTGCCAAGTGAGTGTAAAACGAAAACCTGTAATTGTTTTACATGATGGTAGGATTGCTGGTGTCTTTTGTCTCTCTCATAAACATGCAAGGTTTCAGGTACGTCTTGCTACTTCTACTTACACTTAGGTCACACTACACATACATGTACAAGCATATACATATATACACACCCCTCTGGGTTTTCTTCTATTTTTCTTTCTAGTTCTTGTTCTTGTTTATTTCCTTTTATCTCCATGGGGAAGTGGAACAGAATTCTTCCTCCGTAAGCCATGCATGTTGTAAGAGGCGACTAGTATGCCGGGAGCAAGGGGCTAGTAACCCCTTCTCCTGTATAAATTACTAAATTTAAAAAGTGAAACTTTTGTTTTTCTTTTTGGGCCACCCCGCCTCGGTGGGATATGACCGGTGTGTTAAAAGAGAAAGAAAAGATCTCTATAACAAGCACTGCCCTAAAAAAACCAAACAGATCACAGCTAAGAGACTGAACAGTCCCTGGCTAATGCCCAGCATCCTCAAATCCATAAATATAAAGCACCTATAAGAAAAACAGTATAGAAAGGGTCACATAACCAGAGACCAAACAAAACATTACTCATCAATCCTAACCAGCCTGATAAGAAGGGCAAAAAAATTGTATTATGAGAACAGATTATCCAACTTAAAACGTGATAAAAGAAAGGCCTGGAAAACCTTATCTGAGATTCTAGGAACAAAAAAGATATCAGGAAACAGAGCAATCAAACTAACAAAACCAGATGAACCCCAACTCCCACCAACTGAAACAGCAAACAGACTCAATGTTTTCTTCTCCACCATAAGAAAAAACCTTGCTGATAAAATCCCAAGCTCAAATACCCCACCCAATGACTACCTCACTGGCAACTACCCGAACACACTGTTCCTAGCTCCGACTAACCCAACAGAAGTCTCCCTTATTATCAACACACTAAAAAACAAGACAGGAGATTTAAATACCTTACTGCCCTCTATATACAAAGTGCAAGTGCTGTCACCAATCACTGAAACACTCTTTAACAAATCCATCGAATCCTCTACCTTCCCCACAGTTCTCAAAATAGCGAGGGTCACCCCGATACATAAAGGATATCAAACAGACTTGAATAACTATAGGCCAATATCCAACTTACACCCTCTCTCTAAAATCTTTGAAAAATTAATTCATAAGCGAATCTATTCCTACCTCATCTCCCACAACATACTCAACCCTTGTCAGTTTGGGTTCAGGCCTAATAAAAATACGAATGATGATGCTATTATACACATGCTAGAACAAATATACACTGCACTCGAGAAAAAAGAAGTCCCATTGGGGATCTTCATTGATTAATGTAAAGCTTTTGATACAGTTGACCATGATTTGCTGCACATAAAATTGTCTCACTATGGTATAAGAGGGCACTCCCTCAACTACCTAAAGTCATACCTCAGCAACAGAAGCCAATGTGTGTACACAAATGGGGCAAACTCTTCCACACAGCCAATTACAGTTGGTGTCCCACAAGGAAGTGTCCTTGGCCCTCTTCTCTTTCTCATTTACATAAACGACCTACCAAATGCATCGCAACTACTCAAACCCACACTATTTGCAGATGACACTACATATGTCTTCTCTCACCCAAGCCCAGTCATGCTAGCCAATACTGTAAATACCAAATTACAGAAAATATCTACCTGGATGATGATTAATAAACTTACTCTCAATATTGACAAAACCTACTTCATACAGTTTGGAAACAGAACCACCGATGTCCCTCTTAACACAATGATAAACGGATCACCTATCACAAAGCTCACAGAGGGAAAATTCTTAGGAATCCACCTTGATAATAGACTCAAATTTCAAACACATACACAACACATTTCCAAGAAAATCTCCAAGACCATACGCATACTATCGAAGATACAGTACTATGTTCCACAGTCAGCCCTCCTGACCCTATATCACTCACTCATTCATCCCTATATCACCTATGGAATCTGTGCATGGGGCTCAACAACAGTAAATCATCTCAGACCATTAATTGCCCAACAAAAGGCTGCAGTCAGAATGATAACAAATTCCCACTACAGGCAGCATACTCCACCAATACTCAAAGCTCTAAACTTACTCACCGTACAAAACTTTCTTTCTTTCAACACACCGGCCATATCCCACCGAGGCAGGGTGGCCCAAAAGGAAACACTAAAGTTTCTCCTTTTACATTTAGTAATATATACAGGAGAAGGGGTTACTAGCCCCTTGCTCCAGGCATTTTAGTCACCTCTTACAACACGCATGGCTTACGGAGGAAGAATTCTGTTCCACTTCCCCATGGAGATAAGAGGAAATAAACAAGAACAAGAACTAGAAAGAAAATAGGAGAAAACCCAGAGGGGTGTATATATATATATGCTTGTACATGTATGTGTAGTGTGACCTAAGTGTGAGTAGAAGTAGCAAGACGTACCTGAAATCTTGCATGTTTATGAGACAGAAAAATGGATACCAGCAATCCTACCATCATGTAAAACAATTACAGGCTTACATTTTACACTCACTTGGAAGGACGGTAGTACCTCCCTGGGCGGTTGCTGTCTACCAACCTACTACCTAGAATGTATCTATGTATCATGTCCAAATAATAATAAATAAATAAATATGAATGCTTTCCAGTAACTCATCTTATTTGAAAATTAGGGCTCTTTTATATCCTGGAAATACTCTATCTATATTAATGTTCAAGTGAGCAGTTTTATATGCACAGCACAATAGTGGGAACCATAGATAAGATATATGTTGTGATATGAGAAATAGCTAATGAATTACACAGTAGTGAATAGGAGCTTTAAAAAATTTACTACATTGTCAGTCTGCAAATGTTGGAAGAATAGTTAACAAAGCTTATATTAATGCAGAAACTAACCAAGTGCTGCTAAAATCTGAAAAAAGGATTTAAAGTATCTCTATGGCATACATTTTACCTTTCCTTTAATAAGATATCCAACCACTTGAGGAGCCACGAATCCTGGAATTGTGGCTGCGGTGTTGGTAATGCCCATAAGTGTACCAGCAAAGTTAGGAGCTATATCCAGGTGAGAGTTCATATAACCAGAATACACAGCACCGTTCAAACCTACAGCTCCACAAAGTAAGCCAATTGCTGCATCTCGGTTGCATCCAGCATAGCCAGCAAGGACGATGCAAACCATGGGACCATATATACCTAAAAAAAATATATTTAAAAAATTTTTGGTCATGAAAGCACTAATTCCAGAACATGAACAATCAAATGACAGTCTACAAAATCCTTTTCTTACTCATGTATTGTATGCTGCATGAAATACTATACATAATGTAGAGTCAAAAGAATTCAACAGTCACAAAATATGCAGAATTAGTATTTGCTTTGTCTCAATGAGTAAATTTATTGGGCAGGCTAGTTGATCCCCTACAGCTATTTTATTGGTGTCTTTCTTACCAATTGCAATATTTACTAATTACTTAACACATTATCATTAACTAATTGCAGCAAACCCATCATAATTTTTGTACAGTGTTCTTAATCATCATGAAATGTTAATTTTTTTATATATACATTAATGAAAGGAAGTACAGTAGGGCCCCGCTTTACGGTGTTTCGTCTTACGGGATTCCGCTAATAAGGCGATTTCAAATTCTGACCAAACCTTGCTATACAGAGAGCAGTCTTTCAAATACGGCACACTCCACCCTGTTTGTTTACATTCTCTTTGAGCACATCTCTCTAATATGTCTGGAAACATAATGTGTATTTTACATATACAGTGGACCCCCAGTTATCAGCCGGTTCTGTTTTTGGCCAACTCAGTGATCAGCCGGTTTTTCGGCGCCCAGTTATCGGCCGATAATTCGGCAATCAGCTATTTGGAATGCATTTGTCCACCAGCCCCAGCCACTTGCGCATCAGTTTGGCTGTGTCTCTGGGCGAGTGAGGAAGCTTCTGCTCATTCATCCAAACATTTTGCTATAACTCATTGTTTTTTGTGGTTATTGATTTAGTGCAACTGCAAAATAAGCAACCATGGGCCCAAAGAAACACGTTACATAGTATATAACAACAGGCAATGTTTATATGCGATGTATATTTAATAATAATCACTGGTACATTAAATGTCTTATTTTACGTTAATATACACATTTTCATTAATCCATCTATTATTTCTTCAAAATTATATAAGAAACATGTTACATATCATGTAGCATATAAATATGCAATGTTTATATGTTATCGAGTGGAGAGTTGGATGGAGAGTAAACATTACGTTTTCTCTGATGCAGCATAAGAGAAAACTGTGAATCTGGCGCTTGGTGCAGTAACCACCCTTCATATGCATTTGTTTACAATTCTCGGCATGAATTATTCATTACTTCTCCTTTTGTTTATAATGGCATCTAAAGATAGTTGTTAGAAATGATTAAACTCAGTGAGCATGGTAATAATATGGCTGCGCAGTGTAGCCCATGGGGGGGGGGCTACATACGTGTACTGTACCTACATCTACCGCTACCTACATTGACTTCCTACAAATGAATACTACTCACCTCTTGCCTTACATTAAGGCAACAAATATTTTAAGGTAAGTAATGAATGTACTGTAGCAATAAATGACAGAGATTAAAGAGGTGTGTACAATGTGGACTAGGGTGCAAGCTTTTGTAGAGAAACACCACCCTGACCAAGCTGAAACAAGCCATATCTGCAACATGTTTAGTGACAAAACCCTGTCCCACTTCAGGAAAATCTAAAAGAGACGCCAGACAGATTTGTTGTGCGACACGGGTCTAATAACTCTCAAGCTGATCCTAGTGGCATTAAAAGACAAAGAAGGGAAGTAATCCCAGAGAAGGCTTTGCTACCTAAAGTCTTTATGGAGGAGGATTCCCCTTCCAAACACTCCTCCCTCTTTCCTCTTCCCTATCTTCCAGAAGCCAGCATTAGCCTTCAATAAAGGTATGTAATATTTACATAATTGTTAAAAAAAATGTTTTTTTTTTGTGAATATTTTTGTCTGGAACCAATTAATTGTATTTCCATTAATTCTTATGGGAAATATTAATTTGGTTTTCAACCATCTCGATTATCGGCTGACCTTCTGGAATGGATTATGGCCAATAACCGAGGGTCCACTGTACATTAATGAAAGGAAGTACAGTAGGGCCCTGCTTTACGGTGTTTCGTCTTATGGGGTTCCACTAATACGGCGATTTCAAATTATGACCAAAACTTGCTATACAGCGAGCAGTCTTTCGAATATGGCACGCCCCACCCAGTTTGTTTACATTCTCCGCGAGCACCTCTCTCTATTATGTCTGGAAATTTTCCAAAAGTTCAAGTGTTTTAAAGTTATTGCATATTTTATATGTACTCTGATAATTATACTTATGTGTACCTGTACCTAAATATACTTACACGCTGTGCTGGCATGCAGGTACACATTAAAATCACTAAGTCTCTCTCTACTCTTGACATAATACATAATCTCTTGGACACATTAAATGTCATATATTACGTTAATATAGACATTTCCATTAATCCATCTACGATATTTTTTCAAAACTATATAATAAACATGCTACACAACTTACAAACATGATAAATACACCCCACAGTAGAATAAATTAACATAAACATGAGACGTGGTAGCCAAGCAACTTGTAGGACTTGTGGTAGCCAGGTGACTTATAGTCCAACATCAGAGAAAATGTGTCACTATAATATTACTGGGGGTAACTAGAAAATTATTCCTTCGTATGCCTTCACTCAGAGCGTCATTTCTTCTAAAAATGGTATTACAGGAGAATGGGAGTGTTTCTCTATTTATTCTACTGTATTAACGTGGAGACAACTTGTACACAATGTAAAGTGATGAAAACCAGATGCATTCTCCTGGTTTGTTTACATTACGTGTGGGCGGTGGTGGGGAGGGGAACACTGCCCTGGCTGGCTACCACCTGATTTTCAACAAATAAAACTCACCTCTCACCCTACATTAAGACTACAAATTAATGAATATACTGTATATGTATTTTATCACTCTGGGGTGCTTTAATTAAATGTCATAGTATATTACGTGTGGGTGGGGTGAGCTGACCTGGCTGGCTACCAAATTCTCAAACCTGACTTCCTACAAATAAAACTCACCTCTCACCCTACATTAAGACTACAAATATTTTAAGGTAATTAATGAATGTGCTGTATATGTATTTCATCGCTCTGGGGCACTTTAATTAAATCTTTCTTCAACAAACCGGCCATATCCCACCAAGGCAGGGTGGCCCAAAAAGAAAAACAAAAGTTTCTCTTTTTAAATTTAGTAATTTATACAAGAGAAGGGGTTACTAGCCCCTTGCTCCCAGCATTTTAGTCGCCTCTTACAACACGCATGGCTTACGGAGGAAGAATTCTGTTCCACTTCCCCATGGAGATAAGAGGAACTAAACAAGAATAAGAACTAGAAAGAAAATAGATGAAAACCCAGAGGGGTGTGTATATATATGCTTGTACATATATGTGTAGTGTGACCTAAGTGAAAGTAGAAGTAGCAAGACATACCTGAAATCTTGCATGTTTATGAGACAGAAAAAAGGACACAAGCAATCGTACCATCATGTAAAACAATTACAGGTTTTTGTTTTACACCCACTTGGCAGGATGGTAGTACCTCCCTGGACGATTGCTGTCTACCAACCTACTACCTACCTTTAATTAAATGTCATAGTATATTACATGTGGGTGGGGTGCGCTGACCTGGCTGGCTACCAAACTTCCCAAACCTGACTTCCTACAAATAAAACTCACCTCTCTCCCAACATTAGGACTACAAATATTTTAAGGCAAGTAATGGGTGTAGTGTGTGTGTATTTTACTTTTTATTGTTTTTAATGCCTAATTCTATTGCCAGCTTAATATATGTTAGTGTAAACTCATTATCTGGCATTTATATGCATTTATGAGTAGAAAAAATGGCGTTCTGCTTTCCGGCGATGTCTGCTTTCCGACAGTAGCCTGGAACCTAACCTGCCGTATAAGTGGGGGCCCTACTGTACTGAGATCTGACGTGCTTTTAGCCTTGGTATATCACTCAGTTCTCATGGCAATACAAAATAAATACTGTACACAAAACACTTAAGAACACCCAAGGTAAAATTAAATACCAATAGGAAACAAATCACAAGAGCAATAGTAATATGAAGATGCAGCAATACAAATTAACCCTTTGAGGGTCCAGATCCCAAATTTGAGGTTTGACCACATAGTCCAAGAATTTAAAAAAAAAAAAAAAAAATCTTATGAAATGGTAGAGAATCTTTTTCTGATGGTAATAAAACAAAAAGTATGAAATTTGATGGAAAATTGACGAAATTACACTATAGTGAATTTTCCTCTGTCAGCAATATTCAAGCATTGGTTAATTTGCTCACTATAGTAAGTAAGTTTATTCAGGTATACACAAATACAGTTACATAGAATCATCATACATAGCAGCATATGTGTAGAGAACCTGGGATAACCCAAAAAAGTCAGACAGAGTGACTTATTTCCATTGGGGTCCTTTAACTATGAGTCCTATTTTAGGCCAATTACATTATTCCAGTCGACAAAATTATTAGCCGTTTCACTAGTATGCCTTCCATTTAATCAACTAAACACTAGAAATTGCCCAGTCAACTATTTTAACTACCCAATAAAATTATCAGAAATTGGTAATTTGGCAAATTTCACACAAATTTTAAAATATTTCAACTTCAAAATAGGGTCCAGAATAAACAATGCAAGCATTCCTGGCACTAAAATAACATTTCTTCTGTTCATTAGTTATATTCCCAGGCTTTACACATGAATTCCATTTTTATTTTTTCACAATATTTTTATACACACAAAGACAAATAGATTTATTATTATGTAATATTGTAATAATTGTATAAATAATATCAGTGCCATCGTGAATGCATATTAGACCCACCAGTTGACATGTATTGGACACATGATGCGATTTGTTTACTCTTGAGCATTGGCAAAAATTGAACATTTCCCTTACTTTGAGCTCAGTTTCAAGCTATTTTCAGTCCTAAAACCAATCAAAATCATCTATATTTCTGTAATATATCTTCCATTCTATCAAATGAGACCAAGAAACCGTGAATACAACCATAAAAACAATACAAAAATACACCACAAAGTTGCAGTTTCTTTCACATTATGCACTGTGTGCTGCAGTTTTTTTTTTTTTTTACATGGTGCACACTTACCACATAGAATACACCCATTCTCTTGTATCTAGGTCCAAATTTACCACTCACCACATATCTGAGTGAGCTGAGCTCATGCCATAGAACAATGGCACAGACCCTGGCTTCAAACCCCATAGAACATCAGCACTGACCCTCAAGTGGTTAACATAATTTGAGGCTGATTGTGATCATTTTTGAGATTAGAAATATACTGGCAACATTCAGTGCATGAAAGCATGCTCAAATGGCATCAAGAGATCACAAAAGCCAAGTGGGAAATGACAAAATATTAATGCAAGTACCAAGTTTTACAGTTTTTTTTCTATAATGTTTATATTCTTGTTTTTTAACAATTTTAGTAATAATAAAGGGGAGGTCTGGATTATTTATGAGGGCACTCTACATTACTATACAAACAGTTTGTGTTAATTTGACAATTTGTTAACACTTTATAACTGCTGTTAAAATAATTACATAATTTTTTGGAAGACTCTTAGGAAAACTTCATAAACTAAAAGGTTAAACAACTGTGATGTTTAAGAGCTTACCAATACTATTAAAGATTCTACGAGTAGCTGTGGTAGAAAGGGTGCCTCGTGTTCTGAGGTAGTCAGCCACTTGTCCTGCAATAATACTAAACAGCCACATCAACAGATATGGCAAAGCAGAGACAAAACTGTCCTGTGGGAGATAAGAGAGATAATTATAAATAAAAAAGTTGTGGGAAATTATGCTTACTCATTTAATATACTGACTAATGACTTTGATCTTCAATATTTCCAAACTGGAAATAATTCTTCACATCAACTGATATAGTTATGCCTCTACTATTCAAAGGTCCAGTTACTTGTGCAACAAATAAATATATTTAGATTTTCTTTTAATTGAACAGCTGTCTATCACCAAGGCAGGGTAACCCCCTTCCCCCCCCCAAAAAAAAAAATACATATTTGCCATCATTCTTTCAATAGCTGCCTTGCCAGAAATGTGCTGACATCACAATTCAGATTACCCTTCAACTGCAACATCCCCATCCCTTCTTCAGAGTGTAGGAGTCCTAGAGGTGGGAAGATCTGTGTAGGCACTGACCTTACTACCTCTATGATTCAAGTTTGAATAACTGGTTTCCCCTGAATTCTTTTATAAAAGTTACCCTGCTTACACTCCAATGGCACATACATTAAAAGCAATTTGTCTCCACTGACTCCTATCCTCACTGCAGCATTCAAAACCTTATACATGTACATAAAATTGTTGGTACAGTGGACCCCCGCCGTTCGGCGGCCGTGACTTTCGTGAAATCCAACTTTCCTGGAGTTTACCTGGAGAGAGTTCCAGGGTTCAATGCCCCCACACCCCGGTCTGTGACCAGGCCTCCTGGTGGATCAGAGCCTGATCAACCAGGCTGTTACTGCTGGCTGCACGCAAACCAACGTACGAGCCACAGCCCAGCAAGTTTTTTCAGCAAAATTTAGCTTCGCGGTTCATGATTGGACTCGTGATTCAGCAATCGTCCAATATGCATCCGCCCATCAACACACACACAAAGCCAGTCTCCCGCACTATTCACACTCAGTGTGCCATTGTTTACCAGCGTGTGACTATCACCCCACGGGCTCATAGAACACATTTCATAATAATCCATTGCTTTTTGTGCTTGCAACTGCTAAATAAGCCACCATGGGGACAAAGAAAGCTCCTAGTGCCAGCCCTTTGGTAAAGAAGGTGAGAAACACTATAGAATTCAAGAAAAAACTGATAGCAAAGTACCAAAATGAATGAAGAAGAGAGAGGGAAGAATGTGCCTTCTGCAGTGATTCAGTGATTCTACGATATGTACGATACTAAAGCAGCAGGTACTGATAAAGGCTATAGCTCCAGCAAACGATAAAGTGTAGAATTAACAGTGTAGCAAGTAAGTTAAGCGATTAAGCGATAAACGACATGAAAGTAACTCTCCAATGTCGTTGGATGTGTATAGGACTGCTGAACATATGCCGGCCTGCTATCTTCCACCACTCTAAACCTCTGCCAGCATCTCCTTCATCAAACTAACTAATTAAACTAACATCTCCTCCAAGGTAAGTGTAAATATAAAAGTGTGAGTATAAAAGTAAAGTGTAAATATAAAAGGACCCCAATGGAAATAAGTCACTCTTGACTTTTTTGGGTTATCCTAGGTACTTTACACATATGCTGCAACGTATGATAATCTATGTACATAACTGTATTTGTGTATACCTGAATAAACTTACTTACTTACTTATTTATAAATTAAAATGTAAATATTTCTTATTTATAAATTGCATACATTGTTTAAGTGTCTAATACAAAGCAGAAAGGTATAAGGAGAGGAAGAGTTTGAGGTAATCAGTCCCTCAGCCTGGAGTCAATGTGTTCAGTCCATCAATCTTGTAGAAAGTACAGCATTGTACTGCTACAGCCCTGTGCTGTACTTTCAACAAGATTGATGGACTGAACACATCGACTCCAGGCTGAGGGACTTATTACCTCAAACTCCTCCTCTCTTTATACCTTCCTGCTTTGTATTAGACTGATGAAGTCACTGTGTGGCAAAATGTCTCTTCAATAAAGATTCCCATATGTTGCACAAGTGTCACAATTCTTCAACTTGTCAGTTTTCAAAACCATTCATCACTCTTTGACATCCCTAGTGTGTCTCATACTATGCAAAGAGGCAATGCACAAAAAGGGCCCAAAGATCTGGAATTCATTGCTCGAATCAGCAAAAGGTCCCCTGCCTGCAAATCAATTTAGGGCTATACTTGAAAATAATCTCATCTCTCAATATTAGCCATACCAGCACTGTGCTAAATCATCTACCCAGTTTGAATCAACTCTCCCAAATATTTTATGACCTCTAATCTATTGACCCTTTGAGTGTCGAGACCCCTGCTCGCAAACTTGCTCATGGTGTCGAAGAATTAAGGGATACCTCGGGCCCAAAAATGTAGCTTTTTTGTTTACCGTCCGATTTCCTCCAGTTTTGGTACACAAGACAAAGTGTTTTCACTCTTTCTTGAAAATATTTATCAAAAATATACCTCAAACGACAACTGAGAAAAGACTGAAAAAGGCTGATTTGCTGAAAAATGCCCTTTGGGGACTATTTATTCCTATATGGGACATCGTAAGGTTGTTTGGACACTTGGTGCCGAGAGAGCAATGCTTATACGAAGTTTAGGCAACGCCTTTTCTCTAAATAACGTATCTTTATTTAAAAAAAAAAAAAATATTTTTTTAGTTCCTGGAATACTGCAAAAAATCTGCCCTTTACTCCCACATAACTCCGAAAGTATTTGGAATATTTCCAAATTACGTTACACACAATTAGAGAAATCATTATTCTACAATTTCTGTGAATATTATTCCATTTAATTAAGTAATAAATGCAGAAATAGGAATTGAAGGTGAATAAGTTACTTCCGAGATATAGGCCTAGAACGCCGGCCGGCCCACCGTCTCAAAAAAATTTTTTTTTTTTCGCGAAAATCGCGTTTGTTTGGGTGTATTTCTTAGTAATCTGATGTTCTAGTGCAGTTATCCTCTTCAAAACACCGTTTTCTCTTACTCAGAGACCAAAGAATACGACACGGAGAAGACATGGAGAGCAGTAACTCTATTTATCGAAATATTCCCGATAATCTTTCGCCATATTATGGCCTATTTTTTTTCAGTCTAGAGTATATAACATGTTTGTATGTTATTTAGAGTGTTTATTATATCATATTAGATCAATTCTGATAGATAAATAAGCTGTAGAGTTGATATATAAGCTGATATAAGCGTAATAATGAAGTAATTTCTCTTGGCGCGGCAACCCTTCCGCGCATTATGATATGATTAATGACTGTTGCTCAATCTAGGGATAAGCTCCGCCTTCAGTTTTATGATGCCAAGTAGTCAGTTATTATATTAGAAAGTATAATGCAAGAAAAAGCGATAAAAAACAAGGAAAAATTTCCAAAATATATATGGGCTGTGAGCAGACTCGCTACCAATATCACCGTCACCTTACCTCATATAAATGACTGTAATTTCTTGTAGAAACGTCGTAGAACATTCATTCTGGTACCATTGTGTTGCCAAAGAGTTAAGCTATTTCTCGGTATATATAACTCAATTTCCATAATTTATCGATTTTTGGTCGAGCGCGCGCGGAAATTTCCCAAGGACCCCCTTAAAAAAAAAAATTCTTATGAAATGAAATATTTTTCCAAAGGTAATGAAACCAAAAGTTTGAAATTTTATGAAAAACTTGCAGAATTACAATCTCATGAAGTTAGGAGTCTCAGCAATATTTACCAGTCAGTGATTTTGCCCACTTTAGCCCTATTTTGGGCCAATTCCTTTGTTCCATTCAACCAGACTCATAGCTGTTTCGCTAGAATTCCTTTTATTCTATCGATTGACTACAAGAAACTGCCTATTTATTTATTTCAGCTACACAAAAAAATTAATCAAAAATTACTAATTTGGCCAATTTCACACAAAATTCAAGACAGGCCAATTTCAAAATAGGAGCCAGACATTCCTGGCACTAAAATAACATTTTCTCTGTTTATTAGTCACATCTCCAGGCCCCTCTTATATTATGCTTGTTTTTCATTTTGAATTTTTATTCACACAAAAAATAGATGATTTACTGTTATTCAGACTACTGCATAATTATAATAATTGTATAAATAATGTCAGAGCCAGCCTTAGGAGGTGCAGGGCCCAATTGGGAACAATTTTGGTGGGCCCCAAAACTGTGCGCTTAAAAAATGCATGTGAGTTAACCCTTTGACTGTTGCAAGCCCATTTCTGAAACTGTCATTCTATGTCGAAAAATATTTGAAAAAAAAAAAAATTCTTACCAAAATGTTAGGATTATTTTGACGAGTGTTTTAAGCCTGAATTTTTTTTTTTTTTTTTTTTGTGATCATTATTTACCGACATACAGAGGCATAAAGTTGGCAGAAAATGAGCTGCATATGGCAACAGCAGCAAATGCCGCTCATCCAGTAAAATTTTTTTTTAATCCTACTCGAAGGTTTCTTGCTTTTTTCCACTACTTTATTTTTTCAGGTAACTTACGTGGCCTGTGAGACCAAAGTAAGGTGCAATGTACATATATACACTCATTGGATACAACACAATAAGCACACAAACATAATTATCAATACAGTGGACCCCCGGTTAACGATATTTTTTCACTCCATAAGTATGTTCAGGTGCCAGTACTGACCGAATTTATTCCCATAAGGAATATTGTGAAGTAGATTAGTCCATTTCAGACCCCCAAACATACACGTACAAACGCACTTACATAAATACACTTACATAATTGGTCGCATTGGGAGGTAATCGTTATGCGGGGGTCCACTGTATATTATTTACAAAACTTGTTTACACAAGCAATACAAAAAATTTTTTATTATTATTGTTCTATAATATGTATACAAATGTACAGTCACTGGACATGTTCCTAGAAGTTCTACAGCTTGTGGAACTCTTTGAAACATGGTTTCATACACAATGGTGTTTTACACTCCTCACGCATAAAACGAGTGTCTCTGCATTTTTGTGTGCATTTTTTTGTATGTGCACTGACAAAACACCTAGTCTGAGCAGTTTTCTTCAAATTAGTAGAAAACAGTTGTGTTTGGTAGTTATCCTAGGTAAATGGTCCTGTGTCATCATTCCTTCCTACCTACCTTTCTTTCTTTCTGTCTTCATTCTTTCCTTCTGGTTTCTATATATATACGCATGGGGCTCAACAACAATAAGCCATCTCAGACCATTAATTATTCAACAAAAGGCTGCAGTCAGAATGATAACAAATTCCCACTACAGGCAGCACACTCCACCAATATTCAAAACTCTAAACCTACTCACCATACAAAACATCCATACTTATTACTGCACCTACTACATACATAGAACACTTAACTCTGATATAAACCCTCCCCTCAAACGTCTCCTTACCAACCTCAACAGAACACATGACCATAACACAAAGCACAGATCACTCTTTGATGTTCCTCGTGTCCACCTCATGCTATGCAAAAACTCAATGCACATAAAAGGCCCTAAAATCTGGAATTCATTACCTGTGACTATAGAAGAAACATTGACTGTTTATAAATTCAAGTCTCTTCTCAAAAATCACTCACTCACCCACAACTAAATAATGAATAATTGTATCTCATGAATTGTATCTCATAAATGTTTCTCATAATTGTATCTCATAAATGTCTAACCTGTGAGCCAATCAAATTTTGTTATTTTTTTAATTACATTACCTAACAGAATAGTCCATTCTACTGAATGCTCAGCAACACAGTAAATGACCATATGACCTGTCTTTGTAATACTCATTTGTGCTAAATTGTTATCTGTTTACAATAATGTTTTTACCATTGAATATATCATTGCTTAGTTAATCTTAAGTTAATTTTAAGCCTGCCCATAATGCTCTGCATACAAGGGGCTTTGGCATGTTACACTGTAATAACTGTATTCATCTGTACTTCACTGTATCATGTTCAAATAAATAAATAAATAAATATATAGTCACTGGACACTCACAGAACTGCTATTATCTTCAGGAGAGAGAGAGAGTGTGAGAGAGAGTGTGAGAGAGAGTGTGAGAGAGAGTGTGAGAGAGAGAGAGAGTGTGAGAGAGAGAGAGAGTGTGAGAGAGAGAGAGTGTGAGAGAGAGAGAGAGAGTGTGAGAGAGTGTGAGAGAGTGTGAGAGAGTGTGAGAGAGTGTGAGAGAGAGAGAGAGAGAGAGAGAGAGAGAGAGAGAGAGAGAGAGAGAGAGAGAGAGAGAGAGAGAGAGAGAGAGAGAGAGAGAGAGAGAGAGAGAGAGAGAGAGAGAGAGAGAGAGAGAGAGAGAGACACACACTGCTGGTGCTTTCGACCGGGTGTGACACCAGGCCCTCTTAGCAAAACTTCAAGCACTGGGAATTGCAGGTTCTACGCTATGTCTCCTCAGTGATTACCTTCATGGTAGATCTCTAAGTGTAGTTCTCAATGGAATGGAATCAGCAAGACATTCTATTGGGGCAAGTGTTCCACAAGGAAGCATGCTGGGACCATTGTTATGGAATGTCTACTTCAACGACCTTCTTCATCTCATCCCAGAATCACATGCATATGCAGATGACTGTACACTGACATTCACTTATCCAACAGAAGAAATGCCAGCTGCTCTAAGCTACATCAATCACCAGCTAAGAGCTATATCAGCTTGGGGAAATAGATGGCAAGTAACATTTGCACCTGAGAAAATGCAAATGATGATCGTCTCTAGGCACCATGATGGTAATGCTGGTGCAGTAGTAAGGATGAATGGGAGGGTGTTGGCACCTGGAGAAGTTGATATCCTTGGGGTGAAATTTGACTCCAAACTAACCATGAAGAACCATGTTGTAAATCTTGCAAACAAGGCAGCCAGGAAGCTTACAGCACTTCGCCGTATCTCGCATCTGCTTGACAGTAGGGGTTGCAAGATTCTGTACGAGGCACAAGTACGCTCACACCTTGAGTATGTTCCACATTCTTGGTTTGCCTGCCCCCCCCCCCTCTCATCTGCGACTGCTTGACAGAGTGGAGAACAGAGCAAGACATCTCATCTCTCTCCTGGACCCATCCTGGATAGATCTGTCATTTCAGCAGAGCCTTCAACACTGGAGGGATGTGGGTGGCCTTACTGTTATGTATAAGGCCAATATTGTCAAAGTACCACACTTGGATCCACTTTGAGGACAGCGTGAAACAAGCTTTTATGCCACAAGACAGGCAGAAAGCAGCAACTTCACTCTGGCTGTACCCTTCTCCAGAATATCACTCCATCTGAGATCATATATACCCAGGATGACTCGAGTATGGAACACATTCGTACAGCATGATGATGTCAACGAGATAACGTCAGTTGATCAAATGAAAATGCTGGCCCACAGATGGCTCCAACTTCATCCTGTTCCCTACTTGTATGTCTCATAACAATAAAAATGCTTTCAAATGAGCTGATGTAGGTAACAGCTCTTAGCTTGTCAATAAAGTTAGGAATCCTTAACCTGTAAATAGCTTGTCAATAAAACTAGGGATCCTTAACCTTGTAAAACCCTGTGTAAAAAAAAAAAGTAAGAGAGTGAGTGAGTGAGAGAGAGTGAGTGTAAGAGTGAGAGTGAGTGTGAGTGTGAGTGAGTGTACGTATTCACCTAATTATTTTTTTTTTATTATCACACTGGACGATTCCCACCAAGGCAGGGTGGCCCGAAAAAGAAAAACTTTCACCATCATTCACTCCATCACTGTCTTGCCAGAAGGGTGCTTTACACTACAGTTTTTAAACTGCAACATTAACACCCCTCCTTCAGAGTGCAGGCACTGTACTTCCCATCTCCAGGACTCAAGTCCGGCCTGCCGGTTTCCCTGAATCCCTTCATAAATGTTACTTTGCTCACACTCCAACAGCACGTCAAGTATTAAAAACCATTTGTCTCCATTCACTCCTATCAAACACGCTCACGCATGCTTGCAGGGGTCGAGACTCCGCTCCTGGCCCCGCCTCTTCACTGAACGCTACTAGGTCCTCTCTCTCCCTGCTCCATGAGCTTTATCATATCTCATCTTAAAGTTATGTATGATTCCTGCCTCCACTACATCACTTGCCAGACTGTTCCACTTCCTGACTGCTCTATGACTGAAGAAATGCTTCCTAACATCCCTGTGGCTCATCTGATTCCTCAACTTCCAAGAGTGACCCCTTGTTTCTGTGTCCCCTCTCTGGAACATCTTGTCTCTGTCCACCATGTCTATTCCATGCAGTATTTTCTATGTTGTTATCGTGTCTCCCCTATCCCTCCTGTCCTCCAGTGTCATCAGGCCGATTTCCCTCAGCCTTTCTTCATAGGACATTCCCCTTAGCTCTGGAACTAACCTTGTCACAAACCTTTGCACTTTCTCTAATTTTTTAATGTGCTTGACTCAGTGTGGGTTTGAAACTGGTGCTGCATACTCCAGTATGGGCCTGACGTACACGGTGTACAGTGTCTTGAAAGATTCCTTACTTAGGTATCGGAATGCTAATCTCAGGTTTGCCAGGCGCCCATATGCTGCAGCAGTTATCTGGTTGATGTGTGCTTCCGGAGACGTGTTCGGTGTTTTACTCGCACCAAGATCTTTCTCCTTGAGCTAGGTTTAAGGTCGTTGGCCACCTAGCCTATACTCTGTCTCTGGTCTTCTTTGCCCTTCTCCAATCTTCATGACTTTGCATTTGGCAGGGTTGAATTTGAGAAGCCAGTTGCTGGACCACGTGTCCAGCCTGTCCAGGTCTCTTTGAAGGCCTGCCTGATCCTCAATTGATTTAATTCTCCTCATTAACTTCACATCATCTGCCAACAGGGGCACCTCTGAGTCTATCCCTTCTATCATGTCATTCACATATACCAAAAACAGCACTGGTCCTAGGACCAACCCCTGTGGGACTGCACTCATCACAGGTGCCCACTGTGATACCTCATCACGTACCATGACTCGTCATTGCCTCCCTGTCAGGTATTCTCTGATCCATTGAAGTGCCCTTCCCGTTATATGTGCCTGATCCTCTAATTTCTGCACTAATGTCTTGTGAGGAACTGTGTCAAAGGCCTTCTTGCAGTCCAAGAAGATGCAATCAACCCACCCCTCTCTCTCGTCTCTTACTTCTGTTACTTTATCATAAAACTCCAGAAGGTTTGTAACACAGGATTTGCCTTCCATGAAACTGTGCTGACTGTCATTTATACTTTTGTTCCATTCCAGGTGCTCCACCACTCTCCTCCTGATAATCTTCTCCATGACTTTGCATACTATACACGTCAGTGTGTGTGTGTGTGTGTGTGTGTGTGTTTGTTTTCTTCTAAATGTGCTGAGTCAGGGTTTGGCAGCTGTCAAAATGACACATTATATCATTACTCACTCCCCCACCGCCTGTCAACACAATGGGGTCTGATGCTTGCTTCCCAACCATCCTTCTTTTTCTCTCTCTTTTTCTCCTTCTTTCTCCATTTTCTCTTTCTCCTTCTATTTATCTTCTTTTTCTTCCTATTTCTTTCTCTTTATTTCTACTTTCTCTTTCTTCCTTTTTCTTCCTTTCTTTCTTCTGGTATCCTGGGCATTGCTTTCAGTCACAAACTCCTCAAAACCGTGAAATTCATCTTCACTGACACTTCCCTCTGTGCTAGATTTATCACTTGGGAAGAGAAGAGGCCCAGATTCGCCTGGGAGTCAGATATTTCTTACCACTAGGCATGCTGAACGAGATCTGCTGAAATGGTGTTCCTACAATGCACCACTGGCTCCAGAATTTTTTTTATAGTGTGCACACTGACCAAGGAGACCCATTCTCTCACATATTGGCCTACCAGCTTTCTCCCGCTTGATTAGAAGCCGCTAGAATTTACGCATATTAATACGTCGGAAACACTGGCTCGAAAGACATATATATATGGCCGAAACAGTGAAAGGGTTAATAGACCAAACAGAGGTAACCTACATTTTAATATAAAATTGCATACATGTAAGCCTACAAGTAACAAACAAAATTTGTATATCACCTCTGGAAAGTACATAGTCACAATACCACTTGCTTTAGTGACTGTGAAATGATTTATTAATTCACTAACATATTACATCCAAAACCCCCTTTTTTTTTTACTTCATGTTATGTGTACTTGACAAGCCGAGATTGGATTACACTCTAGCGTGGGGCCCTTTTAACCCTTTGACTGTCGCAAGCCCATTTCTGAAACTGTCATTCTATGTCGAAAAATATTCAAAAAAAAAAAACAATCATTTTTGCTTACCAAAATGTTAGGATTATTTTACTTGGTGTTTTAAGCCTAAAAAAATGTTTTTGCCATCAGTACTTACCGAAATATAGAGGCGCAAAGTTGTCACAATAATGTCATCTTCACTCTCAGGTTGTGGTGTAGGGCCACAGGATGTACTCCGAGATTTACTCCTTTGCTTGGAAGGGCATAAGGCACACTACCAGAACGCATGCTGCATCGTACATACTGCCATTTCACTGGAGAATATTACCCCTCACTGTTGCAAATCAAGCTGCTTTCAATAACTTTGGAATCACTATCAATATCACTTTCACTGCTCAGATCCAAGTCCTGTAAACGGGGAAATAGTTTCCTTTGTCGTCGTGGTACAGGTGAATGTGAATGAGACAGCCCAGCACCAGAGGTGGAAGGTTGTGGGTCATCTGGGTTTTCATCACTAATTACGTTATCCTGGGCACTGCTTTCGGCCACACCCTCTTGAAAACCATGGAATTCACTTTCACTGGCACTTCCACCTGACGTTACTATATAAGCATCAGGCGCCTTGCTTCTGCTTCAGAATCTCCACGACTGCGGTGCTCTTCACACCTACTGCTAGGTTGAGGGACTGATTACCTCATCTTCTGTACATAGTTCACCTGTCTTCAAGTTATGTCCTGGAATTTGTATTGATAAAGCCACTGGATGGCGAAACATCTACAATAAAAATACCCAGATGTTGCACGTGTGTCTCAATACTACCAAGATGGCATTCCCACAATGCACCACTGAGTCCTAGATTTATTTCACAGGGTGCACACCCACCACACAGACCCATTCTCTCACATGTAGGCCTACCAGCTTTCTCCCGCTTGATCTGAAGCCGCTAGAATTTACGAGTATTAATACTTCGGAAACAATGGCTCGTAAGTGGTATATATACGACCGAAACAGTCAAAGGGTTAAGTGAGGCCCAATTGGAAGCAATCGGTCCAATCACCTTAAGGCTAGCCCTGAATAATATCAGCACATTTGTGAATGCACATTAAACCCACCAGTTGCTGTGTATTGAATATGTGACGTGATTTGTTTACTCTTGAACATCATCAAAAATCGAACATTTCCACTCACTTTCAAACTACTTTTGGTCAGTAAATCATTCAAAATTACTCTATTCTGTAACATATTTTCCAGTCTATCAAGCGAGACCAAGAAAACGAGAATACAACCATAAATACCATACAAAAATACACCTCAAATTTGCTGTTTTAAACCCAAAACACGGTCACAGCTTTTTCTCATTATGCACTGCTTGCCACAGGATTTTTTTTTATACTGCACACACACACCCATTCTCTCATAGGTAGGCCTACCAGCTTTCTCCCATAAGATTTGAAGACGCTAGAATTTTGACGTAGTATTATGGGACCGACACTGGCGGGATTAAAACATTAATACAGGTCAGCCATTGCTAATCTGGCAATCACTAATCTAGTTCCATCACTAATCAGGCACTAATTTCAGGAAGCGTAATTTCAAATTTCCCTGGTCACCTCACTAACCTGCTGTAGTTGCTGCATAAACAACTGTTGATGTCACTTGCAAACATAGGGTAGCCATTCCAATTTTTCTCCATCTGTTTTAACTTGCTAACTTTAATCCCAGCCATGGTTCCAATGAATACAGGATATGGTTCTCGTTGTGTAAAGTGCATAAAGTCCATAAAACATAAGGCTGAACTTCTGAAAAACTTGAAAGACATTGAGAAACAACACAATAAGTGTCTGGGGCCCAAGACTGTTCAACTGCCTCCCAGCATACATAAGGGGGATTACCAATAGACCCCTGACTGCTTCAAGAAGGCACTGGACAGACACCTAAAGTCAGTACCTGACCAACCGGGCTATGGTACGTATGTCAGTTTGCATGTGGCTGACAGTAACAGCTTGGTTGATCAGACCTTGATCCACCATGAGGCCTGGTCTCAGACTGAGCCGCAGGGGCATTGATCCCCGAAACCTTCTCCAGGTAAACTCCAGCAGTGTGTCCAAGAAGCTTGTGTGAATTATAGAGTACTGGCTCTTCCACAGTTTATGACAAGGAAACAAAGAAAAATTACTCAGTTTCTTTGCTAACAGTGATTCAAAGAAAGAGCTGTGTAAAAGGAAATCAATGAAGGAAGGAAAAAGTTTGGAACTAGATCAAGTTCTGATGAAATGGCTTAGGCTACGTATAAGTGAAGATATTGATTTGTAAATTTTAGCTCTTCACTTTGGAAGTGGCAGTGACGAACTTTCTTGTGTAAGTAAAAGTGATTAATTTTATTAACCCTTTCATTGTCGGTCCCACTGTATCATGGCTATGATGCCACTGTTGGTCCTGTAGTATGACGCCATGAACTCAGCTCATTCAGATAAGCTGTGACCAGTAAATTTGGGCCTAGAAACGAGAGAATATGTCTGTGTGGTAAGTGTGCATTATATAAAAGAAAGTCCTGCAGCATGCAGTGCATAATGAGAAAAACTGCGGCTGCATTTTTGGTGTAAAACAGCAACTTTGCAGTGTATTTTTGTATGGTTTTTACGGTTTATTCACAGTTTTTTGGTCTCAACTGATAGAATGGAAGATACATGTATATTACAGAAATAGAGATTATTTTGATTCGTTTTAGAATGGTAAGTACTTTGAAATTGAGCTCAAAGTATTTGAAATGTTCAATTTTTGCCGATATTCAAGAGTAAACAAATCACGTCACACATCCAATTCATGTTCAACTGGCCAGTCTAATATGCGGTCACGAATGGGTTGATGTTACTGATACACAGTGGACCCTCGGTTATCAGCCGTAATCCGTTCCAAAAGCTTGACCTAACACCGAAATGGCCGAAAACCAAAATAATATTTCCCATAAGAATTAATGTAAATACAATTAATCCATTCCAGACAAAAATATAAAAATAATTTTTTTAACAATTAAATCAATATTACATACCTTTATTGAAGACTAATGCTGGCTTCTGGAATGCCTGTTACACTTCCTGCATGCCTGCTACACTCCCAGCATGCCTGCTACACTTCCTGCATGCCTGCTACACTTCCTGCATGCCTTCTACACTTCCTGCATGTCTGCTACACTCCCAGCATGCCTGCTACACTCCCTGCATGCCTGTTACACTCCCTGCATGCCTGTTACACTCCCTGCATGTCTGCTACACTCCCTGAATGTCTGCTACACTATCTGTATGCCTGCTACACTCTCTGCATGCCTGCTACACTGCATGCTTAAATTCCATGGTGTTTCTCACTTTCTTTACCACAGGAACTTCACTAGGAGCTTTCTTTGGAGCCATGGTTACTTATTTCACAGTTGCACTGCAAAAAACCACAAAAAACAAGGGAAAACAAGCAAAATGTTTGAATGTATGAACAGAAACTTCCTCATGCACTGAAAGACACAGCCAAACTAATGCACAAGCAGCCCCAGCCGGCGGACGGACGCGTCCGAAACGGCCAATCACCGAAATAACAGCCGATCACCAGGAGCCGAAAAACCGGCCGATCACCGAGTTGGCCGATAACAGGAATGACCAATAACTGAGGGTCCACTGTATACAATTATTACTGCAGTAATCTGCATAACAGAAAATCTTCTATTTTTTGTGTGAATAACAATTCAGAATGAAAAGCAAACATAATATAAAAGAGACCTGGAGATGTGGCTAATGAACAGAGAAAATGTTATTTTAGTGCTAGGAATGTCTGCATTGTTTATTCTGGACACTACAGCCTCTCCTCATTTAGCGACGTATAATGAACCCCCGCCATTCGACAGCCGTGACTTTCGTGAAATCCGAATTTCGGCAACTTTTTTCACCAAAATATAGCCTCAAGGCTTATGCAATTGAGGATATTGAAGTGAGTCCTCCAGAACTCTCTTAGGGTCAATTCAGTGTCCAAGGTCACTTCAAAGCACCTTTGAAATGCTGCTTGGTGTAGAGTTTTTTGAAGTTTAAAATGATCTGCTGGTCTATGGGCTGGATGAGAGAGGTGGTACGTATTAGGGGGGCAAGAACTTCACTGTGATGAACTTACACTCCTCAAACAATAGGTCTTCCAAGTCTGGAGGATGAGCAGGAGCATTGTCCAGTACCAGGAGGCACTTGAGTGGCAAATTATTTTCCAGGAGGTATTTCTTCACACTCGGGCCAAACACTTCATTGACCCACTCAATGAAAATTAGCCTTGTGACCCATGTCTTATTGTTAGCCCTCCACATCACACACAATTTACTCTTCATGACATTGTTTTTCTTGAACACTCTGGGATTTTCAGAGTGATACACAAGTAAAGGCTTCACTTTGAAATCCTCACTAGTGTTACCAGAGAACAAAAGGGTTAGCCTATCCTTCATAGGCTTGTGTCCTGGCAGTGCCATTTCCTCCTGCGTGATGTAGGTCCTCTCTGGCAATTTCTTCCAAAAGAGGCCTGTTTTGTCACAACTGAACACTTGTTGAGGAAGGAATCCTTCAGCCTCTATGTAATCCTTGAATTCACGCATGAATTCTTCAGCCACACGTTTGTCTGAACTTGTAGCCTCACCATGCCTTACAACACTGTGTATGGCACTACGCTTCTTGAATCTGTCGAACCAGCCTTTGCTGGCCTTAAATTCACTAATAGCAGCACTCGTTCCCAGCATTTTCTTTATGGGATCTGCCTTGCCTTCTCGTAAATTATCCCCTCCGAAACACTATCTCCCGCTAATTGTTTTTGGTTGATCCACACTAACAACTTCTCCACATCCTCGATTGTTTGAGACCTTTGTTTTGTTAGCATATTTACACCTTTTGCAATATCAGCTTCCTTGATTTCTGCTTTCTTCAACAGCATGGAACTGATTGTTGATGTAGATTTCCCATAAATCCTTGCCAGCTACACCACACGTATGCCACTTTCATGTTTTGCAATAACTTCTTTCCTGAATTCTATTGTGTTTCTCACCTTTTTTACCAAAGGGCTGGCACTCTGAGCTATCTTTGGCCCCATGGTGGCTTATTTCACAGATGCAATCAATAAACAAGCACCAGAAACAATGGATGAACACGCAGAGTATTCCTTCCCCAACAAGAGAGACACACAGACTGAGTGTGATATGTGTGAGGAAGCGCATCGCCAGCGGGTGGACACGTCTCATACCAACAACTTCCAGGCGGATGGCCGATAATGGGATGGGGGGATTTCGCTGAAAAAAGTGCTCAATTTCCGAATTGGCTGATTTCTGCACTGGCCTATATCCAGGGGTCCACTGTACAGGCTTTTTCCTCACTATTCATCTTTGAATGACCCACATTTATCCACTTAAAATTACATGACACTAAAGACATTAAATCCTGGGCACTTGGGGAGTAGAGAAATGCAACAAAACACCTATCTCAAGAGGCGATACATACCGTAGTCTCTGGAATTAACTCAAAGAGTTTACAGATACCCAAGAAAACATTTAGATGTAGTATAGCAACAAATACACAATATGAATCCAGAGCACATGATACTGTTTATAATGGAGACAGATCCAGCAGGTTACAAGGCATAAAAGTAACCAAATGGCTTGCTGATAAAAATATTGAGGCTTTACAGTGACCTGGGAATAGTCCAGGGCTCTACCCTATTAAGAATTCCTGAAATATGAAAAAAAAAGATGGAATTCTGGGTCACTGTACCTACTCTGCCTTCTATCACTTGTACATTGCAAAAATTTCTTGTGTGCTCTTTTTTTCTACTTTACCAACCCTCTTTATCTTATTATTCCACCATTCAGTCCTCTTGCCACCTGCACCCACTCTCCTTTGACCACAATTCTTTGCTGCACACTCCAGCAATGCATTTGTAAATTTAACCCATGCCTCTTTGACCTCATTTCTGGCACTTTCTCTAGCCCACCTTTCCCCCAATAGTAGTTTATATTGTTCCAAACTGTCTCCTTTCTTAGTTCATTTACTTTCATTACCCTCTTGCAAACTACTACCCATCTCCTTGTGCTCCATCTACCCCTTTACTCTTACTGTAGCTACCAATAAATAATGATCAAACATATCTGTCACTCTTCTTAAAACATGCGCATCCATAAGTTTAGTAATTATCATACTGTCAACTAGAACATTGTCTAACAAACTGCTATCATTGTGCCCTATATCATATTTTATATACAGTGGAACCTTGACTTACGAGTCTCCCAACGTACAAGTTTTTTGAGATAGGAGCCATCCCTGGGTCAATTTTTTGCTCTGAGTTACAAGCCAACATTTGAGTTACGAGCCAGCTTCCCCTGCTTCCCCACCAACACAAAACCTGGACACCTCGCTTGTTTATCTATGATTTTATGCTTTAATTCCATTCTCTGGAAATCATCCTCTTTTTCTTCTCAGCATTGTCCTTTACACTTACTTTCTTAGGACCCATGCTTAGAAAAACGAAATCTGGCCAAATGACTGACAAAAATGTAAGCAAAGGATGAGAGAACCGCTCCTACAGCGAGATAAACAGTGCACTGAGTTGGCGGTGCTCGTTATTATTATACAGTAATAATAATAATAATTATTATTTTTATTTTATTATTTTATTATCACACTGGCCGATTCCCACCAAGGCAGGGTGGCCCGAAAAAGAAAAACTTCCACCATCATTCACTCCATCACTGTCTTGCCAGAAGGGTGCTTTACACTACAGTTTTTAAACTGCAACATTAACACCCCTCCTTCAGAGTGCAGGCACTGTACTTCCCATCTCCAGGACTCAAGTCCGGCCTGCCGGTTTCCCTGAACCCCTTCATAAATGTTACTTTGCTCACACTCCAACAGCACGTCAAGTATTAAAAACCATTTGTCTCCATTCACTCCTATCAAACACGCTCACGCATGCCTGCTGGAAGTCCAAGCCCTTCGCACGCAAAACCTCCTTTACCCCCTCCCTCCAACCTATCCTAGGCCGACCCCTACCCCGCCTTCCTTCCGCTACGGACTGATACACTCTTGAAGTCACTCTGTTTCGCTCCATTCTCTCTACATGTCCGAACCACCTCAACAACCCTTCCTCAGCCCTCTGGACAACAGTTTTGGTAATCCCGCACCTCCTCCTAACTTCCAAACTACGAATTCTCTGCATTATATTCACACCACACATTGCCCTCAGACATGACATCTCCACTGCTTCCAGCCTTCTCCTCGCTGCAACATTCATCACCCATGCTTCACACCCATATAAGAGCGTTGGTAAAACTATACTCTCATACATTCCCCTCTTTGCCTCCAAGGACAAAGTTCTTTGTCTCCACAGACTCCTAAGTGACCACTCACCCTTTTCCCCTCATCAATTCTATGATTCACCTCATCTTTCATAGACCCATCCGCTGACACGTCCACTCCCAAATATCTGAATACATTCACCTCCTCCATACTCTCTCCCTCCAATCTGATATCCTATCTTTCATCACCTAATCTTTTTGTTATCCTCATTACCTTACTCTTTCCTGTATTCACTTTTAATTTTCTTCTTTTGCACACCCTACCAAATTCATCCACCAACCTCTGCAGCTTCTCTTCAGAATCTCCCAAGAGCACAGTGTCATCAGCAAAGAGCAACTGTGACAACTCCCACTTTATGTGTGATTCTTTATCTTTTAACTCCACACCTCTTGCCAAGACCCTTGCATTTACTTCTCTTACAACCCCATCTATAAATATATTAAACAACCACAGTGACATCACACATCCTTGTCTAAGGCCTACTTTTACTGGGAAATAATTTCCCTCTTTCCTACATACTCTAACCTGAGCCTCACCATCCTCATAAAAACTCTTCACTGCTTTCAGTAACCTACCTCCTACACCATACACCTGCAACATCTGCCACATTGCCCCCCTATCCACCCTGTCATACGCCTTTTCCAAATCCATAAATGCCACAAAGACCTCTTTAGCCTTATCTAAATACTGTTCACTTATATGTTTCACTGTAAACACCTGGTCCACACATCCCCTGCCTTTCCTAAAGCCTCCTTGTTCATCTGCTATCCTATTCTCCATTTTACTCTTAATTCTTTCAATAATAACTCTACCATACACTTTACCAGGTATACTCAACAGACTTATCCCCCTATAATTTTTGCACTCTCTTTTGTCCCCTTTACCTTTATTCAAAGGAACTATGCATGCTCTCTGCCAATGCCTTGGTACCTTACCCTCTTCCATACATTTATTAAATAATTGCACCAACCACTCCAAAACTATATCCCCACCTGCTTTTAACATTTCTATCTTTATCCCATCAATCCCGGCTGCCTTGCCCCCTTTCATTTTACCTACTGCCTCACGAACTTTCCCCACACTCACAACTGGCTCTTCCTCACTCCTACAAGATGTTATTCCTCCTTGCCCTATACACGAAATCACAGCTTCCCTATCTTCATCAACAGTTAGCAATTCCTCAAAATATTCCCTCCATCTTCCCAATACCTTTAACTCTCCATTTAATAATTCTCCTCTCCTATTTTTAACTGACAAATCCATTTGATCTCTAGGCTTCCTTAACTTGTTAATCTCACTCCAAAACTTTTTCTTATTTTCAACAAAGTTTGTTGATAACATCTCACCCACTCTTTCATTTGCTCTCTTTTTACATTGCTTCACCACTCTCTTAACATCTCTCTTTTTCTCCATATATTCTTCCCTCCTTGCATCACTTCTACTTTGTAAAAACTTCTCATATGCTAACTTTTTCTCCCTTACTACTCTCTTTACATCATCATTCCACCAATCGCTCCACTTCCCTCCCACACCCACTTTCCTGTAACCGCAAACTTCTGCTGAACACTCTAACACTACATTTTTAAACCTACCCCATACCTCTTTGACCCCATTACCTATGCTCTCATTAGCCCATCTATCCTCCAATAGCTGTTTATATCTTACCCTAACTGCCTTCTCTTTTAGTTTATAAACCTTCACCTCTCTCTTCCCTGATGCTTCTATTCTCCTTGTATCCCATCTACTTTTTACTGTCAGTGTAGCTACAACTAGAAAGTGATCTGATATATCTGTGGCCCCTCTATAAACATGTACATACCTGGAGGTTACCTGGAGGTTATTCCGGGGATCAACGCCCCCGCGGCCCGGTCCATGACCAGGCCTCCCGATGGATCAGGGCCTGATCAACTAGGCTGTTACTGCTGGCCGCACGCAGTCCAACATACGAGCCACAGCCCGGCTGATCCGGCACTGACTTTAGGTATCTGTCCAGCTCTCTCTTGAAGGCAGCCAGGGGTTTATTGGCAATTCCCCTAATGCTTGATGGGAGGCTGTTGAACAGTTTTGGGCCCCGGACACTTATGGTGTTTTCCCTTAGTGTACCAATGACACCCCTACTTTTTATTGGGGGCATTTTGCATCGCCTGCCCAGTCTTTTACTTTCGTAGGGAGTGATTTCTGTGTGCAGATTTGGGACCATTCCTTCCAAGATTTTCCAAGTGTAGATTATGATATACCTCTCCCTCCTGTGTTCCAATGAGTACAAGTCAAGTGCTTCCAAGCGTTCCCAGTAGTTAAGGTGCTTGACAGAACTTATCCTGAAGTCTACTCAACAGTCTTTTATCTACCAATACATAATCCAACAAACTACTGTCATTTCGCCCTACATCATATCTTGTATACTTATTTATCCTCTTTTTCTTAAAATATGTATTACCTATAACTAAACCCCTTTCTATACGAAGTTCAATCAAAGGGCTCCCATTTTCATTTACACCTGGCACCCCAAACTTACCTACCACACCCTCTCTAAAAGTTTCTCCTACTTTAGCATTCAGGTCCCCTACCACAATTACTCTCTCACTTGGTTCAAAGGTTCCTATACATTCACTTAACATCTCCCAAAATCTCTCTCTCTCCTCTACATTCCTCTCTTCTCCAGGTGCATACACGCTTATTATGACCCACTTTTCGCATCCAACCTTTACTTTAATCCACATAATTCTTGAATTTACACATTCATATTCTCTTTTCTCCTTCCATAACTGATCCTTCAACATTACTGCTACCCCTTCCTTTGCTCTAACTCTCTCAGATACTCCAGATTTAATCCCATTTATTTCCCCCCACCGAAACTCCCCTACCCCCTTCAGCTTTGTTTCACTTAGGGCCAGGACATCCAACTTCTTTTCATTCATAACATCAGCAATCATCTGTTTCTTGTCATCCGCACTACATCCACGCACATTCAAGCATACCAGTTTTATAAAGTTTTTCTCCTTCTCTTTTTTAGTAAATGTCTACAGGAGAAGGGGTTACTAGCCCATTGTTCCCGGCATTTTAGTCGCCTCATACGACACGCATGGTTTACGGAGGAAAGATTCTTTTCCACTTCTCCATGGACGATAGAAGAAATAAAGAACAAGAGCTATTTAGAAAAAGGGGAAAACCTAGATGTATGTATATATATATATATATATATATAAATATATATATATATATATATATATATATATATATATATATATATATATATATATATATATATATATATATATATATATATATATATATATATATACATGTATACATATATGTGTATATATATATTATTATTATTATTATTATTATTATTATTATTATTATTATTATTACTATTAGTAATAGTAGTAGTATTATTACTATTATTATTATTAATTTAGGTAACTAGAGCACAGATCTAATTCCCAAGATCAAGAGCCCCTCACCAGCGCCAAGGTTCCTTGACACTGGTGAGAGGCTCTTGATCTAGGGAATTGGATCTGTGCTCCAGTTACCTAAATTAATGATGATGATAATAATTTATTTATTTATTTATTTATTTAAAAATTTGTGCACACATACAGAGGTACAAAAAATACAGAAAAGAGCAGTATGCCAAAGCCACTTATACTATGCATAGCATTACGGGCTGGCTTAAAATTAACTTAAGATGAACTAAGCAATGATGACATCGGTGATAAAACTTTAATGTAAACAGATTACTATAAAGCACAAGTGAGTATTACAAAGACAGGTCATATGGTTGTATGCATTGTTGTACATTCAGTAGAATGGAGTATTCTGTTAGGTAGTGTTTTTAAAAAATAATAAAGTTAGATTGGGTTTTAGGTATAACATTTATGTGATATAATTGTGAGAAACATTTAAGATATACAATTTATAAGGTTCAGTTATTCAGTATTTATTTGGTTTTGGGTGAGTAAGTGATCTTTGAGAAGAGACTTGAATTTATAAACAGGTAGTGTTTCTTTTATATTTACAGGTAATGAGTTCCAGATTTTAGGGCCTTTTATGTGCATTGAGTTTTTGCATAGTGTGAGATGGACACGAGGAACATCAAAGAGTGATCTGTGCCTTGTGTTATGGTCATGTGTTCTGTTGAGGTTGGCAAGGAGATGTTTGAGGGGAGGGTTAATATCAGAGTTAAGTGTTCTATGTATGTAATAGGTGCAGTAATAAGTATGAATGTTTTGTATGGTGAATAGGTTTAGTGTATTGAATATTGGTGGAGTATGCTGCCTATAGTGAGAATTTGTTATCATTCTAACTGCAGCCTTTTGTTGGGTAATTAGTGGTCTGAGATGGTTACTTGTTGTTGAGCCCCATGCACAAATTCCATAGGTGAGATAGGGGTAAATAAGAGAGTGATATAGGGCCAGGAGGGCTGACTGTGGAGCATAGTACCGTATCTTCGATAGTATGCCTACAGTCTTGGAAATTTTCTTAGAAATTTGTTGTATATGTGTATGAAATTTGAGTCTATTATCAAGGTGGATTCCTAAGAATTTTCCCTCTGTTAGCTTTGTGATAGGTGATCCGTTTATCATTATGTTAAGAGGGACATCTGTAGCTCTGTTACCAAACTGAATGAAGTAGGTTTTGTCAATGTTTAGTGTAAGTTTGTTAGTCCTCATCCAGGTAGATATTTTCTGTAATTCTGTATTTACAGTATTGGCTAGCGTGACTGGGCTCGGGTGGGAGAAGACGTATGTAGTGTCATCTGCAAATAGTGTGGGTTTGAGTAATTGCGAAGCATTTGGTAGGTCATTTATGTATAGGAGAAAGAGAAGAGGGCCAAGGACACTTCCCTGTGGGACACCAACTGTAATTGGTTGTGCAGAAGAGTTTGTCCCATTTGCATACACATATTGGCTTCTGTTGCTGAGGTATGACTTGAGGTAGTTGAGGGAGTGCCCTCTTATACCATAGTGTGACAATTTTACGTGGAGCAAGTCATGGTTAACTGTATCAAAAGCTTTACGTAAGTCAATGAAGATCCCCAGTGGGACTTCTTTTTTCTCTATTGCAGTGTATATATGTTCTAGCATGTGTATAATAGCATCATTAGTATTTTTATTTGGCCTGAATCCAAATTGGCAGGGGTTGAGTATGTTTTGGGAGATAAGGTAGGAGTAGATTCGTTTATGAATTAATTTTTCGAAGATTTTTGAGAGAGGGTGTAAGTTGGATATTGGCCTATAGTTATTCAACTCTGTTTGGTCTCCTCCTTTGTGGATCGGGGTGACCCTTGCTATTTTGAGTACTGTGGGGAAGGTGGAGGATTCAATGGATTTGTTAAAGAGTGTTGCAATGATTGGTGATAGCACTTGTGACACTTTTTTGTATATAAAGGGTGGTAAGGTATTTAAATCTCCTGCCTTGTTTTTTAGCGTGTTGATAATAAGGGAGACTTCGTATGGGTTAGTCGGAGCTAGGAACAGTGTGTTCGGGTAGTTGCCAGTGAGGTAGTCATTTGGTGGGGTATCTGAGCTTGGGATTTTATTGGCAAGGTTTTGTCCTATAGTGGAGAAGAAGTCATTGAGTCTGTTTGCTGTTTCTGTTGGTGGGAGTTGGGGTTCATCTGATTTTGCTAATTTTATTTCGCTATTTCGTGATATCTTTTTTGTTCCTAGAATTTCTGATAGGGTTTTCCAGGTCTTTTTTATATCACCTCGTAAGTTGGATAATCTGTTCTCATAATACAATTTTTTTGCCCTTCTTATCAGGCTGGTTAGGATTGACGAGTAACGTTTTGTTTGGTCTCTGGTTATGTGACCCATTCTGTACTGTTTTTCATATTGGTGTTTTGTATTTATAGATTTGAGAATGCTGGGTGTTAACCAGGGACTGTTCAGTCTCTTAGCTGTCATCTGTTTAGTTTTTTTAGGGCAGTGCTTGTTATAGAGGTATTGGGTCTTTTTTAGAAAATTATTAATACATTCGTCAATATCTGTATAGATTTCTAGCTCAGTGTGCCAGTCAATGTTTGCTACTGCTGTTGTGAAGTTATTAATGGCTGCCTCATTGTGAAGTCTGAAGGTGACTTTAGTAGTGTCTTGGGGTAATTTACCAAGAGTTGTTATGAGAAAAGTAGGGTAGTGGTCTGTGGTATTATCTGTAATTATGCCTGATTTTAAAGGGGATATGGTGTTGGTCCAGATGTGGTCAAGTAGGGAAACACTAGTCTCTGTAACTCTTGTAGGTTTTGTTACTGTTGGTAGCAACATACAGTTACTCATTGTGTTTGTGAATTCAGTAACGTGTGGGTCCTGGTCTTGCAGGAGATTTATATTGAAGTCACCTGAGAGTAGTAAGTGATCTTTGTTCATGCGTGCATCAGTTATCATACTTCCTAGGTTTTGACTAAATTGGCTAATGTTTGACTGTGGAACTCTGTAAATGTTTATCAATGTGAGAGGTTTTTGTAGGTATTTGGATTTGAATTTGGCTATTATATATTCCCCATGTTCATCCCTTGTGCAAGTATTAGTGATACATTCTAGTTGGTCTGAGTAGTATATGGCTGTGCCACCCCCTTGTTGGTCTGGCCTACAGTTGTGTATGGCTGTGTAACCAGGAATGGCATAGACATCTGTACTATCAGGCTTTAGCCAGGTTTCAGTTAGTGTAATGATGGACATATTGGCATGTAAGGAATTTAGTAATGCTATGAGGTCATCGTAATGCTTGCTTAAAGATCTGATATTGTAGTTAAAGATAGTTATGTTGTTGTTGGCACTGAGAAGTGCCTTTGATTGTTCTGCAGTGTAGTAATTACAGTAACTGTTTGAATCATTTAAGTCATTAAATAAGAGGTTGGTATCAGGATCAATGCTTGTAATCATAAGATTTGTAGTGAATCTATAGTTAGAATTAAGTATAAAACAAAGTAAATAGTCTTAAGCTAAAAAATAGCACCTGAATTATTTAACAAATGTAAAATAATGAGCTAAGGTAGTTTTGGAATATAATGGCAAAGTTGTGAACTTATTCTACTTTAGCACCTGAGAATAGCACCTTGATTATTTTAACAATTGTGAATGTATAAACTAGTGTAGTTATATAAAGCTAAAATAAAGGAGAAAATATATGAGGGACTAAAATTAAGTAATGGTAAACAAAGTTAAATGGACAGGTGGTCACTATGAAATAGTATTGGTTTAGGAGTAAGATCTGATTTGTAATATTAAATAAATTGAGCAGTTTATTGCACAATAAAAGTAAAAAAAAATGAGGTAGTTGGTACTAGCTAGCAAAAGATAGTTTTGGTACTTGCAAAAAAGTAATTGGAATATACACTAATTGCATACACAATAAAAAGTGACTAAAAAACAAGTAGTGATAAACAAAATTAAATGGACAGGTAAGAATAATGAATATTATTAATTTGGAGTAAGATCTGACTTGTAATTTAAAATTATGAGCAATTTATAGTAGTAAGAAAGAAGTATAGAGTATTGGAGGTATTTCATTAGCTAGTGATGAAAAATAATAAAAATAATAATGTACAATATAATAGTAACGTACACTATATGCACCACACGTATATATGTATTAAGGGCACTTATCTAATCTGTTACAAAAATGTCAGCTTTTCTAAGGAAGGTAGAGAAATCGTGTTCATTTGAGATAGTATATTGTTGTCCTGTTGATGTTTTCCTTACTAGTATTTTCCCATCTCGCGTGAAACACTGATGTATTTTGTTTTCCTGTTTAAGTTTTCTCAGCCTGAACAGAAGGTTTTGACGTTTTTTTGTTAGACACTCATTTATGTACACTCCATTTTTCATTGTAATTGCTGATTTAATTAAGTCCTTTCTTTTATCGTATGAATGAAGTCGGATCATTATACTGTGTTTACTTCCTGGTTTTCCTAGCAAACGTGTTTCTTTGATTTCATTGTTTTGCACGATGACTTGTACATGGTCCTGTATTATCCTGATAGCAGTTTCTTTGCACTGTGCTTGTGTTATGTCACTAGGAATGTGTGGACTGTTTATTATAACTGCATCAGACAACTTATCTTGTTCAGTTTTGTCGTCTTGGAAATCAAGGTATTCATTTAGTCGAGTGTGCATGTTCTGATTCCAGTCCTTGATTGCTTCTTCAACCTTCATATTTATTGTTGTTATTTGCTCAGTGTGACTGGCTATAGCTGCTTTTAGAGTATTTTCTGTGTCAACACTTCCCGATGTAATCTTCTCTTCAAGGTTTTGGATCTTATTCTCGAGGTTGGTTATCTTGGATTCTCGTCGCTCGAGTGTTGCTTTGATATCTTTGATTTCATTTTCTAGAGCAACGATGTAGTCCTTGATATTGTCAGGAATAATCATACCTGAGTTATCATGGAATAGGTGGTAAGTTATTAAATGCTGTAAAGAGTTTTTATGAGGATAGTGAAGCTCAGGTTAGGGTGTGTAGAAGAGAGGGAGACTACTTCCCGGTAAAAGTAGGTCTTAGACAGGGATGTGTAATGTCACCATGGTTGTTTAATATATTTATAGATGGGGTTGTAAAGGAAGTAAATGCTAGGGTGTTCGGGAGAGGGGTGGGATTAAATTTTGGGGAATCAAATTCAAAATGAGAATTGACACAGTTACTTTTTGCTGATGATACTTTGCTTATGGGAGATTCTAAAGAAAAATTGCAAAGGTTAGTGGATGAGTTTGGGAATGTGTGTAAAGGTAGAAAGTTGAAAGTGAACATAGAAAAGAGTAAGGTGATGAGGGTATCAAATGATTTAGATAAAGAAAAATTGGATATCAAATTGGGGAGGAGGAGTATGGAAGAAGTGAATGTTTTCAAATACTTGGGAGTTGACATGTCGGCGGATGGATTTATGAAGGATGAGGTTAATCATAGAATTGATGAGGGAAAAAAGGTGAGTGGTGTGTTGAGGTATATGTGGAGTCAAAAAACGTTATCTATGGAGGCAAAGAAGGGAATGTATGAAAGTATAGTAGTACCAACACTCTTATATGGGTGTGAAGCTTGGGTGGTAAATGCAGCAGCAAGGAGACGGTTGGAGGCAGTGGAGATGTCCTGTTTAACCCTTCAGAGGGCAAGGCAGACTAAAATGCAGATTTTGAAAGTGATTTCGTATGAGGAGATAGAGCCACTCGATGTAAGGTCACTGAGACCATCCAAACAGAGTTGTGAAAGTAACATCTCGGGCAATTGCAGATATTCGAACACCGAGTATATTCGGTCCTGCCCGTTTGGGGTATAACAATTTAGAATGTTGCAAGGTTGCAATTGTTGAAAAAAAACGAAATAAATATTTTTTAAATTTATTATAAAAGTAGACAATATAAAAAACATAAATGGAACTTGTTTCTGAACAATTTATAAGCAGTAAAAAAATAGAAGTAGGAACTACTTATCAACAATGACACATTGCAATGAGATACAACTTACAAATGAAATATTCTTGAGTTCCCTGAGAAAGAACAATCCTTTTACATCACTAATTTCTGCAATGAAACTTTATGAAACAATTTCTATCCTTCTTGATGGATAGATTTACTTTGCATGTGGCACAGGAAAATGAAGATGCGACATGATTATTCTTGTTGCTGCAATACTTGCATGTAAGCAAGTATCTTCTTCTTGTTCAATTTCTTCTTTTTGGATGGTGGCATAGCTTCCTTCTCATCTGTTGGCACCTCTGCATCTTGTGGCAAGTATTCATCATCAGTTTCCACCACTTCCAGGTCATCTGGATCTTGATCTGAGTCACTGTCATCCCAAACACAGACAAATTTCGACTTATCCTTGGAGGACTCACCGTAGAACAATTTCTTATTGATCTGGAAGGACAATAAAAACGTTCTGTACACACCCAGACCATTACTGAATTCATATATACACTACCAAATTTTATGGAAATATTTATATACCGAAACTTGAAAACTGCACCTAAAAGGGCAGGAACGACTGTGCTTGGTCCTATTTTGTTGCACTTTTTTCATTTGCATGGTGCACTCGTAATATGCTTCACAACGCCTTCATATATATATCAAAATATGGCTAAACTATTCATTTACACACTAGACACACAAATCAGTACTTACCGACATTGTATTGGGTGAAATGCTTCAGTATATAAGGAGCACTATACCGAGAAACACGAGTTTTGGCGCCGGCAAGGTAGAAGTGTTTACATTCTGCTGTCTCGACCAATGGGAAGCGAGCAGCCGCCATCACCGCTCAGCCTGGGCGACTCAGGGAAGGTCTGTGATTGGTCAGAAATAGAGAATGGGAACCTAGATGCGCGGCGGGAGTTGTAGGACGTGCGCAAAAAACCACGCTATGAGGACCGCCTACACTCGGGTCTGCCCGGTGTGGTGTAAATATTATGCAGAAAATTCGGAGTGTGGAAATTAGGAAAAGGTGTGGAGTTAATAAAAGTATTAGTCAGAGGGCAGAAGAGGGGTTGTTGAGGTGGTTTGGTCATTTAGAGAGAATGGATCAAAGTTGAATGACATGGAAAGCATATAAATCTATAGGGTGAGGAAGGCGGGGTAGGGGTCGTCCTCGAAAGGGTTGGAAAGAGGGGGTAAAGGAGGTTTTGTGGGCAAGGGGCTTGGACCTCCAGCAAGCGTGCATGAGCGTGTTAGATAGGAGTGAATGGAGATGAATGGTACTTGGGACCTGACGATCTGTTGGAGTGTGAGCAGGGTAATATTTAGTAAAGGGATTCAGGGAAACCAGTTATTTTCATATAGTCGGACTTGAGTCCTGGAAATGGGAAGTACAATGCCTGCACTTTAAAGGAGGGGTTTGGGATATTGGCAGTTTGGAGGGATATGTTGTGTATCTTTATATGTGTATGCTTCTAAACTGTTGTATTCTGAGCACCTCTGCAAAAACAGTGATAATGTGTGAGTGTGGTGAAAGTGTTGAATGATGATGAAAGTATTTTCTTTTTGGGGATTTTCTTTCTTTTTTGGGTCACCCTGCCTCGGTGGGAGACGGCCGACTTGTTGAAAAAAAAAAAATATGATATTTCTGCAATTAGCCTCACAAATACTCCATTTTCTCTTACAATAAGAGCATGGGAAGATACTATAGTCAAAGTTAGATAGGAAATGGCGGACGCTTCCGCCACTGCCTCTGCCACCATATTATGGCCTATTTTATTCATTCTAGAGTATATGTCATGTTTCTGTGTTAATTATTTTGTTTATTATGTCATATTAGAACTGTGATAGATAAATAAGCTGTACAGTTGATATTTGTGTCATATTTAAGTATTTTGTCTTGTCTCCAGAATGCAGGAACGAATTAATGGCTTTTCAATTAATTTAAATGAGGAAAATTTATTTGATATACGAGTAAATTGAGTTACGAGCTAGGTCACGGAATGGATTAAATCTGTAAGTCAAGGTTCCACTGTACTTAGTTATCCTTTCTCAAAAAAATATTACCTATTACGAAACCCCATTTCTACACACAACTTAATTAATGGCCTCCACTTTCATTTATTCCCTTGGCACTCTAAACTTACCTGCTACACCATCATCAACCATCTTACCCATTTTAGCATTTATGTCCCCCACAACAATAATTCTCTCACTTGGCTCAAAACTCCCTAAACATAAATTTAACACCTCCCACAATTCACCTCCCTGTGTATATACACTCACTATAATCCACTTTTCACATCCCACCTTTATTCTGGCCCCACATAATTCTTGAGTTTATGCCCTAATAATCCATTTTTACTTTCCATAACTGATCATTTAATGCTACCTCTATTCTTTCCCTTGCTTTGATTCTCTCTCACTCAATAAAAATGTGAATGGCAAAATGTGTAATACTTACTTGAGCTATATTGAAGTGCAAAATGTTCTTCATGTATGTAGGCAGCTCAGTTAAGAGAGTGTAAAAGCCCCAGTTTTGTGCTATGTGCACAATGAAGATGGCCCAAAATGGTAAGGAGGTCAAAATATGCCTCCAAGGAATAACTTGAACCTGAAAAACAAATATATTGTATACAGAGAAAATTCTACCATTAATTAATTACAAAATTCAAGTACAGCACTGTACTCCCTTGTTCACAACAGTCAATGCATTCTTTTCTCTCTCAAAACTTCTACCTCCCTTCCCCACCCTTTTCTCCCCAAACACACTTTCCCTAACTTGTTTCCCTACCTTTTCAACACATTTTCTCTCCTATATGTTTTGTCACCTACCTCAAAAATTATTTTTTTTACCTGTTATGAAGCACTTTATCTTGGCCTATATAATAAATTTTATACCAGTGGAAAAAATGGCCAAACAAATGTGTAAACTAATAATACAATGTTAATGTTTTAGTTTGCTTACTCTGCCTTCATTGCAATAGTGTTGCAGTATCAGTGTAGTCACTTAACAGCATTCTTTAGAAAGAATGCTATACAGGTCGGCCATCACTAATCCAGCAATCAGTTATCCGGTTCCATCAGCAATCTGGCACTAATTTCAGCTAGCATAATTTCAGATTTCATCATTATACTGACTCAAATTTCATCATTATACTGACTCAGAAATTGTGCAGATGGTTGTAAATCCATAGCAGCGAGCAAGTGGAGGAGAAAGCAGTGATGAAAATGAAGATGTAACAATAGAGAAAGAATCTCTATTGATAGGTTAATTAAGTGTATTTTAACCTAACCACTCTGAGATCCAGCAAACTCACTAATCTGGTACACAACAGGTCCCAATGATGCCGGATTAGTGATGGTCGACCTGTACAGTTAACCCCTCTGATGCTAAGCACTAATTTCTCTACATAAGGCATTATATAATACAAATGCTTCAATTGATCTTTTAAGACTTTCAGCATAATACATGTATTAATTAATGCAGGAATTGAAAGCAGTGAACACCAACAAATTAGTCTAGCATGTAGGTCAGACCATTCCACATCATGTACAAGAGAGTGCCATCAGCATGGCACTCCATTGCCAGACAACAACAGGAAAGGCATGATTTAACTACTTACTCTGGTACATAGTACATACTACCATAGTAAAACATGAAAACCAATGGCTCATTCAAAAATTAAAAGTTCACCTCAAAAACTTCATTTGTACAATGCATTTACTAAAGATAATGAGACAAAAAAATTGCTATAACATTATGCTATAATTTTATTAGGGTCAAAAAGTATGAGCTTAAGGCTATAACCTTCATTTTTTTTGCCTTTACTTATAACCAGTCATGCCTGCTGATCACTGACATCTGCCACATGGCTCTCCTATCCACCCTATTATATGCCTTCTCTAAATCCATAAATTCTGACTGGTGAATAATTTTCAGTAGAGTAGGTCACTATCATGCTAAGGACTTTTGCACCTGTTTGATGCTACGATGCTACACCCAGAAATGTAAAAGATAGTACAGGTCTGCCATCACAAATCCGGCAATCAATTATTCGGTTCCTTCAGTTATTTGGCACTAATTTTGGCTAGCATAATTTCAAATTTCCAGGGTCGCCACACCAACCTGCTGGTACTGTTTGGTGGTGCTACTTGCTGCATAAGTCATTCCAATTTCTTCTTCTCCATTTATTGTTTTAACCTGCTTACTTTTAGCCCTAGCCATGGTTCCAATGAATAAAAGAAATGCTTCTCATTATGTAAAGCACCTACACAGTACATTATCCATTAAAGATAAGGTGGCTTTGAAGCCACTGTCGGTTGCCATGAGCTCAGTCTCATGAAGCAGGAGAATATGCTTTATTATTACGCTAATATCAACACTACAGCTTATTTGCCTATCACAATTGATCTAATATGACATAAGAAACAATATAAATAACATAAAACATGTTAAATACTCCAGAATGAATAATATTTTGCATAATACCGAGCAGTTCGACGGAGGTATGAAGAGGATATGGTATACAAATACCATTCTCCTATCACTGTCTTGGTGGCTATATTAGAGAAAACGGAGTGTAGCACAGGGCTAACTGTGATATACACTCGTACTCCACCATAAACATGAAACAAAAAAGTTATTTTCTCTCTATAGTTTATCACACATAGCAGCGTATGTGTAGAGAACCTAGGATAACCCAAAAAAAGTCAACGTGGCTTATTTTTAGTACCTGGCTTGGGTTAGCCATATATGATTTTTGGTAAATATTTGATTCCCAGCCAGGGTAGAAACATTAGGCATGTTTCTTTACACCTGTTGTCTATGTTTACCCATCAGTAAATGGGTACCTGGGTGTTAGCTGACTAGTGTGGGTGTCATCCTGGGACACTGACCTAATTTTCTTGAAATACTCAGCATAACAAGCGGCTTTCTATACAGTAGTATGTCACTGATGTCAGCTAGGCCTGTATACCTTGTACATGTAAGATAAGATAAGATAAGATTTCATTCGGATTTTTAACCCCGGAGGATTAGCCACCCAGGATAACCCAAGAAAGTCAGTGCGTCATTGAGGACTGTCTAACTTATTTCCATTGGAGTCCTTAATCTTGTCCCCCAGGATGCGACCCACACCAGTCGACTAACACCCAGGTACCTATTTGCTGCTAGGTGAACAGGACAACAGGTGTAAGGAAACGTGTCGAAATGTTTCCACCCGCCGGGAATCGAACCCGGGCCCTCCGTGTGTGAAGCGGGAGCTTTAGCCACCAGGCCACCGGGCCCCCTAGTAAATAAAGATATTATTATTATTATTATCATTATTATATTATTTTCTTAGTTGTTTGTTGGGTTATCTTATTCAAACTTGGGCAATGTATGATGGAAAGATACTTCTTCACGTACACCAAAAAGGAAATAAATCAGACCATAAATAGTGGAGTTCACTTCTCAGCCATTAGCGGCCGCTTAGCGGTATATTTTTGTATGGTTGTTATGGTTATATTCTCATTTTTTCGGTCTCATTTGATAGAATGAAAGATATATTACAGAAATAGATATGATTTTGATTGCTTTCATGATGAAAAGTACCTTGAAATTGCACTCACAGTAGCGAAAATGCTCTATTCTTTAGCGAAGCTCAAGAGTAAACAAATGGTGTCACCGTCCAATACCTGTCCGCCTGCAAGTCTAAATTCCAATACAGAGTCAAGAATGGCTTAACATTATTTATACAATTATTACAATAATGCAGCAGTCTGCATAACAGTAAATCTTCTATTTTTTTGTGAATAAAAATTCCAAATGAAAAGCAAGAGTAATATAAGAGGGGCCTGCAGCCATGACTAATGAACAGAGAAAATGTTAATTTAGGGCCAGGAATGTCTGCATTGTTTATTCTGGACCCTATTTTGAAATTGGCATATGTTGAAATTTGTGTGAAATTAGCCAAATTGCCAATTTCTGACCACTTTATTGGGTAGTTGAAATAAGTGAATGGGCAGTTTCTTGTACTCAGTTGACAGACTAGAAGTAAATAAATGTATGAAGGTATACACAAATACAGTTACATAGATTATCATACATAGCAATGTATGTATAGAGAACCTAGGATAACCCAGAAAAGTCAGACAAATTGACTTATTTCCAGTACCTGGCTTGGGCTTGCCATATATGATTTTTGGTAAATATTTTTTTTTTCTCGGTTGTTTGTTGGGCTATCTCATTGAAACTTGGGCAATGTATGATGGAAAGATGCTTCTTATCGTACAACAAAAATAAAAAAGATGGACGATAAATAAGGGAGTTCACTTCTCAGCCATTAGCCGCCTCTTTGCAGTACATTTTCGTATGGTTTTTATGGTTGTATTCTCATTTTTTTGGACTCATTTGATAGAATGGAAGATATATTACAGAAATAGACATGATTTTGATTGCTTTCATGACGAAAAGTACCTTGAAACTGAGCTCAAAGTAGCGGAAATGTTCGATTTTTGCCGATGTTCAATGAACTTTGTGTAAGTCAAGTTGGTTAATTTTATTAAGTGTATTCTAACCTAATCACTCTGTAATCCGGCACACTACAGGTCCCAATGATGCCGGATTTGTGATGGAGGACCTGTAACATAAATTTTGGTTTTAATAAAAAAAATAACTTGAGATACAGTACTGGTACTTACCAACTAGAAGAAGCTTTTACAGTCATTTTCCTTCTTTAACAGATTTCAATACATATCACATAAATTCAGGAATTTCTGGTTTCAAGAACTATATAAAGTTGAGTACTTTCCCATATGTACAAAAACAAAACATCCTTTGTTTCTGAATTACTGCCTAAATTATTAGCAAATGAAGGGTAAGTAAGTTTACTTTTGTGTTATCTGGTGTTTGGTTGAGTGATGTCTGGATGTAGATCTTCTCATCTAAGCATATTCTGGGGTGTGATTCAGGGCTGTTATGAATCTGGTAAAATGAAGATAAACACAAAAAATTAACATTTGCATTTTCACATTACATATTTAAAGTAATTCTACACTTATTTTGGTATATTTCACATTCCTCATATGAGACACACAGATGACTGATGGACAACTTTTAGATTACTGATTTAATATTTCTAAAAATGATAAGTGAAGCAGTAGCCTGTCTTAAAATGATACACTCTCAAACACAAAAGGGAATGAAAAAATTAGAACACAACTTTGCACTTCCTTCAAACTCAGTATATTATATTATGACTCAAAGTTTTGTGGCCTCAATGATAATGCTTAGCAGTCTCACCAGGAGCCATTGTTACCATAAATTTAGTCAACTAATTTAAGACAGTATTTAATTAAATGACAGTGACTGTCTCCTTTTTTGGACCACTCTACTTTGCTTAGAAATAGCCAGTGTTAAAAAAATTAAGACATAAGGAGGTGCACTTTAAAAAAAAATCAATGAAGCAGCAGCTGGTTTTTAGTAATATATATAATATCTGGGACATTTCTATTTTCATACTGATTATCATGCTTTGCAAGGGTTCATGAAGCATATTTCTGCCCTTGTATTTCTGTACCCAAACTTTGCAAAATCAAGGCTTATATTTAAACAACATATTTGTTTGCAGTATGACATCTGCCCTCAAAACTTAATGTGCATAAAAGGACCTAAAGTCTGGAACTCTCTACCTGAAACTCCAGTCTCAGTCTCAGTCTCAGTCTCAGTCTCAGTCTCAGTCTCAGTCTCAGTCTCAGTCTCAGTCTCAGTCTCTCTCTCTCAGTCTCAGTCTCAGTCTCTCTCTCTCAGTCTCTCTCTCAGTCTCTCTCAGTCTCTCTCAGTCTCTCTCTCTCTCAGTCTCTCTCTCTCTCTCTCTCTCTCTCTCTCTCTCTCTCTCTCTCTCTCTCTCTCTCTCTCTCTCTCTCTGTCAGCCAGTCAGTCAATCTCTCTCTCTGTCAGACTGTCTGTCTCTGTCTGTCTGTCTGTCTCTCTGTCTCTCTGTCTCTCTCTTTCTCTCTCTCTCAGTCTCTCTTTCTCTCTCTCTCTCTCTCTCTCTCTCTCTCTCTCTCTCTGTCAGTCACTCTCTCTCTCTCAGTCAATCAGTCTCTCTCTCTCTCTCTCTCTCAGTCAGTCAGCCAGTCACAGTCAGTCAGTCACAGTCACTCTCTCACTTTTTTTTTTTTTTTACACAGGGTTTGACAAGGTTAGGTTAAGGATCTCTAGCTTTATTGACAAGCTATTTACAGGTTAAGGATTCCTAAATTTATTGACAAGCTAAGAGCTGTTACCTACATCAGCTCATATGAAAGCATTTTTATTGTTATGAAACATACAAGTAAGGAACAGGATGAAGCTGGAGCCATCTGTGGGCCAGCATTTTCATTTGATCAACTGACTTTATTTCATTGACATCATAATGCTGTACGAATGTGTTCCATACTCGAGTCATCCTAGGGATAAATGATCTCAGATGAAGTGATGTTCTGGCGAAGGGTGGGTACAGCCAAAGTGAAGTTGCTGCTTTCTGCCCATCTTGTGGTATAGAAGCTTGCTTCACACTGTCCTCGGAGTGGATCCAAGTGTGGTACTTTGACAGTATTGGCCTTTTACATAACAGTAAGGCCTCCCACATCCCTCCAGTGTTGAAGACTCTGCTGAAATGACAGGTCTCTCCAGGATGGATCAAGGCGAGAGATGAGACGTCTTGCTCTGTTCTCTACTCTGTCAAGCAGTCACAGATGGGGGGGGGGGGTGCAGGTAAACCAAGAAAGTGGAGCATACCAAGGTGTGAGCATACTTGTGCCTCATAAAGAATTTTGCAATCCCTACTCTCAAGCAGACGCAAGATACGGCGAAGTGCTGTAAGCTTCCTGGTTGCCTTGTTTGCAATATTAACATGGTTCTTCATGGTCAGTTTGGAGTCAAATTTCACCCCAAGGATATCAACTTCTTTCCCAGGTACCAACACCCTCCCATTCATCCTTACTACTGCACCGGCAGTACCATCATGGTGCCTAGAGACCATCATTAGTGTTTTCTCAGGTGCAAATATTACTTGCCATCTATTTCCCCAAGCTGATACAGTTTTTAGCTGGTGATTGATGTAGCTTAGAGCAGCTGGAATTCCTTCTCTTGGATAAGTGAATGTCAGTGTACAGTCATCTGCATATGCATGGGATTCTGGGATGAGATGAAGAAGGTCACTGAAGTAGACATTCCACAACAATGCTCCCAGCATACTTCCTTGTGGAACACTTGCCCCAATAGGATGTCTTGCTGATTCCGTTCCATTGAGATTATTATTATTATAATCAAAAAGAAGCGCTAAGCCACAAGGACTATACAGCGCTGCAGGGCAGGAAGGAAGCGAGGGCATCAGGTGGCAAAAGGGAGATGGATGAGTAATAGGTTACGGATAACAGCGGGGTAGTGGATGGTGAAAGGGTAAAGGGCAGCAAGAGACTGAACTAGAAAGGGCTGAGGGGAGTGCGAAAAGTATCATCAGAGTTTGTGGAGTAAATCAGTCGTTGTCAAGAAGTCAATGAGAGAGTCAGGATTAAAGGAGGGTCCATCAGCAAGAAGGGAAGGTAAAGAGAGAGTAGTAGAACGAAGACGACGTTGGAGGTAAATTCTGCGTGCTCGTTGATAGAGAGGGCAGTCTAACAGAATGTGGCTAATCGATACTGGAACTTGACACTGCTCACAGAGAGGAACAGGGTGCCTCTCCATGAGATACCCATGAGTAAGACGAGTGTGGCCAATGCGAAGGCGGGAGAGAGTGGTCTCCCAACCTCGGCACTGATGACAAGAAGACGGCCAGTAACCTATGCTCGGTTTAATAGAATGAAGTTTGTTACCGAGCAGAGTTGACCAACGTTGTTGCCAACGGGTGCGAAGGTGGGTAGCTATTGCAGCAAAATAGTCCAGAAATGGAACACCTCGATAGGAAATTGGTAGGTCATGTACTGCTGACCGCGCAGCAGTGTCTGCCTGTTCATTGCCCTGTACGTCGACATGACCAGGGACCCAACAAAAAACAATATCTTTATGTTTGGTAGAGATACGGCGTAGCCAAAGTTGGATACGGAGAACTAGGGGATGAGATGTATCAAATTTTCGTATAGCCTGTAGAGCACTAAGGGAGTCTGAGACTACTACAAATGATGACACAGGCATAGATGCGATACGAATAAGTGCTGCAAGAATGGCATACAGTTCAGCAGTAAAAATGCTAGCTGAAGATAGTAAATGCCCCCGTACGACGCTGTCCGGAAACACTGCTGCGAATCCGACGCCGTCTGAAGACTTAGAGCCATCTGTGTACACAGCGGTGGCATGAGAATGGGAGTGGAAGTGATGAAGAAAAAGAGAGCGGGAAGCCACCGTAGGCAGTTGAGCTTTCGAGCAAGGGAGTGAGAAAGAACAGACCCGAACAGCTGGAACTTCCCAGGGGGGTAGGGAAAAGTGAGATGCTACATGAACATATAAAGGTGGTAACTGAAGGGAAGACAAGAGTGAATGTAGGCGAAGAGAAAAGGGACGGAGCAAACAGGGGCGGCGAACGAATAAAGAATGTCTACTAATATCGGTGACCATTCTATAAATGGAAGGATTGTGTAGATCGTGAGAGCGTACATAGTAACGAAGGCAATGGGCATCACGGCGATCAGACAAGGATGGAACATTTGCTTCTGTATAGAGGCTCTCAACTGGGGAAGAGCGAAAAGCACCAAGGCACAAACGTAAGCCTTGGTGATGGATAGAGTTAAGGCTAGAGAGAGTAGCAGGAGAGGCCGCGGAATAAATCTGGTCACCATAATCGAGTTTCGATAGAACGAGGGCTGAATGTAGGCGAAGCAGAGTTCGACGATCAGCTCCCCAGGAAAGATGAGCAAGGGTTTTAAGAAGGTTTAGCCGGCTGTGACAAGTTGCCTTCAGAGAGGTAATGTGAGGTTTCCAGGTTAACCGACGGTCAAAGAGAAGGCCTAGAAACCTGACTGTATCACGTTCGGGGATACGGGAGCCATAGAGATACAAAGGATGATCGGAGATAACAGAGCGTCTAGTGAAAGTAATTTGGTGAGTTTTGGTACTTGAAAATTTAAACCCATGTGTGGTGGCCCAAGTGGAAACACGGTCGACCGCATGCTGGAGAGAAACTGCAATAAGGTGACAGTCAGCGCCTGCACAAGCAATAGCGAAGTCATCAACATAGAGTGATGACCAAATATTGGGTGGAAGAACAGAGGCCAAATCATTTATAGCAAGGAGAAAAAGTGTTGTGCTTAGAACACATCCCTGAGGGACACCTTCAGCTTGGACGAAGTCCGGGGAAAGAACATTATTGACTCGAACACGGAAATGTCTGTCAGTTAAAAAGTTCTTAAGGAAGGATGGTAGATTGCCTCGGAGGCCTAAGGAATGGGCCTGGGCCAAAATATTATACCTCCAAGTTGTGTCATATGCCTTCTCAAGGTCAAAAAATATGGCAATAACCGAGTGATTATTCGCAAAGGCATTACGAACATACGTATCCAAGCGTAGTAAGGGGTCTATGGTAGAACGACCCTTACGAAAGCCATATTGACTAGCGGAGAGACTGTTGTGAGTCTCTAAATACCACATTAAACGTCGATTTACGAGGCGTTCCATCACTTTGCAAACTGCACTAGTAAGAGCGATGGGGCGATAGTGGGAGGCATCATGTCCTGTAGTACCCGGTTTGCGGAAAGGGAGAACAATGGCAGATTTCCACAGCTGGGGAAGAACTCCTTGTGCCCAAATAAGATTGAAGAGGTGTAAGAGGACTACAAGGGCTGACCGATGTAAATGTTGTAACATACGAACATGAATGTCATCAGGCCCAGCTGCCGATGATCGGCAAGCTGAGAGCGTTGCCTCCAGTTCTTGAAGTGTAAAAGGCACATTATACTGTTCTTCTCCGAGAGAAGAAAAGTCCAAGGGTACTAACTCTCTGGCAGACTTTGAGGAAAGAAACGAGGGGCATAGATGGAGCCCTCGGGAAATACGGACCAGATGTGTGCCAAGTTCAATGGCAACGTCGAGAGGGTTTGCTATATCAACACCAGTGACCCGTAGAACAGGAGCCGGGTCAGGAGAGTATTTACCACTCAATTTCCTCACTTTTTTCCAGACTGCACTCATAGAAGAAGCAGAGGTGATGGTGGAAACATAGTCTCGCCAACAAGTGCGTTTAGCTTCACGGATGACACGGCGAGCGATCGCACGCTTCTGCTTAAAATCAAGAAGTCTCTCAGCGGTTCTATTGTACCGGTACCTGCCCCATGCAGCACGTTTCAAACGTACTGCACGAGCACAAGCAGGAGACCACCAAGGCACGCACTTCTGAGAATGCCTGCCTGAGGTTTGGGGTATAGAATGAGAAGCTGCGGTATAAACTGATGTCGAGAAGATGTGTAGGAGCTCATCAATGGAGGATGAAGAAGGAACCTCACTAAAAGCAGTGAGGTGTGAGTAAAGATCCCAATTTGCCTGATCAAATTGCCAGCGAGGGCTACGGAAAGGTGGTGAATAGGAAGGAGAAGTAAGAATGATCGGAAAATGATCGCTGTCATGTAAGTCTGGTAGAACAGACCAGGTGAAGTCTAGTGCAGTGGAGGAAGAGCAGACTGATAGATCGATGCAAGAGAGAGTATGAGTACGAGGATCAAAATGGGTGGGAGTACCCGTATTTAAAACATGGAGGGGGTGAGAGGCAAGAAAAGCCTCCAACTGAATGCCACGTGAGTCACAATGAGACCCCCCCCCAGAGGAAATGGTGGGCATTAAAATCACCAAGTAACAGAAGTGGTGGTGGTAAGGATGAAACAAGAAAGGCAAAGTCTGGGATAGAAAATGCTCGAGAAGGAGAGAGATATAAAGAACATATTGTAAACCACTTATTCAAGTGGATACGGGCTGCAGTGTAATGCAGCGAGGTATGGACAAATAGTTGACAGTACGGAATATCATTGCGTAGAAGAAGGGCACTTTCATTAAAGGTCCCATCTGAGAAAGGATCCGAAGAATACAATAAATTATAGCCTGAGATAGGTTGGAAAACAGCCGAGTGTAATTTTGGTTCTTGTAAGCAAGCACCAACAGGGGAAAACCTGGAAAGCAACATCTGAAGCTCACCCCGATTACCCCTGAGGCCGCGGATATTCCACTGTAAATAGGCCATGATTGGCGATGAAGAAAATATCAGGAATCTGTAGGTAAAGGCACCTACGGACTAGAGGGGTTAGAAAAGTCAACGTGTGGTGGCATTGGAAGATGTTCAAGTAGCGAAGGAACGGAGCGTTGCGAAGAATGGGGTTGTGAAGATGGAGGAGAGGGAAGAGAAGGAACAGGAAGTGAATCAGTGTCCATTGAAGGTTTAGTCTCTGCAATATATTCTGAAATGGCTTCAAGTGTTTCTGAATTCAAAGATGTATGGGAGACCATATTGGAGATAGGAGGAGGGGGGTGAGTAAAGATTGGGACAGTAATGGACTGTACCAAAGTAGAGGGGGAGGGAAAAGTGTAAGGGACTGGAGATGAAGTGTGGGGGGGGACAGAAGAGGCAGAAACCTGGGAGGTGACAGAAGAGGGAGAAACTTGGGAGGGGACGGGGGTGGAAGGCATAGTACGAGGAGGAGGGTGAATCTCCACACTTGTAATAGAGCCAGAGAGAGGGGAAGAACTAGGTACAGAGACTGGAAAGGTAAAGTGTGGAGGTGGAAGAAGGGAAGGAAGGGGCAAAGAAGATTTGAGCAATGTGGATTTTTTGGACTTCTGAGTAGAGGGGCGATTGGTATTAGGTGTCGTACGAGGTCTTGTCGATACTGGGGCTTGTGAGGAAGGATGCGAAGATGTGAGAACAGACTGAGTTGTAGTCGGGACGTCAGAGCCAAGGACAGCAAAAGGATTAGATGCCGTAGTGGCTATGGGAGGGGTAACAACAGAGGAGGCTGCAGAAGATGGGACCCCAGAAGTGGGGGGACGTTTGGAAACACGAGAATAAGAAACACGGGGTAGTCTCCCTTGGAGGCGGAGATGAGTAACTGCCATAGCATAAGGGAGACCTTCTGCCTCTTTGAGGCAACGGATTTCACGTTCATTTAAGTAGACCTGGCAACGGCGGGAGTACGAAGGGTGAGCTTCATTACAATTAAGGCAAGATGGAGGTTGACTGCAAGATGTATTAGAATGGTCGTCGGCACCACAGACTGGGCATTCGGCCATAGATCTGCAATATTTCGCTGGGTGACCAAAACGCCAGCAATTTCTACATTGTTGCGGTGTAGGTATCACCTTTCGAACTTGTAACCCATGTCCCGCGACATATACAGAGGACGGGAGTTCTCGGCTGTCAAAAGTTAAACGAGCCACATTGCAAGGGTAACGTCTCCGCCCCCGGGCAGGAAGGACATAAGTGTCTACTTTGAGGATTGGGAGATCCTGGAGTTCCAGCTGTTCAAAAATGTCATTGCCACAAGACTGGAAATTCTGTTGGACTATGGTATGGGGCAGAATGACAGTACCACTACAAGAATTGAGAGAAAGATGTTTTTCAATAGTGATAGGAGTAGTATCGATATTCGAAAGGAGAGAAAGATCATGAGCTTGGGTAGCATTCTGGACAGTGACGATGCGCGTACCGCTCTTGAGAGCGTGAAATGAAATATCTCTGCCAACATGACGCAGGAGCGCTTTGGCAATACTATGGTCAGAAAGGTAGGCAGAAGAAGAAGTTGGTCTTAAAGTAAAGAATTTAGTCCATTGTGTGGTCCGAAACTGAGCGTGGAGAGGGAGTGCTTGACGTGTCGGTCTTTTCCGAGTAGAATGGGAAGGTAACGACGGAGCATCATCAGGAGATTGACGTTGGCATTTAGGAGTAGGACCGGAGTTGGTCCGGCATGAAATGGGTGGGCGATTCGAAAATTGCCGTACCGTAGAGGGAGAAGCCGGAAGCATAGTCAAAGGAGAGCGGAGTTCAGACAAATCGAAGGAGTCAGTCGAAGCCCCGGTACCTGAAGCGGGTGAGGAAACAGCACCAGCAAGAGGTACAGGGGCATCAGGAGTGTCCGAAGAGTGGTCTAAACACAAGGCAGGGTCAGAATGGGGTGCGGTATCAAGAAGGGGCCCGGGGGTAGTGGTTTCATGGACTAGGGCTGCCATGGTTAGGTTACTCCTTTGCTTTTTGTTTTTAAGAAAAAAAAGAAAGAAGAAAAGAAAATAAAAATAAAAAAAAGAATAAAAAAAGGGGGGAGCGGGGAGGAATAGTTCCCAGGAGGAATGAAAGGGCCGGAAATCTCCCTCCGCGCCCAAGAGGACCTCAACACCGCTAGTAGCGCAGATGCAGCATGGAACCCGTGCCATACCCTACCCTTCATGCCAGTAAACCAGCAATCCGGGATAGCAACCTCACATCTGCCGAGCTACCTCGGTGGACAAAAGAGAGGGCGGCCGGATATCCGCCACAAAGCATACCTCCTTCGGCCACCACCCCCGGAATCCGAAAGGTGGCTTCCAGAGATACACCCGTCGCCCAAAAGACACCCCAAGCTACTCCGGGATACCGGAGAGGGATCGGGACATCCCCAGGCAATCCAGATTCCACGGCAAACTACGCCACCGCCAAGAACCTCAACGGAATGGGATGGACCCCGGTGTCCTTTCCCCTACCTAGGAACTAGCGCGCCTGTGGGAGAAATCCCGAAGGCCAAAAAGAGGAAGGGCAAAAGGGAGGGGTGAGGAGGAGGAGGAGGAATGGAAAAAGGGGAGGATGGGGAGGATGGGATAGGGGAGGGGAGAATGGGGGGTAATTAGGTTCGGTCTGAGGAAGAAGACCGACAGGGCTAATTCCTCAGACCAAGAGCCTCTTCACCACGCCAAGGAGCCCCCCTTGAAGAGGCGTTCCATTGAGAACTACCCTTAGAAATCTACCATGAAGGTAATTACTGAGGAGACATAGCATAGAGCCTGCAATTCCCAGAGCTTGCAGTTTTGCTAAGACGCCCTGGTGCCACACCCGGTCGAAAGCACCAGCAATGTCCAGTGCTACCACACAGCAGACTTTGGATTCCTTCAGTGACTGGTGCCATTTAGTGGAGATTGTTTTCATATCTTAGTGACTATATTGTGTGTGCAATTAGTGTATATTTCAATTATATTATTTTTCAAGGCCCTTAACTATCTTTTGCTAACTAGTACCAACTACCTCACATATTTTTTTTTCTACTTTTTTTTATTATTTTGCTACCTTAACTTGCATATTTTATCTTGTCAACTTAAATCTAGTTATACTCTAATTCTTGTAAACAACTTCTATAACACCTTAGTGCAATTATAACTGAGAGTCTTGTGCCTTTTTTATATCATTAGATTAAACTCAGTTGTACTATAGCTCATTCTAGCTCAATACATAGTCAATACCAAATTCATTATATTAGACCATAGTGTAATTACTAGTGAGAGTCTGGTGCTATTTTTAATTTGTATTTTTATATTATTAGATTAAACCTAGTTGTACTATAGCTCATTCTAGCTCAATACATAGACTATACCAAAGTCATTACATTAGACCTTAGTGCAATTACAAGTGAGAGTCTTGTGCTATTTTTAAATTGTATTTTTATATTATTAGTTTATACCTAGTTGTACTTTAGCTCATTCCAGCACAACACATAGACAACACCAACTCCATTATGTGTATTAGTGACTATACTCTACATGACCAAAATGCTATAGCTATACACTTGTCCCAACTTCCCACCACTACAGATATCAGTACTAAAACTCAGCCCACAACTCAGGATATAAATAACCATAATTTAAACCTAGAAGATGATTGATCACGTTGACCCTGATCTAAACCTCCATAATCTGACACACAGTCAAAACCTACTGGAAAATAACTGCTTTTACTACACAGCATCACAAGCCAGCACTATCCTAAACAATGCTAAAAGTCTATCAGTACTTAACTACAACATTAGGTCCTTAAGCAAACACTATGATGACCTCCTGGCACTCCTTGAATCACTAAAGACACCCTTCTCCTGCATTATTCTTACTGAGACCTGGCTTAAGCAGGACACAATAGATATCTACCCTCTACCAGGATACACAGCAATCCACAACTGCAGACCATACCAAGTTGGGGGTGGTATTGCAATCTATTACTCTAACCAATTATCTTGTATTAGCACCACTTGCTTTAGTGATGAATATGGAGAATACATTTTTGCTAATTTTACTGTAAAAAACCTTAAGACGCTTATTACAATCGGTGCCATTTACCGGATACCCCACACAAACATCCCAAATTTCAGTGAGAAACTAAAGGCACTAATAACAAACAGACAAATGAATAAGCACCACCTTCTCTTAGCTGGAGACTTCAACATCAACCTTGGCCTACTAGATGATCAGCCTGTAACTGATTTCATCAACAATATGAACAACACACTTCTCATACCAACAATAACTAAACCAACCAGGCTCACTGAAACAAGTGCAACCATAATAGACCACATATGGACCAATATACTAGCCCCCCTTAAATCAGGGATAATCACAGATAGCACTACAGACCACTACCCTACCTTCCTCTTGACAAACATTAGTAAACCACCACATGAATACAACAAAGTTTCATTTAGACTCCATGATGAGGCCTCAATAAGGAAGTTCACACCTGACCTAGAGACTGTTGACTGGCCTACAGAATTCTCCAAGGCCAATGGTATTGATGACTGGACAGACATTTTTCTTAACAAATTACTTAGACTATACAACAAACATTGTCCTATAAAAACGAAACAGATCACAAACAAACGGCTTGGTTGCCCATGGCTAACGAGCACCATTCTGAAATCCATTGATAAGAAACACCAATATGAAAAGCAATATAGACAGGGCTTAATACACAAAGATATTCTTAAACATTATTCATCAGTCCTCACCAAAGTAATAAAGAAAGCCAAACAACTTTACTACTCCAGTAGATTCACTGACACAAGAGGAGATATAAAAAAGACCTGGAAAACACTCTCTCAGATTCTAGGGACCCACAAACTAAAAAAAAAACAAGAATATTGCCCTAACTAAACCTAATGAAACACCACTGCATCCCACTGACACAGCTAACAAGATAAACGACTTCTTCTCAACCATAGGTTCTAATCTCGCCAATAAAATCCCATGCACCAATGCCCATGCCGGGGACTACCTAGATGGGAATTTCCCAAATTCCTTCTATCTTGCTCCAACTGAGCCCATGGAAGTCACTAAGATTATAAAGTCACTTAAAAACAACTCAGGGAATCTGTCTCATGTCCCACCATTATTGTACACGAGAGCGGCCCATGTCCTCTCGCATGCTATCTCATTACTTTTTAACAAGTCACTAGAAACTAGCACCTTGCCGAAACTACTCAAGACGGCAAGGGTTACACCAATACATAAAGGTGGTAACCCTACAGAATTAAACAACTATAGGCCAATATCAAACTTACCATTGCTAACCAAAATCTTTGAGAAACTCGTGCACAGGAGACTATATTCATTTATTACGGCACAAAACATACTCAACCCCTGCCAATTTGGATTCAGGAAAAATAAAAGCACTAACGATGCAATCATAAAAATGCTAGATCTGCTTTACACAGCATTGGAAAATAAGGAATATCCACTAGGAATTTTTATTGACCTAAGAAAAGCTTTTGACACAGTAGACCATGGCATCCTACTCCACAAACTTGACCATTATGGTATAAGAGGCCATGCGCTTGCATATTTCAAATCTTACCTTACTAATAGGTATCAGTATGTCACCATTAATGACACAGCATCAACAACACAGCCACTTGATACTGGAGTTCCGCAGGGAAGTGTCCTTGGTCCCCTGCTCTTCCTCATATACATCAATGATCTTCCAAACGTATCTCAACACCTGAACCCCATTCTCTTTGCTGAAGACACGACTTATGTCATCTCTCACCCTAATCTTGCCACCCTCAACACCATTGTTAATGAGGAGCTGATCAAAATATCGACTTGGATGACAGCCAATAAACTTACGCTTAACACTGACATTATGTTTGGTAGCAGAGCAGGAGATGCGCAAATTAACATTAAGATCGACAACACTCTAATTGCCAGGTATAATGAGGGCAAATTCCTAGGCCTATACCTCGACAACAACCTGAACTTCAGCACCCATATCCAACACATAACCAAAAAAGTATCCAAAACGGTTGGGATCCTCTCCAAGATACGATACTACGTACCGCAAACTGCCCTTCTCACACTATACCATTCACTTATATATCCATACCTCACCTATGCTATCTGTGCTTGGGGTTCAACTGCAGCAACACACCTAAAGCCAATAATAACCCAACAAAAAGCCACAGTAAGAATAATCACTAAATCCCATCCCTGGCAACACCCCCCCCCCAACTCTTCATAGATCTAAACTTACTCCCTGTGCAATCTACATCTACAGGACCTTAAATTCCATTATTAACCTTGACCTAAAACGCTTTCTTGATAGTTGCGACAGAACCCACAGGCACAACACCAGACACAAACATCTCTATGACATTCCCAGTGTCCGACTAAAGCTTTACAAAAATTCAATGTATGTCAAACGCCCTAAAATCTGGAACACCCTACCTGAAAATTCTAAAACTGCAGACACATTCATCACCTTCAAAACTACCATCAGAAAACATCTTATCTCCCTGATACACCCTGTCAACTAATTACACGAATACCACCTGGTGGTTAACACTTACACTCACTCACCCATTTGACCATAAACAGAAATATCAATCTCAATCTCAAAATAATGAATCTTAACTAGTCATAAGTTGGCCTGTGATACTCCAATACTGAAACTATGTATAGTGCCAAAACAAAAGCATTCACATTGCTAAACTCACAAACTAGTATTTAGTCACTTAGCCATAATACCAACTAACCTCATAATTTTGTAATATTTTAAACTTAAGATTTAATTTAAGTCTGCCCGAAATGCCTAGCCATGCTAGGTGTTCTAGTGGTACACTCTGTAATTATTATTTTACTACATGTAAACCACACAATAACCAAATTCTGTAAACTCAGCATTGTAATCCTTATAGAGAATAAATTTTGAATTGAATTTGAATTGAATTGAATTGAATTGAATTGAATTGAATAGATCAGCAACACAGTAACCTTTCCTGAAACCATATTGATGAAGAAAATAAGAAAATAATAATAATACTGTGATGATAATACAGGTCGGCTATCACTGATCTGGCAGTCAATAATCCGGTTCCATCAATCCAGCACTAATTTCAGCTAGTGTAATTTCAATTTTCCTGAGTTGCCACACCAACCTGCCACTACTGTTTGGTGGCACTACTTGCTATAATCTGCTCACTTTTAGCCCTAGCCATGGTTCCAATGAATAAAGGCAATGCTTCTCATTGTGTAACATGCAAGGACCGTACACTGTCCTTAAAAGATAAGGTTGAACTTCTGAAAAAACTCGACAGCAGTGTGTCTGTGAGAAGCTTGGTAATTCAAACAAATAGATGTGAAGGAAGGAAAAAGTTCAGAACTAGATAAAGTTCTGATGAAGTAGATGACGTGGTTAGCTGTTGGGTTAAGTGCATCTTAACCTAACCACTCTGTAATCTGGCAAAATCACTAATCCGGCACCGTATAGGTTCCAACGATGCCGGATTAATGATGGTCGACCTGTAATAAAAATATTACTATGATAATAATAATACTCTGATAATAATAAAAATAAGAATAATAATAATATGATAATAATAATAATATTGTGATAATAACAAAAAGAATAATAATAACTAATAATAATACTGTGATAAAAATAATAACAATAATAAAAATAATAATATACGCACTATTACTATTAAATCTTGAAACATACCAAAAACATCCAGGCAAAGAACCAGAGAAGTCCCAAAACACCAAACAAATAAAAGACTGCTGGCCAACCCTTGAGAAAAGATGACTGACACAACAAGCCAGAGATGGGAAGTGATACCACAGTCCCAAATTGAGATCCTGAAATATTTTAAACATTGTTGTTAGTGCCGCACATAAACATATAGTACATACATACATGTATACTGAACTTGACAAACAGACTTTTCAAAAATAATCTTTTACAGAATGATAGATAATGCTTTTCCAATGACAATGATATAAAGTTTTTTATTTTTGGACCAAACCTAACTTAGAAACCTCACCTAACCTAACTGGCACTAATGTAATTTTTCTTTGTAAGTCCTGTCATATATATCATAGGTCAATTTAAATTGATTTAATATTACAGTGGACCCTCAAGTTTCGTAAGCCTCTTGCTTTGTAAATGTCGTCGCTTGTCCGTAACGCATACAAGCGGCCTCCCAGCATCCGCTCGCACACAAAGGCTCCCCACACACCATTCCCAGTCAGTGTGGCATTGTTTATTGGTGAGTGACCATCACACTATGCGTTCACATGATAAATTTTCTTAATAATCCATTGTGTTTTGTTCTTGCAACTGCTAAATAAGCCACCATGGGCCAAAAGAAAGCTCCTAGTGCTGGCCCTTTGGTAAAGAAGGCAAGAAACATGATAGAATTCAAGACAGAACACACCAGTCAGGGTACTTCCCTACACCAGCCAGGGTACTTCCCCACATACCAGCCAGGGTACTTCCCCACATACTAGCCAGGGTACTTCCCCACACCAGCCAGAGTACTTCCCCACATACCAGCCAGGGTACTTCCCCACACCAGCCAGAGTACTGCCCCACATACCAGCCAGGGTACTTCCCCACTCACACGATTTGATTTGATTGGGACTTGCACATGAGTGAATAGATTTATCAAAGCTTATTGTTTGGGGAGCATTGAAAATTGTGTTGGGCAAATATTCTGTTAGTGGGATGGTTTGTGAAGGACCTGCCTAGTATGGGCAAACAGGTCTGCTGCAGTGTTCCTGCTTTCTTATGTATACCAGCTGAGGAAATTGCTTCAGAGGAGGAGGAAGAGAGAGGGAAGAAGGTGCCTTCTTCAAAGATTAAGGACATTTGTGCAATGTGGAGTGAGGTGCAAGCATTTGTGGAGGAACATCACCCTAACCCTCTCCCCTCCTCCTGTCTTCCATACACCAACAAGAGTCTTCATTAAAGGTAAGTGATGTTATTATTGTTTTATACTTTATTTCTCATTCTTTTCTTTATGTAAATCTATATTTAACCCTTAAACTGTCCAAACGTAGATCTGTGTTTGCATGCATAGTGCTCCGAACGTAAATCTACGTTTTATTTTTCATTCCTTCAAATTTGGCACAATAGGCTTGAGTCGCCTAGACATGAAAGAATGGGTCTATGTACTCAGTGTGTGCAGTATTAAAAAAATCTGGGAGCACTTAGTACCTTGTGGGAGCACCAGTTCAATTGAGCACCAGCTAGAGCAAATAGCATGACAAACACCAGGGATTCACTGATGCCATGTCGCATTAACACTCCAATTATAAGAAGAAAGTAAAAATAGGTTAGATAAATACATGAGTGAGTGTGGGTGGGTGTGAGTTGGACCTGACTAGCTTGTGCTACTAGGTCTGATGTCATGCTCCTTCCTTCAATGGATGTGACCTGACTAGGTGGGTCATTGGTCTAAGTGGGAGGGGTGACATGAACCTGCCTTGCATGAGCCAGTGTTCCTTCTTTCTTATGTTCTTATGTATTCGGCAGGCTGGCCGGCTGGCTGGCTTGCTTGGGCTGTCTCTGGTTGTCTCTCTGTCTATATCTCTGTCTATATCTCTGTCTATATCTCTGTCTATATCTCTGTCTATATCTCTATATCTCTATCTATATCTCTGTCTATCTATATCTCTGTCTCACATGCACATATAAGTACAGTTATTGTACATAGTCTAAATTACCTAGGATAACCCAAAAATTCCAGGCAAAGATAGACAGACAGACAAACATTTTTGTGTGTATCAGTGGAAACAAATAAAGCCAGGGTTCCCTGAGTGCCCATTTATCAAATGTCACTGGGCTGTCAACAGATGTCATAACACCCTTCTTCAAGGAGTTTCATATACGTATACTCCAGGCAGACAAAGACAGATAAGCAGAGACAGACAGATAGACATACAGACAGACAGACAGACAGACATACAGACAGACAGACAGATAGATAGATAGAGAGACAAGACATGTTTGTGTGTAACAGTGATAACAAATACAGCGAGGGTTAGCTGGAGCAGTGGGCATTTATCAAATGTCACTGAGCTGTCAACAGTATAGGGATGCCTTTCATAACACCATGCCTCAAGGTATACGCCAGGGTATCTAAAACATTGCTGGGACCCATAAATACTTTGTATATATTTCTAGACAATAGTAAATAACCTAGGCAGGTGTAAATGTTCACCTGTCAATGTGGTTGTGACTATTTGAGCACTATTTCAGTACCTAATATTAATGTCAGAACAAAGATTGGCTATGATATCACGCGAGTGAACATAGATCTACGTTTGGACAGTTTAAGAGTTTATGTAAAAAATAATAGTTTTTTGTTAATATTTTTGGGTGTCTGAAATGGATTAATTGGATTTGCATTATTTCTCATGGGAAAAAGGGTTTTGCCATTCGTAAATTTCAACTTTCATCACACTCTCTGGAACGGATTAATTACGAAACTCAAGAGTTCACTGTACTTAACCCTTTCAGGGTCCAGAGGCCAAATTTCAAAGGGTGCACCAGTGTCCAAGAATTTTCAAAAAATAATTTTGTTATTTTTTCTTATGAAATGGTAGAGAATCTTTTTCTGAAGGTAATAAAATAAAAAGTACGAAATTTTATGGAAAACTGACGAAATTATGCTCTCACAAATTTTCACGTGTCAGCGATATTTATGCATCGGCAATTTTGCAGACTTTGATTCCCATTTTAACCCTTAAACTGCCCAAGCAGATCTACGTTCACATGCATAGTGCTCCAAAAATAGATCTATGGTTTTTTACATATTTTCAAATATAACAAAAAAAAAACAATTTAAGGGTTAAGCCAATTACATTATTCCAGTCGACCAAATTCTTAGCTATTTCACTAATATTACTTCTATTCTATCGATTGAGCACAAGAATTCGCCAAGTCAACTGTTTCAACTACAAAATAAAGTGATCGGAAAATGGTAATTTGGCCAATTTAATGCAAAGTTCAAAATATTCCAATTTCAAAATAGGGTCCAGAATAAACAATGAAGGCATTCCTGGCACTAAACTAACATTTCCTCTGTTCATTAGTTACGTTTTCAGGCTTTACTAATGAATTCTATTTTGATTTTTTATTCAAATAATGAATTTTTATTCAAACCAAAAAATAGAAGATTTACTGTTATGCAATATCGTAATAATTATATAAATAATATCACCACATTTGTGAACGTATATTAGACCCACCAGCAGGCGTGTACTAGACGTGTGAGGTCATTTGTTTACTCTTGAACATCGGCAAAAATTTAACATTTCCGCTACTTTGAGCTCAGTTTCAAGCCATTTCCAGTATTAAAACCAATAAAAATCATCTCTATTTCTGTAATATGTCTTCCATTCTCTCAAATGAGACCAAGAAATCGCAAATACAACTATAAAAAACATACAAAAAAACACTGCAAAGTCGCTGTTTTAATAAAAAATTGCGGTCTCAGTTTTTTCTCATTATGCACTGTGTGCTGCAGGATTTGTTTTATGTGGTGCACACATACCACATAGATGTATTCTCTCATATCAAGGCCAAAATTTACCTCTCACAGCTTATCAGAGTGAGCTGAGCTCATGTCATAGACCTACGGTTTGGACCCTCAACGTAAAGCCGTAGATCTATGGCACGGACCCTCAAGGGGTTAAAATCAATAATATACAGCAGTACCTCGGTATACGTCCACTTTGGAATAAGTCCAACTTAGTATATGTCCTGTTTGAACGTGAAAATTTTTGCTTGGTATACGACCTTTGATTGGAATATGACTTGCATGCTAGAACTTGTACAGTGGACCTTCAGTTTTTGTGTTTAATCCGTTCCAGAGCGATCGACGAAAACGGAAATCATTTTCCCCATAAGAAATAATGAAAATCCAATTAATCCGTTCCAGACACCCAAAAGTATTACCAAAAAAATTTTTTACCTTAAAGATAAATTTACATGCACAAAAGAATGAACATTCAACATGGCACTTACCTTTGTTGATGGCTGTTGTTGATGGATGGAAGAAGGGGAGGAGGGGAGAGGGAAGAGGTTATTCTTTGGAAGGGGAATCCCCCTCCATAAGGACTCTAGGTACCATGTCCTTATCTGGGGTCACTTCCCTCCTTTGTTTTTTAATGCCACTAGGACCAGCTTGAGAGTCACTGGATCCTTGTCGCAGAAAATATCTATCCAGAGAGGTCTGTTTCTGGCATCTCTTTAAGATTTGCCTAAAATGGGACGTGGCATTGTCACTGAAAAAGTCGCCAGCACGGATTGCAACAGCTTTCTCAGGGTGATGTTCCTCCACACTGCACATATCTCGTTAATCTTTGAAGAAGGCACCTTCTTCCATCTCTCTTCCTCCTCCTCTGAAGCAATTTCCTCAGCTGTGGTCTGTTGCTGTTGCAGATGAAGCTCTTGCAGCTCATCAGTGGTGGTCCTCCACCAACTCTTCCACATCCTCGCCACTCACATCCAACCCCATGGAATTCCCCAATGCCACAATTGATTGCACAACAGGTATGGGGTCAACAGGGTCAACCTCAAACCCTTCAAAATCCTTCTTTTGGACACAATCTGGCCACAATTTTCCCCAAGCAGAGTTCATCGTCCTGGAAGTCACTCCCTGCCAAGCCTTATCTATAAGGCTTTTGCGGTGGAAGATATTGAAATGATTCTTCCAGAACTCTCTTAGGGTCAATTCAGAGTCTGAGGTTATGTCAAAGCACCTTTGAAACATTGCTTTGGTGTACAGTTTTTTGAAGTTTGCAATGATCTGCTGGTCCATGGGCTGGATGAGAGGAGTGGTGTTAGGAGGCAAGAACTTCACTGTTACAAAACTGAATTCCTTAGACAATTGGTCTTCCAAGTCTGGAGGATGAGCAAGAGCATTGTCCATTAACCCTTTGACTGCTTTGGTCGTATATATACGTCTTACGAGATACCGTGTCTGACGTATATATACTCATAAATTCTAGCGGCTTCAAATTGAGCAGGAGAAAGCTGGTAGGCCCACATGTGAGAGAATGGGTCTGTGTGGTCAGTGTGCACCATATAAAAAAAATCCTGGAGCACGCAGTGTATAATGAGAAAAAAAAACTGACCGTTTTTTTTTAATTAAAATGCCAACTTTGTGGTCTATTTTCTTACAGTATTTATAGTTGTATCTCGTTGTCTTGGTCTCATTTGATAGAATGGAAAACATATTATAGAAATAGAGGTGCTTTTGATTGGTTTTACTATAAAAAGAACCTGAAAATGGAGCTCAAAGTAGGGGAAATGTTTGATTTTTGCTGATGTTCAAAAGTAAACAAATGATGCCATTGTCCAATAAATGTCCAACTAGCCATTCTAATATGCAGTCATGAATGGGGTGACATTATTTGAAAAATTTTTACAATATTGCAGTAGTCTGCATAACAGTAAATCTTCTATTTTTTGTTTGAATAAAAATTCAAAATAGAAAGCAAGAGTAATATCAAAGAGGCCTGGAGATGTGACTGATGAACAAAGAAAATGTTATTTTAGAGCCAGGAATATCTGCATTGTTCATTCTGGACCTTATTTTGAAATTGTCATATTTTTTTAATTTTCATGAAATTGGCCAAATTACAAATTTCTGACCACATTATTGGGTAGTTGAAATTGATAAATGGGCAGTTTCTTGTACTCAATTGATAGAAAAAATGAAGTTCTAAAGGAATAGCTATGAGTTTGGTCGACTGGAACAATGGAATTAGCTGAAAATAGGGCTCAAAAAGGGCAAAATCGCCGATTTGTAAATATCGCCGAGGTCGCTAACTTCGCGAGAGCATAATTCCATCAGTTTTCCATTAAATTTCGTTTTTTTGGTGTCAATACAATCGGGAAAAGATTATCTATCATTTCATAAGAAAAAATAAAAAAAAAAATTTTTAAATTTTGCGACACCAGAAGACACCTCAGGATTGGGGGTTGCAACAGTCAAGGGGTTAACAGGAGGCACTGGAGTGGCAATATATTATCCAGGAGGTATTTCTTCACACTCGGGCCAAACACTTCATTGAACCATTCCAGGAAAATTTCCCAAGTGACCCATGCACTACTGTAAGCCTTTCTCATCACACACAATTTACTCTTGACAACACTGTTTTTCTTGAACACTCTGGGATTTTCAGAGTGATACACGAGTAAAAACTTCACTTTGAAATCCCCACTAGCATTACCACACAACAAGAGAGTTAGCCTGTCTTTCATAGGCTTGTGTCCTGGGAGTGTGATGTAGGGCCTCTTTGGCATTTTCTTCCAAAAAGGCCTGTTTTGTCATGACTGAACACTTGTTGGGGTTGGAATTTTTCAGCCTTTGAATTCCCGCACAAATTTTTCAGCCACTTGGTTATGAGAACTGGCACCCTCACCATGACTTACAACACTGTGTATGCCACTTCACTTCTTGAATTTTTCGAACCAGCCTTTGCTGGCCTTAAATTCACCAACATCAGCACTCATTTCAGGCAGTTTCTTTATCAGATCGCCTTTTCACAAATTATCAACTGTACAACACTATCTCCTGTTAACTCTTTCTCTCTGGTCCACACCAAAAACAAGTTCTCCACTTCTTCAATTGTTTGGGATCTCTGTTTGGTTATCGCATTCACCCCTTTCGCAACATCAGCTTCCACGATTTCTTTTCTCTTTGCCACAATGGAGCTGATCATTGATGGCACCTTCCCATACATCCTGCCAAGTTCAGCAATGCGTATGCCACTATCATATTTCTGAACGATTTCTTTTTTCATTTCTACAGTATTCCTCACTTTCTTTACCAAAGAACTGGCACTAGGAGCTTTCTTTGGGGCCACGGTGGTTTATTTAGCAGTCATACACAATAAACAAGTGCCAAAAACAATGGATTATTACGAAATGTTTCATAAGACCTGGCAGGATATGTTCACTCACCGAGAAACAACATGACGCTGCCCGAGAATGCACGTGGGAGGCGGCTTTGTTTGCGAGCTGGGCACTGGACAGGTTCCATACGATCAACGAAAACGGAGGAAATCAACAAAAACGGAACCAAAATATCAACGAAAAAAGTCAACGAAAACAGAAATCTGCGATAACGGAGATTGACGAAAAAGGAGGGTCCACTGTATCAAAATCAAAATCCTTATTTCCTTGTAAAGCTTACATGTTATAAAATATTAATTACAAAGAAGGCCACTAGCATGCCTAGGCATTTCGTGAAGACTAATACTAATTCTTATGAATTATTAGGAATTTTATGTTTACAGTCATTTGGGTGCCCACTAGTGTCAGTATGCCTGTTGCTACCATTCAGTGAACAACCCACGCTGTAACTCTGAATTTTCATGTGATTTTGTGGTTTTTCGTATAAATTTTTAGTAAATTCATTTACCATGAGTTCTAAGAAAGTTAATGAGAAGAGCCAAGCAATGAAGAAAATGGTTAGGATCACCATGGTGGTGAAAAAAGAGATTGTTGAAAAGTATGATGTTGCCATGCGTATCCGGGACTTGGCTGCTGCATACTGTATGTCGAGAACAATGGTATCTATGACTGTAAAAAACAAAGATGTTATTAAATCGGCTAATGTTGCGAAGGGGGTGAAATCAATTACCAAGCAAAGATCAGGGACATTAGAGCATGTTGAAAAATTGCTTTTGATCTGGATAACAGAAAAACAGTGTGACGGCGATAGCATATCAGAAGGAATGATTGGCAAAAAGGCAAAACTGATGCATGCCAATCTTTTGAAAAACAAGGCAGGAACGAGCCAAGAAAGTGAAGTGTTTAAAGCCACTCATGGTTGGTTTGATAATTTTAAGAAGAGGGCTGGCATTCACAGTGTTGTGAGGCATGGACAGGGAGCCAGTGCTGATAAAGATGCTGCCCATGATTTTGTCAGAGTTTGGGGAATCTGTGGAGGCTAAGGGTTTTGTTCCCCAACAAGTTTTTAATTGTGATGAAACAGGCCTGTTTTGGAAGAAAATGCCTAACAGGACCTATATTACACAAGAGATGGCATTACCAGGACACAAGCCAATGAAGGATATGTTAACTCTCATGTTCTGTGCCAATGCAAGTGGGGATTGCAAACTGAAGCCTCTACTGATCTACCACTCTGAAAACCTGAGGACCTTTAAAATACATAACATGCAGAAAACTCAGTTACCTGTGATGTGGAGGTCAAACAGCAAGGCTTGGGTAACCAGAGAATATTTCAGCAAATGGTTTAATGTTGTGTTTGGGCCAAGTGTAAAAAGTTATTTAGATAAGAAAAACCTGCCTCTGAAGGCCCTTCTCATAGTGGACAATGCTCCAGTTCACCTTTCAAACTTGCAGGACTATGTGCTGCCGAAGTTTGACTTCATCACTGCAAAGTTCCTCCCCCTTAAAACAACCCCTCTCACTTAGTCCTTGGATCAGCAGGTCATTAACAATTTTAAGAAATTCTACACTAAAGCACTATTCCAGAGGTGCTTTGAAGCAACCTCTGGCACAAGGTTAACCCAGAGAGAGTTTTGGAAAAATTACTTTACTATCGCCCATTGCATAGCTCTCGTTGACAAAGCCTGGCAGGAAGTTTTATACAGAACAATGAACTCTGCTTGGAGGAATTTATGGACAGAAGCAGTGACTGAAAGGGACTTTGAGGGCTTTGAGGCTGTGTCTGTGTTGGAGGATACTGTCTCTATGGGTAGGTCCATGGGTCTGGATGTGAGTGATGGTGATGTGGAGGAGTTAGTAGAGGGGCACAGGGAAGAGCTGACCACTGAGGAGCTGCAGGAACTTGAGAAGGAGCTGCACAAGACTAAGACTCTCTTCAGGCTCAGAAGAGGAGATAGAGGAAGCCTCTACTTCATTAATCAATGAAATCTTTGCCAAATGGATGGATGTCAAAAACTTTGCAGAGAAGTACCACCCCAACAAGGCCCAAACAAGCCGTAACAGCATTGTCTGGAATGACCAGACAAGGTCACAATTCTGAAACATCCTGAGGAGCAGGCAGAAGCAAAGTTCTTTGGACAGATTTTTAGTAAAAGCCAAACCTGGTGAGCTTCAACCAGGTCCAAATAGGAAAAAGAGACAGAAAAGAGAAGGGGACTCTCCTTCCAAACAATAACATTGCCTCCTCCTCCCTTCTCAGCACTATCCTAGTAGGCACTCTACTCTTTTCAGCAAAGTGAGGTTAATTTTACATTTATTTCATCTAATTCTTTTGTATTTATGTATGTATTTTAGTATTAAGCAGTGTTTAAATTACATATTTTAGTATTAAGCAGTGTTTAAATTATTTTATACAACCCCATCAGTGTATAATATGCCAATAACAATAGGAATTTTTTCATGGGAATGGATTAATCCTTTTCCCTGTACGTATTTCTTATGGGAAAATTCGTTGGGTATACGTCCTGTTTGGTATAAGTCCAAGGTCCTGGAATGGATTAAGGACGTATACTGAGGTACCACTGTAGTATATACAGTAGGGCCCCACTTATACGGCAGGTTAGGTTCCAGGCTACCGCTGTAAAGCGGAAATCGCCATAAATGAAAAGGGTGTCGTGGGACACTGAAGATGGCCTGGTTGTAGTGTACACTGAATAGTATCGTGTGACTGGCCTCGTGTCGTGAGAAGCAGTTGATTGTAATTTATTATTATACAAATGTTATTTATAATTTATTATTTTAGCATAGAGATATATATATATATAGTGACACAATAGTGTCAAGAGTTGTACCCTGTGTAGGGTTATTAATTATTTATTATTTTAGTAAAATGCTGATTATAATTTATTATAGTAACATGTACATATTATTATTATATCATAGTTCAAATACCTCTAGACCAAAGATAGTTGATTTTTATATATTAAAGATTAATTTATTAATGTGTGTATTTATGTATCCCGAACTCTTTATTACAAAAGGGGTAAATCTTAACACCATCTTCTTTTAAAAATTACTTTTTTGTAATACGCCATAAAGTGGAACACCCTTTTTTTCCACTTATAAATGCATACAAATACTAGATAACAAGTTTACACTAACATATATTAAGTTAGCAATAGAACTAGGCATCAAAAAACAATAAAAAGGTACAATACACACATAGTGCACTCAATACTTACCTTAAAATATTTATAGTCTTAATCTAGGGTGAGACAAGTAGTATTTTTTTTTTTTTTCAACAAGTCGGCCGTCTCCCACCGAGGCAGGGTGACCCAAAAAAAAAGAAAGAAAATCCCCAAAAATAAAATACTTTCATCATCACTCAACACTTTCACCACACTCGCACATTATCACTGTTTTTGCAGAGGTGCTCAGAATACAACAGTTTAGAAGCATACACATATAAAGATACACAATATATTCCTCCAAACTGCCAATATCCCAAACCCCTCCTTTAAAGTGCAGGCATTGTACTTCCCATTTCCAGGACTCAAGTCCGACTATATGAAAATAACCGGTTTCCCTGAATCCCTTCACTAAATATTACCCTGCTCACACTCCAACAGATCGTCAGGTCCCAAGTACCATTCGTCTCCATTCACTCCTATCTAACACGCTCACGCACGCTTGCTGGAAGTCCAATCCCCTTGCCCACAAAACCTCCTTTACCCCCTCTCTCCAACTCTTTCGAGGACGACCCCTACCCCGCCTTCCTTCCCCTATAGATTTATATGCTTTCCATGTCATTCTACTTTGATCCATTCTCTCTAAATGACCAAACCACCTCAACAACCCCTCTTCTGCCCTCTGACTAATACTTTTATTTATTAACTCCACACCTTTTCCTAATTTCCACACTCCGAATTTTCTGCATAATATTTACACCACACATTGCCCTTAAACAGGACATCTCCACTGCCTCCAACCGTCTCCTCACTGCTGCATTTACCACCCAAGCTTCACACTCATATAAGAGTGTTAGTACTACTATACTTTCATACATTCCCTTCTTTGCCTCCATAGATAACGTTTTTTGACTCCACATATACCTCAACGCACCACTCACCTTTTTTCCCTCATCAATTCTATGATTAACCTCATCCTTCATAAATCCATCCACCGACACGTCAACTCCCAAGTATCTGAAAACATTCACTTCTTCCATACTCCTCCTCCCCAATTTGATATCCAATTTTTCTTTATCTAAATCATTTGACACCCTCATCACCTTACTCTTTTCTATGTTCACTTTCAGCTTTCTACCTTTACACACATTCCCAAACTCATCCACTAACCTTTGCAATTTTTCTTTAGAATCTCCCATAAGCACAGTATCATCAGCAAAAAGTAACTGTGTCAATTCCCATTTTGAATTTGATTCCCCAAAATTTAATCCCACCCCTCTCCCGAACACCCTAGCATTTACTTCCTTTACAACCCCATCTATAAATATATTAAACAACCATGGTGACATTACACATCCCTGTCTAAGACCTACTTTTACCGGGAAATAGTCTCCCTCTCTTCTACACACCCTAACCTGAGCCTCACTATCCTCATAAAAACTCTTTACAGCATTTAATAACTTACCACCTATTCCATATACTTGCAACATCTGCCACATTGCTCCTCTATCCACTCTATCATATGCCTTTTCTAAATCCATAAATGCAATAAAAACTTCCCTACCTTTATCTAAATACTGTTCACATATATGCTTCAATGTAAACACTTGATCTACACATCCCCTACCCACTCTGAAACCTCCTTGTCATCCGCAATCCTACATTCTGTTTTACCTCTAATTCTTTCAATAATAACCCTGCCGTACACTTTTCCTGGTATACTCAGTAAACTTATTCCTCTATAATTTTTACAGTCTCTTTTGTCCCCTTTCCCTTTATATAAAGGGACTATACATGCTCTCCGCCAATCCCTAGGTACCTTCCCCTCTTTCATACATTTATTAAACAAAAGTACCAACCACTCCAACACTATATCCCCCCCTGCTTTTAACATTTCTGTCATGATCCCATGAGTTCCAGCTGCTTTACCCCCTTTCATTTTACGTAATGCCTCACATACCTCCCCCACACTTACATTCTGCTCTTCTTCACTCCTAAAAGATGGTATACCTCCCTGACTAGTGCATGAAATTACTGCCTCTGTTTCTTCCTTAACATTTAAAAGTTCCTCAAAATATTCTCGCCATCTACCTAATACCTCCATCTCCCCATCTACTAACTCCCCTACTCTGTTTTTAACTGACAAATCCATACTTTCCCTAGGCTTTCTTAACTTGTTTAACTCACTCCAAAATTTTTTCTTATTTTCATTAAAATTTCTTGACAGTGCCTCTCCCACTCTATCATCTGCTCTCCTTTTGCACTCTCTCACCACTCTCTTTACCTTTCTTTTACTCTCCATATACTCTGCTCTTCTTATAACACTTCTGCTTTGTAAAAACCTCTCATAAGCTACCTTTTTCTCTTTTATCACACCCTTTACTTCATCATTCCACCAATCACTCCTCTTTCCTCCTGCCCCCACCCTCCTATAACCACAAACTTCTGCCCCACATTCTAATACTGCATTTTTAAAACTATTCCAACCCTCTTCAACCCCCCCACTACTCATCTTTGCACTAGCCCACCTTTCTGCCAATAGTCGCTTATATCTCACCCGAACTTCCTCCTCCCTTAGTTTATACACTTTCACCTCCCTCTTACTTGTTGTTGCCACCTTCCTCTTTTCCCATCTACCTCTTACTCTAACTGTAGCTACAACTAAATAATGATCCGATATATCAGTTGAACCTCTATAAACATGTACATCCTGGAGCCTACCCATCAACCTTTTATCTACCAATACATAATCTAATAAACTACTTTCATTACGTGCTACATCATACCTTGTATATTTATTTATCCTCTTTTTCATAAAATATGTATTACTTATTACCAAATCTCTTTCTACACATAGCTCAATTAAAGGCTCCCCATTTACATTTACCCCTGGCACCCCAAATTTACCTACTATTCCCTCCATAACATTTTTACCCACTTTAGCATTGAAATCCCCAACCACCATTGCTCTCACACTTGATTCAAAACTCCCCACACATTCACTCAACATTTCCCAAAATCTCTCTCTCTCCTCTACACTTCTCTCTTCTCCAGGTGCATACACGCTTATTATAACCCACTTTTCACATCCGATCTTTATTTTACTCCACATAATCCTTGAATTAATACATTTATAGTCCCTCTTTTCCTGCCATAGCTTATCCTTCAACATTATTGCTACTCCTTCTTTAGCTCTAACTTATTTATTGTAAGAAATCAAGTGTGGTATGTATAGTAGTCAGCCAGGCTACCATACCAGGCCACCCCACCTACACATAATATTCTATTACATTTAAGCATCCCAGAGCGATAAAATGCATTTACAGTTTACTCATTGCTTACCTTAAAATATTTGCAGTCTTAATGTAGGGTCAGGAGTAAGTAAATGAGATAAAATGAATAAATGAGAGAAAGAATGAGTGCATGAGAGAGGACAGGCGCTGAGTTATGTAAACAAACCAGGCGAAGGTAAGTTTTGTAAGCAAAGTGTACACGTCTGGTTTGTGTACAAGTTACATTGTGTACAGGTTGTCTCTACATTGATACGGTAGAATAAATAAAGAAGAACACTCCCATTCTCATGTAACATCATTTTGAGAAGAAATGACGCTCTGAGTGAAGGGAATGGAAATAAGTCACTGACTCTTTTGGGTTATCCTAGGTTCTCTACACATACGCTGTTATGTATGATAATCTATGTAACTGTATTTGTGTATACCTGAATAAACTTACTTACATACATACGAAAGGAATAATTTTCTACAGTTACCCCCAGTAACACATTTTCTCTTATGTTAGATTAGAGAAAATGTTATTCTTGGCATCACTTGTACAAGTTATCTGGCTCCCACATCTCATATTTATGTTTATTTATTCTATTGTGGGGTGTATTTATCATCTTTATACGTTATGTATCATATTTATTATATAATTTTGAAAAAAATATCATGGATGGATTAATGAAAATGTGTATATTAACGTATATGACATTTAATGAGACTCGGTGATTATTATTATTATTATTTTTAATATGGCGTCACTCGTGCAAGTCGTCTGCTACCACATCTCATATTTATGTTTATTTATTCTACTGTGGGGTGTATTTATCATATTTATATGTTATGCATTGTGTTTATTATATAATTTTGAAAAAATATCACAGATGGATTAACGAAAATATGTATACTGTATTAACGTAATATAAGACATTTAAATGAGACTCAGTGATTATTATCATCATTACTAATATGACGTCTGGAGACATAAGACACTCTTACTGATTTTAATGTTTACCTGCATGCCAGCACAGTGTTTAAGTTTATTTAAGTATACAGGTATACATAAGTATAATTATCAGAGTATGTATATATAAAATATGAAATAACTTTTAAAAACACTTAAAATTTTGGAGTTTCCAGACATAATGGAGAGACTTAGTGCTTACGGATCTCACAGAGAATGTAAACAAACCGGGTGGGGCGCGGTGACTGTATTAGAAAGTCAGGTGGGGGGAGCCATATATTGAGTTTTGGTCATAATTTGAAATGACCGTATTAGCGGAACGCCGTAAAGCAAAACACCGTAAAGTGGGGCCCTACTGTATATATTTTTTTTCCTAGGTAGTAGGTTGGTAGACAGCAACTGCCCAGGGAGGTACTACCATCCTGTAACTGTTTTACATGATGGTAGGATTGTTGGTGTCTTTTATTTCTATTTCATAAACATGCAAGATTTCAGGTACATCTTGCTACTTCTACTTACACTTAGGTCACACTACACATGCATGTACAAGCATATATATACACACCCCTCTGGGTTTTCTTCTATTTTCTTAATAGTTCTTGTTCTTGTTTATTTCCTCTTATCTCCATACCTGGAGTATACACCTGGAGAGGGTTTTGGGAGTCAATGCCCCCATGGCCCAGTCTAAGACCTGACCCTGTGGTGGATCAGGGTCTGATTCAGCAGGCTGTTACTGCTGGCTACACACAAACCATAGCCTGGCTGATCTGGTGCTAACTTTAGGTGCCTGTCCAGTGCCTTCTTGAGGGCAGCCAGAGGGCTATTGGTAAACCCCCCTTATGTATGCTGAGAGGCACGGGGAAGTGGAACAAAATTCTTCTTCTGTCAGCCATGCATGTCGACTAAACTGCCAGGAGCAAGTGGCTAGTAACCCCTTCTCCTGTATACATTACCAAACTTAAAAAGAGAAACTTTTGTTTTTCTTTTCAGGTCACCCTGCCTTGGTGGATATGGCAGGTTTGATGAAAAAAAAAACATTCTCATTGCCACATGAATGTGAAAAAGACTATTATTATTCTCAGTACAGTGGACCCTCATTTTTCATGATTAATCCATTCCAGAGAGTCTGCTGAAAGCCGAAATTCATGAATGGCAAAACCATTTTCCCCATAAGAAATAATGGAAATACAATTAATCCATTTCAGACACCCAAAAGTATTAACAAAAAATATTTTTTTAAAGATTAAATATAGATTACATACAGAAAACAATGACAAAAAAATATAAAGCACTAATAAAATGGATAAATGAACATTTAACATCACACTTACCTTTAACTTTTATTGGTATATGGCAGACAGGTAGGAGGCAAGAGGGAAGCGAGTTTATTGTGCTTCAATATGATGCTAATATCATCTCTACGGCTTAATTATCTATCAAAATTCATCTAATATGACATAATAAACAATATTAACAACATAGAAACATGATATAAACTCTAGAATTAATAAAATATGTCAATGCATGTGAGGAGTAAGAGGTGGTGGTGTTGTTGGGTTTATAAGGGCCACTAAGAGAAGCCACATATATTAGTGGTAGTGGAGGCGGCAGCAGAAGCCACCACCACTATTCACACTGAAACAATGTACGTAATTTATAAATAAGAAATCTTCTTTCAACAAACCGGCCATATCCAACCGAGGCAGGGTGGCTCAAAAAGAAAAATAAAAGTTTCTCTTTTCAAATTTAGTAATTTATACAGGAGAAGGGGTTACTAGCCCCTTGCTCCCAGCATTTTAGTCGCCTCTTAAAACACACATGGCTTATGGAGGAAGAATTCTGTTCCACTTTCCCATGGAGATAAGAGGAAATAAACAAGAAGAGGAACGAATAAGAAAATAGAAAACCCAGAGGGTTGTGTATATATATGCTTGTACATGCATGTGTAGTGTGACCTAAGTGTAAGTAGAAGTGGCAAGACGTACCTGAAACCTTGCATGTTTACGAGACAGAAAAAAGGACACCAGCAATCCTACCATCATGTAAAACAATTACAGGCTTTCATTTTACACTTACTTGGCAGGACGGTAGTACCTCCCTGGGCAGTTGCTGTCTACCAATCTACTACCTAGAATAAATAAGAAATATTTACACTTACCTTGGAGGAGATGTTAGTTTAATTAGTTAGTCTGATGGACGAGATGCAGGCAGAGGTTTAGGGTGGTGGAAGATAGCAGGGCGGCATATGTTCAGTGACTCTATACACCTCGAACAACATTGGAGAGTTACTTTTGTGTTGTTTTTCTATTGCTTAATCGCTTAACTTACTTGCTACTGTTAATGCTACACTTTATCGCTGGCTGGAGCTATAGCCTTTAAAGATACCTGCTGCTTTAGTATCAGACATATCTTAGAATCACTGAATCACTGGAGGCACATTCTCCCCTCTCCCTTCCTCATCCACTTTGGTACTTAGCTATAAGTTTTTTCTTGAATTCTATCGTGTTTCTTTCCTTCTTTATCAAAGGACTGGCACTAGGAGCTTTCTTTTGACCCATGGTGGCTTATTCAGCAGTTGCAAGCACAAAAAACAATGGATTATTATGAAATATATCGTATGAACCCGTGTGGTGATGGTCACTCGCCAAAAATCATGCTACACTAACTCTCTGAATGTTGTGTGGGAGCCTTTGTGTACACCTGGCTGCTCCCAGCTGCACGGATGCATCCTGTACGACGGAGGAATCATGAGGCAAATCACAAACCGCAAGGCTATACAGTGGACCCCCGCTTAACGATCACCTCCTAATGTGACCAATTATGTAAGTGTATTTATATAAGTGCGTTTGTACGTGTATGTTTGGGGGTCTGAAATGGACTAATCTACTTCACAATATTCCTTATGGGAACAAATTCGATCAGTACTGGCACCTGAACATACTTCTGGAATGAAAAAATATCGTTAATCGGGGGTCCACTGTATTTTGCTGAAAAAAGTTGCCTAAAGTCGGATTTCACGAAAGTCGCGGCCGCCAAAACACAGGGGTTCACTCTATTTGTAATCACAACTATCACATATACTGAATGTATTCAAAATATGCTCACATGCTAGAATCCTCAATACCTTAAAACCATTAAACTCAATAAAAGTGTTCACTGTAATTCCTAAATTTACTATTACAACCAATTAAAGACTGTATATGCAAGCAATCATATATTATTGCCTTATTAGTCTTTAGACAGTTTTAAGTTTGCCTGAAATACTCTGCAAACTAAAGGGCTTTCTGCATGCACACCTAAATGTTACCCACCTCTGTACATTGTATCATGCTGAAATAAAAATTCTTTAATCTTTAATGAAACTGACCTAGAAATTTAATTAATTTTGAACTGTAAAGGTACTAATTTGTCAACTTCATTGAAAAAATTGCAAATATTGAAATAGTAGTTTTTGTGTTATAATTTGTGAATACCTTATTTGATTGGCTTCAAACCTTTACTGCCAATAACTTGAGAATGCAATTTCTGAAAGGGTTCAAACTTATAAATTTTATGTTGGTTTATTTTGGGATATTGACCTCTGTATGAAAACTAGAAAGTGCCTCTTCTGACTAGCATTAATCATTCAAAGCTGATGAATCTTACTTACTGGAAGGATAACTGGTTATAGGTTGTGTAGGTAACAATTTTCCCATTTTTACTGAAGAAAATAGGATAGTTTCTGTGTGATACCTTGTGAATACCTCTTTTGACTGACTTCAAATCTTCAATACTGATATTTAACTGCATTAGAATCTTATGAAGCATATCGTAATTTTTTTCTTTTTTCTTTGCATACAGCGAGGTAGGGGAAAAACTGGCCTTATGAGCTATGGGAACACTAGTCTCAAATCACACAGTAAACAACACACATCCAATTACAGTGGACCCTATTGTAACGATGCCATCAGATAGCGATAAAATCAGATATCGATGCGTCTTTGCGTACAAATATTGGCTTGGCAAACAATGAAAAACTCTGTTAGGGACATTCGTCCCGAACGTGTCCGCATGGCCTGGGCCGCCCGTGGTTGCCCGGCCACTATATACAGCCAGTGTGCCATTGTTTACAAGCCAGGGCGGATGGTTCCACACATACATGCGATACATTTTGTATTATTCCATTTTTTAGTGCTTGTAACTGCTAAATAAGCCACCATGGGCCCAAAGAAAGCTTCTAGTGCCAACCCTGTGGTAAAAAGGGTGAGAAATACTATGGAACTGAAGAAAGAGATACTCGCTAAGTATGAAAGTGGAGTGCGTGCTTCCGAGCTGGCCCGGTTGTATAATAAACCCCAGTCAACCATCGTTACTATCTTGGCCAACAGAAAGGCAATCAAGGAAGCTGTTGTTGCGAAAGGTGCAAGTATGCTTACAAAACAGAGACCGCAAATACTCGAAGATGTGAAGAGACTGTTATTGGTGTGGATCAACGACAAACAATTATCAGGAGAGTATTTCACAGTCAATCATATGTGAAAAGGCAAGGCAGTTGCATGCAGATCACATTAAGAAAATGCCTGGTACTAGTGCTGATGTTAGTGAATTTAAGGCCAGCAAAGGTTGGTTTGAGAGATTTAAGAATCATAGTGGCATACACAGTGTGATAAGGCATGGTGAGGCTGCCAGTTCTGACCAAAAAGCGGCTGAAAAATATGTGCAGGACTTTAAGGGGTACATAGAGGCTGAAAAATTAAAACCCCCAACAAGTGTTCAAGTGTGATGACACAGGCCTGTTTTGGAAGAAAATGCCAAACAAGACCTACTTTACTCACAAGGAAAAGGCACTCCCAGGACACAAGCCTATGAAAGACAGGCTAACTCTCAAGTTTTATAGTAATGCTAGTGGGGATTGCAAAGTGAAGCCTTTACTGGTGTATCACTCAAACTCCCAGAGTGTTAAAGAAAAACAGTGTTGTCAAAGCTAATGTGTGTGATATGGAAGGCAAACAGTAAGGCATGGGTCACTAGGGACATTTTCCATGATTGGTTCTATCATGTGTTTGGCCCCACTGTGAAAAAATACCTCCTGGAAAATAAATTGAACTTCAAGTGCCTCCTGGTATTAGACAATGCTCCAGTTCATCCTCCAGACTTGCAAGAGCGAATTGTGGGGAAGTTGAGTTTCATCAAAGTGAAATTTTTGTCCCCTAACACCACTCCTTTCCTACAGCCCATGGACCAGCAGGTCATTTCAAATTTAAAAAAACTGTACACCAAAGCAGTATTCCAAAAGTGCTTTGAAGTGACCTCAGACACTGAATTGACCCTAAGAGAGTTTTGGAAAGATCACTTCAGTATCCTCAGTTGCATAAATTTTATAGGTAAGGCTTGGGAGGGAGTGACTTGCAGGACTTTGAACTCTGCCTGGAGGAAATTGTGGCCACAATGTGTACAAGAGAAGGATTTTGAAGGGTTTGGCGCTAACCTTGAGGAGCCTCTACCAGTTGTGGAATCTACTGTGTCATTGGGGAAGTCCATGGGGTTGGAGGTTAGTGGCGAGGATGTGGAGGAGTTGGTGGATGACGACAATGAAGAACTAACCACTGATGAGCTGCAAGAGCATCTGCAACAGCAAGAGACCACAAGTGAGGAAATTGCTTCAGAGGAGGGGAGAGAGAGATGGAGAAAGTTGCCTTCTTCAACGATTAAGGACATTTGTACAATGTGGACAAAGGTGCAAGCCTTTATGGATGAACATCACCCTGACACAGCTGTTGCAAGCCATGCTGGTGACTTTTACAATGACAATGTTGTGTCCCATTTTAGGGAAATCTTAAAGGAATGCCAGAAACAGAGCTCTATGGACAGATTTTTGGTGCGACAGACTTCCAGTGACTATCAAGTTGTTCCCAGTGGCATTAAAAAAACAAAGAAGGGAAGTAACCCCAGAAAAGGACTTGCTACCTAAAGTCCTTATGGAAGGGGATTCCCCTTCCAAACAATAATACAACACCTCCATCATCTCCCCTCCTCCCATCTCATCACTCATCAATAAATCTTCAATAAAGGTAAGTGTCATTTATTCTTCATGTATTTATTCTTCATGTCTCATTGTTTTCTGTGTAGGAAAATGTATATTACAAGTGAAAAATAAAAAGTTTTTTTAATACTTTTGGGTGTCTGGAACGGATTAATTGGATTTCCATTATTTCTTATGGGGAAAATTAATTCGGCTAACGATAAAATTGGTTAAGGACAAGCTCTCTGGAACGGATTAAAATTGTTACCCAAGGGTCCACTGTACAGTGGACCCCAGGTTTTTGGCTGGTGCAGATATCATACAATTTGGAAATTGAGCACTTTTTTCGGCGAAATTTCCCTCCACATTCCGCTGATCCGCTCGGAAATCGTTGGTATGCGACATGTCCACCCGCCCGCGACACCACTACCTCACACCTATCACAGTCTGCGTCTCTCTCTGTTAGAGTTAGGAATACTCAGCACATTCATCCATTGTTTTTTGTGCTTCTTTATTGTTTTTGTGCTTATTTATTGTTTACTGACTGTGAAATAAGCCACCATGAGGCCAAAGAAAGTTCAGAGTGCCAGCCCTTTGGCAAAGAAGGTGAAAAACATGATAGAATTCAAGAAAGAAGTTATAGCAAATTATGAAAGTGGCGTACGCGTGACAGAGCTTACCAGGATGTGTGGGAAATCTACATCAACAATCAGTTCCACCCTGTTGAAGAAAGCAGAAATCAAGGAAGCTGATGTTGTAAAAGGGGCAAATATGCTAACGAAACAGAGGTCACAAACAATCGAGGATGTGGAGTTGTTGTTGTTGTTGTTGTTGGTGGTGTGGATCGATAAGAAACAATTAGCGGGAGATGGTGTTTTCGAGGGGATAATTTGCGAGAAGGCAAGGCAGTTGCATGCTGATCTCGTAAAGAAAATGCCAGGAACGAGTGCTGCTGTTAGTGAATTTAAGGCCAGCAAAGGCTGGTTCAACAGATTCAAGAAGTGAAGTGGCATACACAGCTAAGTCATGGCAAGGCTGCAAGTTCTGACAAATGTGTTGCCAAAGCATTCATTAAGAGGCTGAAGGATTCCTCCCCCAACAAGTGTTCAATTGTGACGAAACAGGCCTCTTTTGGAAGAAAATGCCAAAGAGGAACTACATCACATAGGAGGAAACGGCACTGCCAGGATACAAGCCTATGAAGGATAGGCTTACTCTTTTGTTCTGTGGTAATGCTAGTGGGGATTTCAAAGTGAAGCCTTTACTGGTGTATCACTCTGAAAATCCCAGTGTGTTCAAGAAAAACAATGTAATGCAGAGTATATTGTGTGTGATGTGCAAGGCTAACAATAAGGCATGGGTCACAAGGCTAATTTTCATCAAGACTCGGGCCAAACACTTCATAAAAAGAGAAAGGAAATGGGATCCAAGTGAAAGTAGTATTTGCTACAACAAATGAAAACTTATATTTACCATAAAAAACAAAATACTGTACCAGAGAGGAGCATAGTTCTGATCAGATTATAAACAGTATTCTGAATAAAATGACTGAAGAAACCATGCATCCTGAAGCCTTAATGCCTTTCAAAAATGTTGTCTTCAACTTTCATTGGAACTTGTATCAGATACTAAGGGGTCATTTGATTAAATATTTTTTAGTTCTCAAAAATTATTTCTAAAACAGGTGAACATCTGTGACCTACTTCCAATAGAATTACTTCACACTTTTCACAATTTTGCTGCATATAGTTTTTTATTGAATGTATTGTACTCTACCTACCAGCATATACAAGGGAGCTCATCTTGCTTCGTTCAAGGGGAGGAACCCACTTTGCCATCAAGGCATTCATTGCTGGGAATGTCACACCCTGGAAAAAACTATGAATTAGTTCTGTATACAGTACTGTATAGATATTGTATAGAGTACTATATAGGTACAGTAGGTACCTAGGTACATAGGTACCCCTATGGGTAACAGTGAGAAAAAGAAAAGGAAGCATCTGAAGTTATCAATAACCCAGAAGGTAGAGATACTGCAGAAGCCTGATCGTGGTGTGTCAGTGCGGTGTCTTACTGAAGAATATGGTGTTGAAACTACCACTGTTTATGATTTAAAGAAACAGAAAGACAAGTTACTAAAGTATTATAGTGACAGTGATGACCAAAACTAATGAAAAATAGGAAAACACTGCATAGGGTAAAAAACAAAGATCTTGACTGTGTGCTAATGGAGTTACAGCAAGCTGAACACTGACAATGATGCACCTGTTGGGCATTCCTCGAGTGATGGTGAAACTGCTGACATGGTGTCAAATACAAATAAGCGTGAGAATAGTAGTGATGATGATGACATTGTGAACACAGGTGAAAAAGTCCCTATAGGCGATATGATGAAAATGTGTGATCAGTTAATTGCTTGCCTTGAACAACGTGCATTTGTTACTGACATTAGGTGCCTGTCCAGTGCCTTCTTGAAGACAGCCAGGGGTCTATTGGTAATCCCTCTTATGTATGCTGGGAGGCAGCTGAACAGTCTTGGACCCTGGACATTTACTGTGTTGTCTCTCAACATACTCGTGGCGCCCTTGCTTTTCATCGGGGGAATGTTACATCTCCTGCCGAGTCTTTTGCTTTCGTGTGCAGGTTTGGTACCAACCCCTCCAGGACCTTCCAAGTGTATATTATCATATATCTCTCTCACCTGCATTCCAGGGAATGCAGATCAAGGACCTTCAACCGTTCCCAGTAATTTAGGTGCCTTATCGTACTTATGTGTGCCGTGAAAGTTCTTTGTACGCTCTCCAGGTCTGCAATGTCTCCAGCCTTGAAGGGGGCCATTAGTGTATAGCAGTATTCCAGCCTAGAGAGAACAAGCGATTTCAAGAGGATCATCATGGGCTTGGCGTCCCTAGTTTTGAAGGTTCTCATTATCCATCCTATCATTTTTCTAGCAGATGAGGTAGATACATTGTTGTGGTCTTTGAAGGCAAGATCCTCTGACATTATCACTCCCAGGTCCTTCACATTTCTTTTTTGCTCTATTGTATGGTTAGAATTTGTCATATACCCTGATACATTTTTAATTACCTCAAGTTTTCCATATTTGAATAGTTAAAATTTCTCCTCATTGAACTTTATATTGTTTTGAGTGGCCCATTTGAAGATCTGATTGATGTCCGTTTGGAGTCTTGCAGCATCTTCGATGGAGGTCACTCCCATGGCAATCCGGGTGTCATCCGCAAAGGAAGACATGGACCTATGGCTTACATCTCTATGTCCAAAATGAGGATGAGGAATAGAATGGGAGCGAGTACTGTGCCTTGTGGAACAGAGCTTTTCACCATGGCTACCTGGGACTTTACTCTGTTTACTATTACTCTTTGTGTTCTGTTTGTCAGGAAGTTATAGATCCATCTACCAACTTTTCCTGTTATTCCTTTGTCATGCATTTTGTGTGCTATTACACCATGGTCACACATCTGCATTTTGTTTATCCTCAACAGCATCCAGGACCTGGCCATAGTGATCCAGTAGCTGGGACAGGCAGGAGCAACCTGCTCTAAACCCATGTTGCCCTGGGTTGTGTAACTGATGGGTATCAAGGTGGTTGGCAATCTTTCTTCTTAGAACCCTCTCAAAGATTTTTATGATATGGGATGTTAGTGCTATTGGTCTGTAGTTCTTTGCAATTGCTTTACTACCACCTTTGTGGAGTGGGGCTATGTCTGTTGTTTTTAGTGTGTGGGGGATGACCCCCGTGTCCATGCTCCCTCTCCATAGAATGCTGAAGGCAGACAATAGGGTCCAGCTTTAAGGTGTTTCGCCTTACTGCATTCCACTAACATGGCAGTTTCAAATTATGACCAAAACTTGCTATATGGTTTCCGATCTTTCTAATGCGGCACACCCTACCGAGTTTGTTTACATTCTCCGTAAGCACATCTGTTTATTATGTCCGGAAACTTTCCCAAATTTCAAGTGTTTTAAAGTTATTTCATATTTTATATTCTTTCTTTCTTTCAACACACTGGCTGTATCCCACCGAGGCGGGGTGGCCCAAAAGGAAAAATGAAAGTTTCTCCTTTTACATTTAGTAATATATACAGGAGAAGGGGTTACTAGCCCCTTGCTCCTGGCATTTTAGTCGCCTCTTACAACACGCATGGCTTACGGAGGAAGAATTCTGTTCCACTTCCCCATGGAGGTAAGAGGAAATAAACAAGAACAAGAACTAGAAAGAAAATAGAAGAAAACCCAAAGGGGTGTGTATATATATGCTTGTACAAGAATGTGTAGTGTGACCTAAGTGTAAGTAGAAGTAGCAAGACGTACCTGAAATCTTGCATGTGTATGAGACAGGAAAAAAAAAAAAAGACACCAGCAATCCTACCATCGTGTAAAACAATTACAGGCTTCAATTTTACACTCACCTGGCAGGGCGGTAGTACCTCCCTGGGCGGTTGCTGTCTACCAACCTACTACCTAAAATATTTTATATGTACCTAAATGTACATACTGTGCAGGCATGCAGACACACATTAAAATCAATAAGTCTCTCTCTTCTCTTGGCGCCATATTAATAATAATACATAATCTCTTGGGCACATTAAATGTCATATATGTATTACATTAATATAAACATTTCCATTAATCCATGCATGATATTTTTTTCAAAATTATATAATAAACATGCTACATATAAACATGATAAATACACCCCACAGTAGAATAAATTAACATAAATATGAGATGTGGTAGCCAGGCGACTTGCAGGACTTGTGGTAGCCTGGCGACTTGTAGGACTTGTGGTAGCCAGGCGACTTGTAGTCCAACATCAGAGAAAATGTGTACACTATAATATTACTGGGGGTGACTAAAAAATTATTCCTTTCATATGCCTTCACTCAGAGCATCATTTCTTATAAAAATGGCATTACGTGGGAATGGGAGTGTTTCTCTTTATTTATTCTACTATATCAGTGTGGAGACAACGTGTACACAATGTAAAGTGTCTGTATTATGGTATAATACAAACATGTATGAACGAAAACCAGAGACGTTCGCCTGGTTTGTTTACATTACATGTGGGTGGGGTGGGGTGGGCTGCCTTGGCTGGCTACCATACTTCCCAAACCTGACTTCCTACAAACAAAACTCACCTCTCACCCTACATTAAGACTACAAAGCCGTTAACATGACTCACGAAATCGTAATGACACGATTGCAAACAAACCATACCACGGTCTGGAGTTTTGAGACTCTCTGATCATGGGTTCTATCCCCGCCCGTGGTATGGTTTTTTTTAAGACTACAAATATTTTAAGGTAATTAATGAATGTACTGTACATATATTTTATCGCTCTGGGGCACCTTAATTAAATGTCATAGTATATTATGTGTGGGTGGGGTGGGGTGGGCTGACCTGGCTGGCTACCATACTTCACAAACCTGACTTCCTACAAATAAAACTCACCTCTCACCCTACATTAAGACTACAAATATTTTAAGTTAAGTAATGGGTGTACTGTGTGTGTATTTTACTTTTTATTGTTTTTATGCCTAGTTCTATTGCTAACTTAATATAGTGTAAACCTGTTATCTGGCTTTATAGTAATCAGTTTACATTAATGTTTTTCACTGATTTCATCATTGCTTAGTTAATCTTAAGTTAATTTTAAGCCAGCCCGTAATGCTATGCATAGTATAAGTGGCTTTGGCATGCTGCTCTTATCTGTATTTTTTTTTTGTACCTCTGTAAGTGTGCTCAAATTATATGCATTTATAAGTGGAAAAAATGGTGTTCTGCTTTCCAGCAATGTCTGCTTTCTGGCAGTATCTTGGAACCTAACCTGCCATATAAGTGGGGCCCTAATGTATACCAGAAATGTTATAAATGGTGCAAAGGTGACATTAAAACAATATCAAAGAGAGCTGACACAAACCCACTACCATTATAATATGTTCCTTATGCAGCAACAAATTCATTTACCAACATGGTCATAGGAACGGAACTCCGTTGTTAAGTGAGGAGAGACTGTACTCTGATAATTATACTTATGTATACCTGTACCTAAATAAACTTACACACTCTGCTGGCATGCAGGTACACATTAAAATCACTAAGAATATCTCTCTAGTCTAGACACAATAATAATAATATTAATACGTAATAATAATAATAATCACTCTTGGGCATTAAATGTCTTATTTTACATTAATATAGACATATTCATTAATCCATCTATGGTATCTTCTTCAAAATTATATAAGAAACACATTACATTTTTTTTTTTTTTTTTTTTTCAACAAGTCGGCCGTCTCCCACCGAGGCAGGGTGACCCAAAAAAGAAAGAAAATCCCCAAAAAGAAAATACTTTCATCATCATTCAACACTTTCACCACACTCGCACATTATCACTGTTTTTGCAGAGGTGCTCAGAATACAACAGTCTAGAAGCATACACATATAAAGATACACAACATATCCCTCCAAACTGCCAATATCCCAAACCCCTCCTTTAAAGTGCAGGCATTGTACTTCCCATTTCCAGGACTCAAGTCTGACTATATGAAAATAACCGGTTTCCCTGAATCCCTTCACTAAATATTACCCTGCTCACACTCCAACAGATCGTCAGGTCCCAAGTACCATTCGTCTCCATTCACTCCTATCTAACACGCTCACGCATGCTTGCTGGAAGTCCAAGCCCCTCGCCCACAAAACCTCATTTACCCCCTCTCTCCAACCCTTTCGAGGACGACCCCTACCCCGCCTTCCTTCCCCTATAGATTTATATGCTTTCCATGTCATTCTACTTTGATCCATTCTCTCTAAATGACCAAACCACCTCAACAACCCCTCTTCTGCCCTCTGACTAATACTTTTATTAACTCCACACCTTCTCCTAATTTCCACACTCCGAATTTTCTGCATAATATTTACACCACACATTGCCCTTAAACAGGACATCTCCACTGCCTCCAACCGTCTCCTCGCTGCTGCATTTACCACCCAAGCTTCACACCCATATAAAAGTGTTGGTACTACTATACTTTCATACATTCCCTTCTTTGCCTCCATAGATAACGTTTTTTGACTCCACATATACCTCAACGCACCACTCACCTTTTTTCCCTCATCAATTCTATGATTAACCTCATCCTTCATAAATCCATCCGCCGACACGTCAACTCCCAAGTATCTGAAAACATTCACTTCTTCCATACTCCTCCCCAATTTGATATCCAATTTTTCTTTATCTAAATCATTTGACACCCTCATCACCTTACTCTTTTCTATGTTCACTTTCAGCTTTCTACCTTTACACACATTCCCAAACTCATCCACTAACCTTTGCAATTTTTCTTTAGAATCTCCCATAAGCACAGTATCATCAGCAAAAAGTAACTGTGTCAATTCCCATTTTGAATTTGATTCCCCAAAATTTAATCCCACCCCTCTCCCGAACACCCTAGCATTTACTTCCTTTACAACCCCATCTATAAATATATTAAACAACCATGGTGACATTACACATCCCTGTCTAAGACCTACTTTTACCGGGAAATAGTCTCCCTCTCTTCTACACACCCTAACCTGAGCCTCACTATCCTCATAAAAACTCTTTACAGCATTTAATAACTTACCACCTATTCCATATACTTGCAACATCTGCCACATTGCTCCTCTATCCACTCTATCATATGCCTTTTCTAAATCCATAAATGCAATAAAAACTTCCCTACCTTTATCTAAATACTGTTCACATATATGCTTCAATGTAAACACTTGATCTACACATCCCCTACCCACTCTGAAACCTCCTTGCTCATCTGCAATCCTACATTCTGTCTTACCTCTAATTCTTTCAATTATAACCCTACTGTACACTTTTCCTGGTATACTCACTAAGCTTATTCCTCTATAATTTTTACAGTCTCTTTTGTCCCCTTTCCCTTTATATAAAGGGACTATACATGCTCTCCGCCAATCCCTAGGTACCTTCCCCTCTTTCATACATTTATTGAACAAAAGTACCAACCACTCCAACACTATATCCCCCCCTGCTTTTAACATTTCTGTCATGATCCCATCAGTTCCAGCTGCTTTACCCCCTTTCATTTTACGTAATGCCTCATGTACCTCCCCCACACTTACATTCTGCTCTTCTTCACTCCTAAAAGATGGTATACCTCCCTGACCAGTGCATGAAATTACTGCCTCTGTTTCTTCCTTAACATTTAAAAGTTCCTCAAAATATTCTCGCCATCTACCTAATACCTTCATCTCCCCATCTACTAACTCCCCTACTCTGTTTTTAACTGACAAATCCATATTTTCCCTTGGCTTTCTTGTTTAACTCACTCCAAAATTTTTTCTTATTTTCATTAAAATTTCTTGACAGTGCCTCTCCCACTCTATCATCTGCTCTCCTTTTGCACTCTCTCACCACTCTCTTTACCTTTCTTTTACTCTCCATATATTCTGCTCTTCTTATAACACTTCTGCTTTGTAAAAACCTCTCATAAGCTACCTTTTTCTCTTTTATCACACCCTATACTTCATCATTCCACCAATCACTCCTCTTTCCTCCTGCACCCACCCTCCTATAACCACAAACTTCTGCCCCACATTCTAATACTGCATTTTTAAAACTATTCCAACCCTCTTCAACCCCCCCAGAGTTCGTCACGGCCACGCTAGCTGGAGATTCGTCTGTAAAAACTTGCATTTGTGGTCACAGAGGTGCCTGTGCTAACTTTCCTATGGTGTAGAAATATACCTAGTTGGATGAATCTTATTGTGGCTAGCTGGTCTAGTGGTTAGCGCGACGGGCTGGAGTTTTGAGACTCTATGACCGCGGGTTCAATCCCGGCCGGGGGTATGGTTTATTTGCAATCGTGTCATTACGATTTCTTAAGTCACCCATTACTCATCTTTGCACTATCCCACCTTTCTGCCAATAGTCGCTTATATCTCACTCGAACTTCCTCCTCCCTTAGTTTATACACTTTCACCTCCCTCTTACTTGTTGTTGCCACCTTCCTCTTTTCCCATCTACCTCTTACTCTAACTGTAGCTACAACTAAATAATGATCCGATATATCAGTTGCCCCTCTATAAACATGTACATCCTGGAGCCTACCCATCAACCTTTTATCCACCAATACATAATCTAATAAACTACTTTCATTACGTGCTACATCAAACCTTGTATATTTATTTATCCTCTTTTTCATAAAATATGTATTACTTATTACCAAATTTCTTTCTACACATAGCTCAATTAAAGGCTCCCCATTTACATTTACCCCTGGCACCCCAAATTTACCTACTACTCCCTCCATAACATTTTTACCCACTTTAGCATTGAAATCCCCAACCACCATTACTCTCACACTTGATTCAAAACTCCCCACGCATTCACTCAACATTTCCCAAAATCTCTCTCTCTCCTCTACACTTCTCTCTTCTCCAGGTGCATACACGCTTATTATAACCCACTTTTCACATCCAATCTTTATTTTACTCCACATAATCCTTGAATTAATACATTTATAGTCCCTCTTTTCCTGCCATAGCTTATCCTTCAACATTATTGCTACTCCTTCTTTAGCTCTAACTCTATTTGAAACCCCTGACCTAATCCCATTTATTCCTCTCCACTGAAACTCTCCCACCCCCTTCAGCTTTGTTTCACTTAAAGCCAGGACATCCAGCTTCTTCTCATTCATAACATCCACAATCATCTCTTTCTTATCATCTGCACAACATCCACGCACATTCAGACTTCCCACTTTGACAATTTTCTTCTTCTTATTCTTTTTAGTAATCTTTACAGGAAAAGGGGTTACTAGCCCATTGTTCCCGGCATTTTAGTTGACTTTTACAACACGCATGGCTTACGGAGGAAAGATTCTTATTCCACTTCCCCATGGATATAAAAGGAAAATTAATAAGACCAAGAACTATTAAGATAAAATCAAAGAAAACTCAGATGAGTGTGTATAAATAAATGTGTATATGTATGTGTAGTGTGACCTAAGTGTAAGTAGAAGTAGCAAGACATGCCTGTAATCTTGCATATTTATGAGACAGACAAAAGACATCAGCAATCCTACCATCATGTAAAACAATCACAGGCTTTCATTTTACACTCACTTGGCAGGACGGTAGTACCTCCCTGGGTGGTTGCTGTCTACCAACCTACTACAAGGAATACATAGAATATAAACATGATACAAACACCCACAGTACAATAAATTTCACATAAATATGAGGTGTGGTAGCCGGGCAGAGGAAAAAAATTATGTTTTCTCTGGTTCAGCACCAAAGGAAATGTGTATCAATGTGCATTCGATCCAGTGACTCCCTTTAACGCATTCAGCTTTGTATACAATTCTTGGCATGACTTCTTGTCACTTCTTCCTTTGTTTATGATGGCATCTAAACGTAGCTGTTAGAAATGACTAAACTCAGTAAATAAGGTATGTCAATGGTAATAATATTGCTCTGGGCTAGTGTAGGTAGCTGGAGTAGGGAGGGGGTCCCTGGCTACCTACACCTACCGATTACCTACATCTACTGGCTACTTACACCTACCCCTTACCTACACCGATCAGTTACCTACACCTACCGGCTACCTATACCTACTGGCTACCTACACCTACCGATACCTACGGGCTACCTACACCTGACTTCCTACAAATAAATACTACTCACCTCTTACCCTACATTAAAACTACACATATTATAAGGTAACTAATGAGTGAAGTGCATGTGTATTTTATCGCTCTGGGCCTCTTTAATCCTTTCAGGGTCAAGAGGCTCTCTCCTAAACTTGTACTCAGGTTCAAAAATTTTTCAGAAAAAAAAAAAAATTTCTTATGAAAAGATAGAGAATCTTTTCCCAATCATAAAGACACCAAAAGTATGAAATTTGATGGAAAACTTACGGAATTATGCTCTCGCGAAGTTAGCGTTCTCAACGATGCTTAACCATCGGTGATTTCACCCACTTTGAGCCTTATTTTCAGCCAATTCCAGTATACTAATCGACAAAAATCGTAACTATTTTGCTAGAATTCCATTTTTTCTATCAAATGAGTACAAGAAACCACCCATTTACCAATTTCAACTATCCAATAAAGTGGTCAGAAATTAGCAATTTTGCCAATTTCACACAAATTTCAAAAGATGCCAATTTCCAAATAGGGTCCAGAATAAACAAGACAGACATTCCTGGCACTAAAATAACATTTCCTCTGTTCATTAGCCACGTCCCCAGGCCCCTTTTACATTTCTTTTGCTTTCCACTTTGAATTTTTATACTCACAAATAATAGAAGATTTACTGTTATGCAGACTACTGCATTAGTGTAGAAATGGTATAAATAATATCAGCCCACTTGTGAAAGAATACTAGACTCACCAGTTGACGTGTATTGGACAAGTGGCATGATTTGTTTACTTTTGAACTTCGGCAAAAATCGAACATTTCAAGGTACTTTTCATTGTGAAAGCAATCAAAATCATCTCAATTTCTGTAATATGTCTTCCATTCCATAAAATGAGACCAGGAAACTAGAATACAACCATAAATACCAAACGAATACAGTGCAAAGTCGCTGTTTTAATCCAAAAACACGATCAAAGTTTTTTTTTCTCATTACGCACACTGTGCTGCAGGATTTTTTTTTATACTGCGCACACTGGCCACATAGACCCATTCTTTCATATGTAGGCCTACCAGCTTTCTCTTGCTAGATTTGAAGGCGCTAGAATTTAGGCGTACTAGTACGTCAATAACCCTGGTGCGTAAGCCATACTGGTACGTCGGAAACCCTGGAAGGGTTAAATACCGTATATTACACTTGGGAGTGGGAGCCAAGTCTACCTATGCCTGACTTCCTACAAATAAATACTACTCACCTCTAACCCTACATTAAGACAACAAATATTTTAAGGTAAGTAATGAATGTACTGTGTATGTATTTTACTTATTATTTTTTTAATGCTTAGTTCTACTGGTGGCCTGGTGGCTAAAGCTCCCGCTTCACACACGGAGGGCCCGGGTTCGATTCCCGGCGGGTGGAAACATTTCGACACGTTTCCTTACACCTGTTGTCCTGTTCACCTAGCAGCAAATAGGTACCTGGGTGTTAGTCGACTGGTGTGGGTCGCATCCTGGGGGACAAGATTAAGGACCCCAATGGAAATAAGTTAGACAGTCCTCGATGACGCACTGACTTTCTTGGGTTATCCTGGGTAGCTAACCCTCCGGGGTTAAAAATCCGAACGAAATCTTATCTTATCTTACTGCTAGCTTCATATATGTTGGTGTAAACTTGTTATCTGGCATTTCTATGCATTATCAGTGGAAAAAATGGCATTCTGCTTTCTGGCGGAAGCCTGGAACCTAACCTGCCATATAAAAGGGCCCCTACTGTACTTATCAAGATGTTAACCAAATGGCAGATCTGACAAAAGTCAGATAAGGTAGGTATCTCCAGTAACTGACCTATGTAAAGTTTTTTTTTTCCTAGTTAGATCAAATCTTTTTGAGTATGATATACACAGTATTTTTGTAACATACATCAGTACAGCATATTTTATTCAAAAGCAACAGAAGAAATTTTAATAATTTAACCCTTTGACTGTCGCAGTCATATATATACGTCTTACGAGGTACCGTGTCTGACGTATACATACTACTCATAAATTCTAGCGGCTTCAAATCAAGCAGGAGAAAGCTGGTAGGCCCACATGTGAGAGAATGGGTGTATGTGGTCAGTGTGCACCATATAAAAAAAATCCTGGAGCATGCAGTGCATAATGAGAAAAAAAAAACTCCGACAATTTTTTAATTAAAATGCTGACTTTGTGGTCTATTTTCGTATAGTATTTATGGTTGTATTCTCGTTTTCTTGGTCTCATTTGATAGAATGGAAAACATATTATAGAAATGGAGGTGATTTTGATTGATTTTACTATAAAAAGAATCTGGAAATGGAGCTCAAAGTAGGGGAAATGTTTGATTTTTGCCGATGTTCAAAATTGTCATTGTCCAATAAATGTCCAACTAGCCATTCTAATATGCAGTCATGAATGGGTTGATGTTATTTATACAATTATTACAGTATTGCAGTAGTCTGCGTAACAGTAAATCTTCTATTTTTTGTTTGAATAAAAATTCAAAATAGAAAGCAAGAGTAATATCAGAGGGGCCTGGAGACATGACTGATGAGCAAAGAAAATTTTATTTTGGAGCCAGGAATGTCTGCATTATTCATTCTGGACCTTATTTTGAAATTGTCATATTTTTTTAATTTTCGTGAAATTGGCCAAATTACAAATTTCTGACCACATTATTGGGTAGTTGAAATCGATAAATGGGCAGTTTCTTGTACTCACTTGATAGAAAAAATGGAGTTCTAAAGAAATAGCTATGAGTTTGGTCGACTGGAACAATGGAATTAGCCAAAAATAGGGCTCAATGTGAGCAAAATCACCGATTTGTAAATATCGCCAAGGTCGCTAACTTCGCGAGAGCGTAATTCCGTCAGTTTTCCATCAAATTTTGTGTTTTTGGTGTCATTACAATCGGGAAAAGATTCTCTATCATTTCATAAGAATTTTTTTTTTTTTTTTTAAATTTTGCGACACCAGGAGACACCTCAGGATTGGGGGTTGCAACAGTCAAAGGGTTAAAAAAAAATTAATACTGTATAAAAATCCACATTTAACCAAACTGTACTAATGCATGGAAATGATCAGTAAATCAAGGTTTTTTTATTATTATCACACCGGCCGATTCCCACCAAGGCAGGGTGGCCCGAAAAAGAAAAACTTTCACCATCATTCACTCCATCACTGTCTTGCCAGAAGGGTGCTTTACACTACAGTTTTTAAACTGCAACATTAACACCCCTCCTTCAGAGTGCAGGCACTGTACTTCCCATCTCCAGGACTCAAGTCCGGCCTGCCGGTTTCCCTGAATCCCTTCATAAATGTTACTTTGCTCACACTCCAACAGCACGTCAAGTATTAAAAACCATGTATTTATAAAAACATGTATTTATAAGGCACTATGCCTTTTGTACAAAAATAAACTAACCATACCTATGCCAAATATAACTATACAGGTGGGCCCTGCTGATACAGCACATTAGGCTCTAGGCTACTGCTGTAAAGCAAAATCCACTGTAACGTGAAAACATAGCTTTTTTTCACTTTCAAATGCATATAAAAGCCTGATAACATATTTACACTATCATATATTAACCCTTTGGGGGTTTAAAACGTACTAGAATGTCTTACGACACAGAGTTTTTGATGTACTAGTACGCCTAAATTCTAGCGCCCTCAAATCTAGTGAGAGAAAGCTGGTAGGCCTACATATGTAAGAATGGGTCTATGTGATTAGTGTGTGCAGTATAATAAAAATCCTGCAGCACACAGTGCGTAATGAGAAAAAAAAACTTTGACCGTGTTTTTGGATTAAAACAGCGACTTTGCAGTGTATTTTCGTATGGTATTTATTTGGTCTCATTTTATAGAATGGAAGACATATTACAGAAATTGAGATGATTTTGACTGGTTTTACAATGAAAAGTACCTTGAAATTGAGCTCAAAGTAGCAGAAATGTTCGATTTTTACCAAAGTTCAAAGGTAAACAAATCATGCCAAGCGTCCAATACACATCAACTGGTGAGTCTAATATTTTTTCACAAGTGCGCTGATATTATTTATACCATTTCTACACTAATGCAGTAGTCTGCATAACAGTAAATCTTATTTTTTTATTGTAAGAATAAAAATTCAAAGTGGAAAGCCAAAGAAATATAAGAGGGGCCTGGGGATGTGACTAACGAACAGAGAACTTGTTATTTTAGTGCCAGGAATGTCTTTCTTGTTTATTCTGGGCCCTATTTGGAAATTGGCATCTTTTGAAATTTGTGTGAAATTGGCAAAGTTGCTAAATTCTGACCACTTTATTGGATAGTTGAAATCGGTAAATGGGTGGTTTTTTGCACTCATTCGATAGAAAAAATGGAGTTTTAGCGAAATGGTTATGACTTTTGTTGACTAGTACACTGGAATTGGCCAAAAATAGGGCTCAAAGTAGGCAAAATCGCCAATGTGTAAACATCTTTGAGACCGCTAACTTCGCGAGAGCATAATTCCATAAGTTTTCCATCAAATTTCATACTTTTGGTGTCATTATGATCGGGAAAAGATTCTCTATCTTTTCATAAGAATTTTTTTTTTTTTTTTTAAATTTGGCCGACCCTGAGAACAAGTCTCTGAGAGGACCTGTCGACCCCCAAAGGATTAAGTGAGCAACAGAGCTAGTCCTAAAAAATACATATATGGTACACACATTACTTACCTTAAAATATTTTCATCCTTAGCATATAGTGAGTTGCGAATATATTTTTTTTGTAGGAAGTCTGAATAAATGAAGAATAGGTATAACTGAAAACTGCTGCATTAGCAAAATGCTGTAAAGTGCTGTAAAGTGGAGCCTGCCTGTATTTGATAAAATACTGAAATAAAAGAATGCTGCAGAAACTGGTGATGAGTAGCCAATGCTTACTTCCACACAGCACTGTAGCCACTACTTACTTCCACACAGCACTGTAGCCACTACTTCCACACAGCACTGTAGCCACTACTTTCATCCACAAAGCAATTTAGTCACTACTTGCATCGTCTCACCACTTTAACCACTACTTACATCCATGCAGCACTTTAGCCACTACTTACATCCACACAGCATTTCAGAAATTACCTATACTAACAAGGTATATCAACCACTACATGCATCAACAAAGTATAGTAACCACTATGGTGATTGCCCCCAAAATATATTTGTAGTGTTTTAACTAGAGTATATGAGGGCAGAGTTCTTCCCTGGTATGCTACACTTTAGGCTTTATTGAGAATTTCAATAAAATACTTCTCTATCATGGCTCAATAAATTGTAACAGCACAATTTGTAAATAACTCATAGCAAAAAGGGCTGGAACCCATGGGAAGCCAGTCCTAAAACTAGCACACTGGCCAGTTAATCCTAAAAATGGTTGCCATGCATTTAAAAAAAAAAATGTAGCAACTTCTTCTCTATCATGTTACAATTTCAATGTAGGTCACTTTGAGACTCACCTCTCCTAAACCTTCCACAACTCGAAGTGCGATAAGTAATGGTGTACTTGTATGTGCCACCACTGGGGTTACAAGAGTCAAGATAGATGTGACAAGAACTCCTACACCGAAGACTACCTTGCCACCTATGAGTTCTCCTAACCGTCCTCCAATCATGTTAGTCAGCACATACCCCCAGAAGAAAGATCCCAAGATCAGTCCTTGCTCATACTCATCCCATGCAAATTCTCCATCCTGTAAAAAAAATATATATATATATATATATATATTTTTTTTTTTCAACAAGTCAGCATTTATAAATAACAATAATTTTTTATTTCCAAAATGTATACAACTGTTACAAAATTAGGAGATGTGTATCTCTAACTTTATGGAAAACCCCTGGTTGTGCAGAGCTTTTTTGACAAACTAAGACTACAACACAAAACTACATAACAATGTATAGTTGAAGTTAGATTAAAAGAATGCTTATTTTGATGTAACTGAGTAGTTTGAAGATAAGACTATTAAATAATCTTAAGTAATAAAACTTGGTAAATTAAGACAGCAATGTTATATGAAGAGATAAGACATAACTGAAATGATAATTTTGGACATTCTAAGAATTACTGAGGGGCAGCAATATACGTAGTGGTGACAAACAGTATATATGAAAGATAACTGGGTCTATATAAACAGGACACATTAAACATGTATAGTCAAAGTATATCAAATTTACAGCAGATTCAAGAGGCATTTTTTAACAATATATTTGAAGCAGTTGGCAGATAGAGAACATTTTGCATCTTCAAGTAGTATATTCCATTTTATAACTTTTTATTTGCATGAAGTTCCTAAAGAAATGCACCGGAGTACAGTGATACCAACACTTACATGGGTGTGATGTATGGGCTTCAAATGTTGCATCAAGGAGGAGGTAAGATGCAGTGGAAACATGATGGTTGAGAGCAATGTGTGGTGTAGTATTGTGCAATAGATATGTACTATGCATCAGAATTAGAAGACAGTGTGGGGTTATAAAAGATATCATTCATAGGGCATAGGAGGGGTTGTTGATGTGCTATGGGCATTTGGTAAGTTTATTTTGTATGCATAATATAATTTTACAAAGCATATTTTTCTATTACACATGGAAAAGCCCATAGTTGTTCAATGCACTTTGGGGAGACTTAAAATTAAACTTACAATAAAATAGTTATAGAATTGTTATACATATTACATAGTTTCTTTTTTTAACTCAACAGCCATCTCTTTCCAAGGTTTAATACATAAATGTTGATGATAAATAAAAGAATTTATATGGAGTTTGAAGAAGGAAGTAAAGTGATTATGCTAATTAATAACTAATGAGCACAGCAACAGATATGGAGACAAGTACAAAGGCAATTTAAGTAATAAATCGTGTAATAATTTTTAATTATTACAATAAGTGGATTTAGAAAAGGCACATGAAAGGGTGGATAGAAGAGTAATATGGTAGATACTGGATGTATATGGAACAGGTGGTAGGTTACTTAAAACAGTTAAGAGCTTTTATAGTGAGGCTCAGGTTAGGGTTTGTAGGAGAGAGGGGAATTATTTTCCAGCAAAAGTAGGACTTAGGAATGTGTAATATCACCATGGTTGTTCAACATATTTGTAGATGGGGTTGTAAGTGAATGCAGGGGTGTTGGGGAGAGGTGTGGGATTAAAAGATAAAGAATCTAATACGAAGTGGGAGTAGTCACAGATGCTTTTTGCCCATGACACAATGCTTTTGGGATTTTCTGAATAGGAGTTGGAAAAGTTAGTGGACAAATTTGGAAGGGTATGCAAAAGACAGAAATTAAAAGTGAACATAGGAAAGACCAAGGTGATGAAGTTAAAAATTTAGGTAATGATAAAATCAGATATCAGATTGCAAGGAGGATATATGGAGGAAGCAAGTGTTCAGATATTTAGGAGTGGACTTGTCAGCAGATGGGTCTATGAAAGATGAGGTGGACTACAGAATTCACGAGGGAGGAAAAACATGGGCAGTGTACTGAGGCATCTGTGAAGGCAAAGAACATTGTCCATGGATACAAAAAAAGGCAATGTATCAGAGTATACAGGTGCCAATACCTATATGGGTGTGAAGCATAGGTTTTGAACAGCAGCATGGAGGAGCTGGAAGCAGTGGAAATGTCATGTCTGAGAGCAATGTTTAGTGTGAATATTATTTACAGAATTCATAGTTTGGAAATTAGAAAAGGTGTGGTGTTACTAAGATTATTATCCAGAGGGCTGAGGAGGGGTTGCTGAGGTGGTCTGAACATTTTGAGAAGATGAAGCAAAATATGAATACTTAGAGGATGTATAAATCTGTAATGAAGGGAAGAAGGGATAGAGCTCATGCCAGGAAAGGTTGAATGGAGGGGCTTGGACACCCAACAGGCATGTGTAAGCATGTTAGATAGAATTGAATGAAGGGAAGTGGTTTTTATGATCTGATGTGCTGTTGAAGTGAGAGTAAGATAACATTTATGAAGGGATTAAGGGAAACTGGTTAGCCAGACTTGAGTTCTGGAGGTGGGAAATACAGTGCCTGCACTCTGAAGGTGGGGTGGGGAGACTGCAGTTTGGAGGGGCATTTGAACAGTAGTGTCAGCACACCTCTGGCAAGATGGTGATAGAGTGAGTGATGGTGAAAGTTTCTTCTTTTTCAGATCACCATACCTTGGTGGGAGACAACTAGTGTGTTAAAAGAAAATAGTCATTATTCAATGAAAAGCTCTTCTTACAATAACTATATCAAAATTAAGTGATTATAACATATGGTACAATTTTGGGGAGTAAAAGAATAGTCAAGACAAGTGGTACAGGATGAATATCTTAAAACTTAAAAGCTAAATTTCAAAGGGGTGTCTGACACAATATACTGTATTGCTATCATGAATCACACAAGGGTAAAGTGTTTTTTAACAATTTTAAAGCAGATGACAAATAAGAAACCTTTGGAATCTTCTTGTAGTACTCCAAATTTTGGAGACAAACAGGACAGAATGACAGCTTACATAGCTGCATCAATTTAAGTTGCATTATGGGGTCCATTAACCCCTTAACTGTCCAGACATAGATCTACGTTGTTACCACTAGCCCTCCAAACGTAGATCAACATTTTATTTTTCCTGCCTTCAAATTTGGGGCGATAGGCCTGAGCGGCCTAGACATGAGAGAATGGGTCTGCACACTCAATGTGCACCGTATGAAAAAAATTGGGGACCCCGCGGTACTGCATGGTAGCACCAGTTAGTTTCAGCTCCATCTTGGGTCAACATCATGGCAAACCCTCATGATTCAATCACGCCTCGTCGTATTAACACTCTTATTCGAGGAAAGTGATATAGAACATGAGTTTACTGGATCTGAGACCGATGTGGCCACTAATGATCAAGGAATTAGTGAAAATATTGACGATAACCCAGATTACCCTTAGCCCATCACCTCTGGGGTGACCAGTGTGACCACACCAGACCCTCAGCAAAGCACCTCTGGGATGGCCACTGTGGCCACACCAGACCCTTGGCCAAGCACCTGTGGGGTAGCAACTATGCAAGAGGAAATTATCATCTTCTGTTATTTTTAGTGAAGAGAATGAAAGTGATATAAATGATGATGAGATTGATTTTATGCCCTTAGAGGATTTGTCAAGTGATAGTGATTTACATTATTCTCCAGTGAAGTGTTCCTTTAGGCATCATTGCCTTCATTCAGGCAGTGTGCCATATGCAGTTTCCAAGGGTCACGGGATGTCATGATTGAAAACCCCAGCCACTGATAGTGATAATGATCATGAAGAAGAATATGTGGGGATGGAGGAAGAGGAGGTGGTCGTGGTGGGTGGCATGGTGCCTGGGCTGCATGGCACGGTTGGTAGGCAGACAAAGGACTGCCTGGCACCCCCTCAACCATGTGCTACCTCCACTCCTGTCCCTCCTCCTGCTACCCCATGCCCCATGCCACAGGTCCACCCTGAACCATCTGACCATGAATGGAACTAGACACAAAGTAGAACAATCGTGCCACATCCTTTCGATTTTGATGCCAGTGGAAGTGGCATCCTCCCAGAATGTCCCATCACGAATGAGTCTACAGAGTTAGACTTTTTCCAATTATACTTTGACAAGCCGATAATGAACCTGATTGTCACCCAGACAAACAATTACTACTGCTATATAATGGAGAGCACAGAGGTTGCAGAACTGTCACGGCTGCACAGGTGGAAAGATACAACTGTGGCAGAAATGTATTTATTCCTTGGCACTGTCATGCTTATGCCCCCTACGTATAAGCACAATCACGGATCACCTGTCACAAGACTTACAGAGGGAAAATTCTTAGGAATCCACCTTGACAGTAACCTCAAATTTCAGACACATATACAACAAATCTCCAAGAAAATCTCTAAGACGTAGGCATACTATCAAAGATACGGTACTATGTTCCACAACCAGCTCTCCTTGCCCTGTATCACTCACTCTTTTACCCCTATCTCACCAATGGAATTTGTGCATGGAGTTCAACAACAATAAACCATCTCAGACCAATAATAACACAGCAAAAGGCTGCAGTCAGAATGATAAATTCTCATTCCAGACAACATACTCCATGAATATTCAAAAGTCTAAACTTACTCACCAGAGAGAACATCCATACCTATTATTGTGCCTACTACATACATAGAACACCACACTCAAATATAAACCCTCCACTCAAACTTCTCTTTACCAACCTTAACAGGACACACGACTACAACACAAGGCACAGATCACTCTTTGATGTTCCTCTTGTCCATCTCACACTATGTAAAAACTCTATGCACATAAAAGGCCCAAAAATTTGGAATTCATTAAGAGAAATACCAAAGGAACCCTGCATTCACATTGCTAAACTCACAAACTAGTATTTATTCACTTAGCCATAATACCAACTTACCTCATAATTTGTAATATTTTAACCCTTTGACTGTCGAAAGGCCCAATCCTGAAGTGTCTCCTGGTGTCGCAAAATATTCGAAAAAAAAAAATTATTTTTTCTTATGAAAATGTTAAGATTATTTTTCTGATTGTTTTAGTCCCCCCCAAAAAATTTTCCCATCAGTACTTACCCAGATATAGAGGCATGAAGTTTGCAGAAAATGAGCCGCGTATGGCAACAGCGGCGACTGCCGCTCACCCGGTAAACTTTAGTTTACTTGTATTTGAAGGTTTGTTGTTTTTTTTCACTATTTTATTTTTTCACATAACTTATGTGGCCTGTGAGACCAAAGTAAGGTGCAATGTACATATATACACTCGTTGTATACAACACAATAAGCACACAAACATAATTATCAATATATTGTTTACAAAACTTGTTTACAAAAACAAACAATACAAAAAATTGTTTATTACTATTGTTCTATAATATATATACCAATATACAGTCACTGAACATATTCCTAGAAGTTCTGCAGCTTGTGGAACTCTTTGAAACATGGTGTCATACACAGTGGTGTTTTACACTCCTCACACATAAAACATGGTGTCATACACAGTAATGTTTTACACTCCTCACACATAAAACATGGTGTCAGACACAGTAATGTTTTACACTCCTTACACATAAAATCAGTGTGTGTGCATTTTGTGGAAGTTTTTTTTATGTGCAAAGACAAAATACCTCGTCTGAGCAGTTTTCTTCAAAGTATTAGCAGGCAGTTGTGTTATGTAGTTATCCTAGGTAAATGGTCGTGTGTCATCATTCCTTCCTTCCTAATTTCCTTCATTCCTTTCCTACCTGAAGGCTACCTGGAGGGCATTCCACCTCTCTTCCTACATTCCTTCATCTGTCCTTCCTTACTTTTTTTCCTTCCTTTCATCTAGTCCTTCCTTCATTCCTGCCTTCCCTTCTTGCTTCTGGTTTCTATAATATATATACACATATATAGTCACTAGATACTTTCATAAAACTGCTATTATCACCCTTCAGCAAGTTTGTCTTGGGAGCGAGTGTGTGGCTTATAATTGTTTTGAGTCAGGAGTGGGCAGCTGTCAAAATGACATATTGTCTCATCACTCACTCCCCCTACTGCCTGTCAAAACAATGGGGTCCGATGCTGCTCCCCCTCCATTTTATCTAATTATCTTTCTCCCTCATTCTATCTCTTTCTCTCTGTCTGTCTATCTCTGTCTCACAGGTACACGTAAATACAAGTACAGTGGACCCTCGACCAGCGATGGCATCGATTAACGATAAATCTGACTAGCGATACATTTTATCGCAAAAATTTTGCCTCGATTAGCGCTAAAAAACTCGACCAACACTATTCGTTCCGTCTGAGACGCGTCCACTTCTGGCCAGTGTTTACAAGCCAGCCAGCCACCGCGGTCGCTTCCAAGCATACAATTGGAACATTTCATATTATCACAGCCTTTTTAGTGATTGCACTTGCAAAATAAGTCACCATGGGTCCCAAGAAAGCTTCTAGTGCCAACCCTACAGCAAAAAGGGTGAGAATTACTATGGATACGAAGAAAGAGATCATTGCTAAGTATGAAAGTGGAGTGCATGTCTCCGAGCTGGCCAGGCTGTACACAAAACCCCAATCAACTATCGCTACTATTGTGGCCAAGAAAACGTCAATCAAGGAAGCTGTTCTTGCCAAAGGTGCAACTATGTTTTCGAAACTGAAATCGGAAGTGATAGAAGATGTTGAGAGACTGTTATTGGTATGGATAAATGAAAAACAGATAGCAGGAGATAGCATCTCTCAAGCGATCATATGTGAAAAGGCTAGGAAGTTGCATGACGATTTAATTAGAAAAATGCCAGCAACTAGTGGTGATGTGAGTGAATTTAAGGCCAGCAAAGGTTGGTTTGAGAGATTTAAGAATCGTAGTGGCATACATAGTGTGATAAGGCATGGTGAGGCTGCCAGTTTGGACCAAAAAGCAGCTGAAAAATATGTGCAGGAATTCAAGGAGTACATAGACAGTGAAGGACTGAAACCTGAACAAGTGTTTAATGGTGACACTGACAATGTTGTGAAACACTTTAGGAATGTCATAAAGGAACTGGAGGTACAGGCCTCTATGGGCAGATATGTTGAGCGACAGAGGTCCAGTGACTCTCAAGCTGGTCCTAGTGGCATTAAAAGAAGAAGGGAAGTAACCCCGAAAAAGGACTTGCCACCTCAAGTCCTAATGGAAGGGGATTCCCCTTCTAAACACTAAGACCATCAACACACTCCCCTCTTCCCATCCCATCAATCATCACCAGATCTTCAATAAAGGTAAGTGTCATGTAACTGTGCATGTCTTCTTCAGTTTGTGTGTATTAACCCTTTGACTGTTTCAGGCCCCTCTCTGAAACTGTCATTCTATGTCGCCAAATATTCAAAAAAAAAAAAAATTATTTTTTCTTATGAAAATGTTAAGATTATTTTTCTGAGTGTTTTAGTCCAAAAAAAAAAATTTTTGCCATCGGTACTTACCGAGATATAGAGCCGTGAAGTTTGCAGAAAATGAGCCGCGTATGGCAACAGCGGCGACTGCCGCTCACCCGGTAAACTTTAGTTTACTTGTAATTGAAGGTTTTTTGTTTATTTCACTATTTTATTTTTTCACATAACTTATGTGGCCTATGAGACCAAAGTAAGGTGCAATGTATATATATACACTCGTTGTATACAACACAATAAGCACACAAACATAATTATCAATATATTGTTTACAAAACTTGTTTACAAAAACAAACAAACAATCATCCTCCTCCTCCTCCTTCTCCTCCTCCTCCTCCTTCTCCTCCTCCTCCTTCTCCTCCTCCTCCTCCTCCTCCTCCTCCTCCTTCTCCTCCTTCTCCTCCTCCTTCTAGTCCTCCTTCTCCTCCTCCTTCTCCTCCTCCTTCTTCTCCTCCTTCTTCTCCTCCTCCTCCTCCTTCTCCTCCTCCTTCTCCTTCTCCTCCTTCTCCTCCTCCTCCTCCTCCTCCTTCTCCTTCTAATCCTCCTTCTCCTCCTCCTTCTCCTTCTAATCCTCCTTCTCCTCCTCCTCCTTCTCCTCCTTCTCCTCCTCCTCCTCCTCCTCCTCCTCCTCCTCCTCCTCTTCCTTTCTTCCCTCCTCCTCCTCCTCCTCCTCTTCCTCCCCTCCTCCCCCTCCTCCTCCTCCATTGCTTTTGGTCTCAAACTCCTCCAAATCATGAAATTGATCTTCACTGACACTTCCATCTGTGTTAGAGCATCACTTGGGAAGAGAAGAGTCCCAGATTTGCTGGGGAATCACATATTTCTTACCGCTAGACATGCTGAAAAAGGACAACTGAAATGGCATTCCCACAATGCACCACTGGCTCCCCGATTTTTTTTATATGGTGCACACTGACCATGGAGACCCATTCTCTCACATGTGGGCCTACCAGCTTTCTCCTGCTTGATTTGAAGCTGCTAGAATTTATGCGTATAAATACGTCAGAAACATTGGCTCGTAAGACGTATTTATACGTCGGAAACAGTCAAAGGGTTAAAATTAATATTTCATGTGTTAAAATTTTTTTTTTCAATACTTTTGGGTGTCTTGCACGGATTAATTTGATTTCCATTATTTCTTATGGGGAAAATTAACTTGACTAACGATTATTTTGACTAACGATGAGCTCTCAGGAACGGATTAATAGAGTTGGTCGAGGGTCCACTGTATACATAGTGTAAATTACCTAGGATAACCCAAAAAAATCCAGACAAAGTGCTATACTCTGCTTGAAGATGTGAGTAAACGTGATGATGACACAGTCTTGTGGCTCTCTCTGAGACAGAGCTAGACGGATAGACAGGGAGCTTGGCAGACAGACAAATAGACAGACAGACAAATGTTTGTTCGTCTCCTCCTCCTCCTCCTCCTCCTTATGCTCCTCCTCCTCCTTCTCCTCCTTCTTCTCCTCCTTCTCCTCCTCCTCCTTCTCCTCCTCCTCCTTCTCCTCCTCCTCCTTCTCCTCCTCCTCCTTCTCCTCCTCCTCCTTCTCCTCCTCCTCCTTCTCCTCCTCCTTCTCCTCCTCCTCCTTCTCCTCCTCCTTCTTCTCCTCCTCCTTCTCCTCCTCCTCCTTCTCCTCCTCCTCCTTCTCCTCCTCCTCCTTCTCCTCCTCCTACTCCTCCTCCTTCTCCTCCTCCTCCTCCTTCTCCTCCTCCTCCTCCTTCTCCTCCTCCTTCTCCTCCTCCTTCTCCTCCTCCTTCTCCTCCTCCTCCTCCTCCTTCTCCTTCTCCTCCTCCTCCTCCTCCTCCTCCTTCTCCTCCTCCTTCTCCTCCTCCTCCTTCTCCTCCTCCTCCTTCTCCTCCTCCTCCTCCTTCTTCTCCTCCTCATCCTTCCCCTCATCCTTCTCCTCCTCCTCCTTCTCCTCCTCCTCCTTCTCATCCTCCGCCTTCTCATCCTCCGCCTTCTCATCCTCCGCCTTCTCATCCTCCGCCTTCTCATCCTCCTTCTCCTTCTCCTCCTCCTCCTCCTCCTTCTCCTCCTCCTTCTCCTCCTCCTTCTCCTTCTCCTCCTCCTTCTCCTTCTCCTCCTCCTCCTTCTCCTCCTCCTCCTTCTCCTCCTCCTTCTCCTCCTCCTCCTTTTCCTCCTCCTCCTTCTCCTCCTTCTCCTTCTCCTCCTCCTTTTCCTCCTCCTCCTTCTCCTCCTCCTCCTCCTCCTTCTCCTCCTCCTCCTCCTTCTCCTCCTCCTTTTCCTCCTCCTTCTCCTCCTTCTCCTCCTCCTCCTTCTCCTCCTCCTCCTTCTCTTCCTCCTCCTTCTCTTCCTCCTCCTTCTCTTCCTCCTCCTTCTCCTCCTCCTCCTCCTCTCCTTCTCCTCCTCTTCCTCCTTCTCCTCCTCCTCCTCCTCTTCCTCCTTCTCCTCCTCTTCCTCCTTCTCCTCCTCCTCCTCCTTCTCCTCCCTCCTCTCCTTCTCCTCCTCCTCCTTCTCTCCCCTCCTCTCCTCTCCTTCTCCTTCTCCTCCTCCTTCTCCTCCTCTCCTTCTCTTCCTCCTCCTTCTCCTCCTCCTCCTTCCTCCTTCTTCTCCTTATCTTCTTTCTCCTTCTCCTCCTCCTTCTCCTCTTCCTCCTCCTTCTCCTCCTCCTCTTCCTCCTCCTTCTCCTCTTCCTCCTCCTCCTTCTCCTCTTCCTCCTACTCCTCTTCCTCCTACTCCTATTCCTCGTCCTCCTTCTCCTTCTCCTATTCCTCCTTCTCCTCTTCCTCCTCCTCCTCCTTCTCCTCTTCCTCCTCCTCCTCTTCCTCCTCCTCCTCCTCTTCCTCCTTCTCCTCTTCCTCCTCCTTCTCCTTCTCCTCTTCCTCCTTCTCCTTCTCCTCATCCTCCTTCTCCTTTTCCTCGTCCTCCTTCTCCTCCTCTTCCTCCTTCTCCTCTTCCTCCTTCTCCTTCTCCTCTTCCTCCTTCTCCTTTTCCTTCTCCTCCTCCTTCTTCTTCTTCTCCTTCTCCTCCTCCTTCTTCTTCTCCTTCTCCTTCTCCTCCTCCTTCTCCTCCTCCTTTTCCTTCTCCTCCTCCTTCTTCTCCTTCTCCTCCTCCTTCTTCTCCTCCTTCTCCTCCTTCTTCTCCTTCTCCTCCTCCTCCCTCTTCTCCTTCTCCTCCTCCTGCATCTCCTCCTCCTCCTCCTCCTTCTCCTCCTCCTTCTTCCTCCTTCCTCATCCTCCCTCCTCCTCCTCCCTCCTTCCTCCACCTCCCTCCTTCCTCCTCCTCCCTCCCTCCTCCTCCTCCCTCCCTCCTCCTCCTCCCTCATTCCTCCCTCCTTCCTCCTCCTCCTTCATTCCTCCTCCTCCCTCCTTCCTCCTCCTTCCTTCCTCTTCCTCCTTCCTTCCTCTTCCTCCTTCCTTCCTTCCTTCCTCCTCCTCTTCTTCCTCCTCCTCCTCTTCTTCCTCCTACTCCTCTTCTTCCTCCTCCTCCTCTTCTTCCTCCTCCTCCTCCTCTTCTTCCTCCTCCTCCTCTTCCTCCTCCTCCTCCTCTTCTTCCTCCTCCTCCTCTTCTTCCTCCTCCTCTTCTTCCTACTCCTCCTCCTCTTCTTCCTACTCCTCCTCCATTGCTTTTGGTCTCAAACTCCTCGAAATCATGAAATTGATCTTCAATGACACTTCCATCTGTGTTAGAGCATCACTTGGGAAGATAAGAGTCCCAGATTTGCTGGGGAGTCACATATTTCTTACCGCTAGACATGCTGAAAAAGGACAACTGAAATGGTATTCCCACAATGCACCACTGGCTCCCAGATTTTTTTTATATGGTGCACACTGACCATGGAGACCCATTCTCTCACATGTGGGCCTACCAGCTTTCTCATGCTTGATTTGAAGCCGCTAGAATTTATGCGTATAGATACGTCAAACACGGTATCTCCTATGACGTATATGTACGACCACGACAGTCAAAGGGTTAAAATTAAGAATTAATCTAAGTCTACCCGAAATGCTTAGCCATGCTAGGTGTTCTAGTGGCCCCCTCTGTAATTAGTATTTTACTACATGTAAACCACACAATAACCAAATTCTGTAAACTCAGCATTGTAATCCTTATAGAGAATAAACTTTGAATTTGAATTTGAATTTGTCTGTACATCAATTTAAGACTCTTCTTAACCCGTAAACGGTCCAAGCAGATCTACGTTCATATGTGTAGTGCTCCAAAAGTAGATCTACGTTTTTTTACATATTTTCAAATACAACAAAAAAAAAATAGATCAAAGTTCTTTTATACATTTTCAAATGTAAAAATAAAAAAAAAGATCTACTTTTTTTACATACTTTCATATGTTGAAAAAACGTATACAGTGGTCCCTCAATAATCGTCTGGCCTGAAAGTCGTCCATTTCGGAAATAGTCCCATTATTTCGTCAAAACATTGGCTCGCAAATGGTCCGAAACTCGCTAATCGTCCTTCGTCCTGGACGCGTACTCACGCTCTGAGCCACCTCGGCCTCCCTTCCCAGCCAGTGTGCCATTGTTTACCAGTGAGCGACAGTCCCCTCACGTGTTCATACGAAATATTTCATAATATTCCATTCATTTTAGTGCTTGCAAATGCTAAATAAGCTACCATGGCTCCAAAGACAGCTTCTAGTGCCAAGCCTTTGGTAAAGGTGAGAAATACGATTGAATTTAAGAAAAACATCATTGAACAATATGAAAGTGGCGTACATGTGGGCGAACTGGCCAGTATAACCATATCTTCCATCATAGCCAAGAAAAAGAAAATCAAGGAAGCTGTTGTTGCAAAGGGGGTAAATATGCTGACAAAAATGAGATCACCAGTACTCGAAGATGTTGAGAAGTTATTATTGGTGTGGATAAACGAGAAACAATTAGCAGGAGATAGTCTTATGATGTCGCTTATTTGTGAAAAGGCTAGGCACTTGCATGACAATTTAGTAAAGAAATTGCCGGCAACTAGTGGTGATGTGAGTGAATTTAAGGCCAGCATACACAGTGTGATAAGGCAGCTCAGAATCTTGCTGCAGAGGAGGAGGAAGAGAGATGGAAGAAGGTGCCTTCTTCAGAATTTAAGGAGATTTTTGAAATGTGGGATAAGATGGAAAGATTTATGGAGAAATATCACCCTGAGAAGGATGTTGCAAGCCATGTTGGCAACATGTACAGTGACAGAGTCTTGGCCCATTTTAGGGAAGTTTTAAAGAGACACCAGAAACAGAGCTCTCTGGACAGTTTTTTTGCGAGACAGGACTCCAGTGACTCTCAAGCTGGTCCTAACGGCATTAAGAAACAGTGAAGAGAAGTAATCCCAGAAAAGCACTTGATAGCTGAGGTGTTGATGGAAGGGGATTCCCCTTCCAAACAGTAATTCAATGTCTCTCCTCCTCCAGTCTTCCATACACTAAGAAGAATCGCCAATAAAGGTAAGTGTTAAGCTGTTAATGTTTCATTCATCATGTCCCATTGTATTGTTTATGTACCATATCTATATTTCATGTAAAAAAAATTTTTTTTTGTTTTAATACTTCTGGGTGTCAGGAACGAATTAATTGGATTTACATTATTTCTTATGGGGAAAATTGATTCGAAAATCGTCTATTTCGATAATAGTCCCACTTCCAGGAACGGATTAAGGACGATAATTGAGGGACCACTGTATATACATTTGGACCATTTACAGGTTAAAAACCACCTACTCACCCAAAACTAAATACCCAGTACTTAAACTTACCAACAAAGTTACCAAATCACTCTCCACTGCCTCAAATTATAACTGCTCACTGTATTACTCCCCTAGCCTCAGAACCCCAAAAGTAAATGCTCAAGAGTACAATAAATTCTCACATTTTAACATAAATATTTTAATGCAAATGTTGAATAATGTATAATTGACATAAATATAACCTAATGTATATTTAGTGCAACCTGATCAAACTATGTTTTGTATGTCTAGTGTTAAGTAATCAGTAATCTGTTAAGTTTAGACTGCCCGTAATGCCAAGGCATGAAAGTGGCTCTCTTTGCACTACAGATCATTGTAAACCTTCACTGTAAACTATGTATAAATACTTCCTACAATGTCAACCACATTGTAAGCTTGCAAGGAAAGAAAAAATCTAAATCTAAATTTATATACCACAGTACTAGTCCACAGACTACTTCATCAGTACTCCTGTCTTCTGTGACTTCCTTCCCTGCAACATATTCACTCTGTTGCTACAAATGTTGCACTTCTCAGACAGGAATAGGCCCAACAGAAATATCCTTCTATACAAAATCTGGGAAGTGTTTATATATCTGAAGCAGAAATTCAGTGCCTACTTTTATACATTCAAGAACACTGTTGTTGACGAGTCCTTGATTCTGTTCAAGGGACAACTGTCATTCAAAAAATATATACCGAGCAAACGTAATCGCTTTGGTATAAAACTGTTTGTTATGTTTGACTGTGAGAGTGGTATGGTGTTGGATGTCACTGCCTACACTGGGAGAAGCACACTCGATGATGACAGGCAGATGTTGGGCATTTCCGGTGATGTTGTTCGCAAGATGATGGGGCCATACCTTGACAAGGGTCATACATTGTTCACAGACAACTGGTATACAAGCCCTATGCTCACTGGTTTCCTACGTGTGAACTAAATTAATATATGTGGAACAGTGAGAAGAAGTAGAAAACATATGCCAAGGTTCAGTGGAGGCAGTGGCGAAGGTGCAGTGCAAGCGTTTCCTGCCAATGACATCACGCACTGATGTGGCATGACAAACGGGATGTGGCAATACTGTCAACCATCCACAAAAGTTAGATGGTACAGACAAAGCGAACAGGGACACCAATGAACACACAGTAAAGCCAGTTGCTGTCACTGACTAGACGATCAATATGGAACTAGTCAACAAGTGTGACACGATGATAGGGTTCGTTGACTGTGTGTGTAGGAGTTGCAAGTGGTACATGAAAGTGTTTTTCCACCTTGTAGACACTGCAATACTCAGTGCCAACTATCACTACCTGATACCAGTACTGTCTACCCCAAGAAAGAAGAATTCTCAGAAAAAGTGTGTTGTGCATGCTAACACCTCAAGGCAACCCCAACAGCAGAGGAACACACGATTCATGTGTCAGCAATGTGGGATGGCACTCTGTATGAATCTACTTCATGGATTATCATACAATTCTGGAGTACTAGAAACATAACTGGGACATGTAAATACCTTGTATATAGCTGTAGATAACAGAATGTGATTCAGCCAGGTATACAATATCACCTATAAGTGCGTATGTGTGTGTTTGTGACAATATGATTAATAATTTCATATACAGTGGACCCTCGCATAATACTATTAATCCGTTCCTGAGAGCTCAATGTTAGGCGAATTTATCGTTAGGCGAATGAATTTTCCCCATAAGAAATAATGGAAATCAAATTAATCCGTGCAAGACATCCCAAAGTATGAAAAAAAAAAATTTTACAACATGAAATATTAATTTTAATACACACAAACTGAAGAAGACATGCACAGTTACATGACACTTACCTTTATTGAAGATCTGGTAATGACTGCTGGGATGGGAGGAGGGGAGAGTGTTGATGGTCTTAGTGTTTAGAAGGGGAATCCCCTTCCATTACGACTTGAGGTGTCAAGTCCTTTTCCGGGGTTACTTCCTTTCTTCTTTTAATGCCACTAGGACCAGCTTCAGAGTCACTGGACTTCTGTCGCACAACATATCTGTCCATAGAGGTCTGTACCTCTCGTTCCTTTATGGCTTTCCTAAAGTGTTTCACAACATTGTCAGTGTAATAGTCACCAGCACGGCTTGCAATAGCTGTCTGAGAGTGATTTTCATCCATAAAGGTTTGCACTTTAAGCCACATTGCACAGATTTCCTTAATCTTTGAAGTAGGCAACTTCTACAATTTCTCTCTCCCCTCCTCTGAAGCAAGTTTCCTCAGGTCTGGCCTCTTGCTGTTGAAGTTGATCTAGCAGCTCATCAGTGGTTAGTTCTTCATTGTCCTCCTCCACCAACTCTTCCACATCCTCCCCACTAACCTCCAACCCCAAGGACTTCCCCAATGCCACAATTGATTCCTCACCTGGCATACGCCTCTCAGGGTTAGCCTCAAATCCTTCAAAATCCCTTTTGTCTACACATTCTGGCCACAGTTTCTTCCAAGCAGAGTTCAAGGTCCTCTTAGTCACTCCCTCCCAAGCCTTACCTATAAGGTTTACACAATTGAGGATATTAAAGTGCTCTCTCCAAAACTCTCTTAGAGTCAATTGAGTTTCTGAGGTCACTACAAAGCACCTTTCAAACAGAGCTTTTGTGTACAGTTTTTTGAAGTTTGAAATGACCTGCTGGTCCATGGGCTGCAGGAGAGGAGTGGTATTAGGAGGCAAAAACTTCACCTTAATGAAGCTCATGTCCCCACAAAGTTGCTCTGCCAAGTCTGTAGGATGACCAGGGGCATTGTCTAACACCAGGAGGCATTTAAGGTCTAATTTATTTTCAATTAGGTAATTTTTCAGTGGGGGCAAATGCTTGGTGTAACCAGTCATAGAAAAAGTCCCTAGTGACCCATGCCTTACTGTTTGCCCTCCACAGCACACACAAATTAGCCTTGAGGATATTCTTTTGCCTGAACACTCAGGGAGTTTCAGAATGATATGCTAATAAAGGCTTCACTTTGCAATCACCACTAGCATTGGCACACATTAACAGAGTAAGCCTGTCTTTCATAGGCTTATGTCCTGGGAGTGCCTTTTCCTCCTGAGTAATGTAGGTCCTGCTTGGCATTTTCTTCCAAAACAGGTCTGTTTTGTCACAATTTAACACTTGTTCAGGTTTCAGTCCTTCACTGTCTATGTGCTCCTTGAATTCCTGCACATATTTTTCAGCTGCTTTGTGGTCCAAACTGGCAGCCTCACCATGCCTTATCACACTATGTATGCCACTACGCTTCTTAAATCTCTCAAACCAACCTTTGTTGGCCTTAAATTCACTCACATCATCACTAGTTGCAGGCATTTTTCTAATTAAATCCTGATGCAATTTCCTAGCCTTTTCACTTATGATCGCTTGAGAGATGCTATCTCCTGCTATCTGTTTTTCGTTTATCCACACCAATAACAGTCTCTCAACATCTTCTATCACTTGCGATCTCTGTTTCGAAAACAAAGTTGCACCTTTGGCAAGAACAGCTTCCTTGATTGCCATTTTCTTGGCCACAATAGTAGCGATGGTTGATTGGGGTTTACTATACAACCTGGCCAGCTCGGAGACACGTACTCCACTTTCATACTTAGCAATGATCTCTTTCTTCATCTCCATAGTAATTCTCACCCTTATTCCTGTAGGGTTGGCACTAGAAGCTTTCTTGGGGCCCATGGCCACTTATTTTGCAGGTAAAATCACTAAAAATGCTGTAATAATACGAAATGTTCCGATTGTATGTTTGGATGTTACCGCGGAGGCTGGCTTGTAAACAATGCCACCGGTGGAACATGTGAGGCTGGCTCAGGCCGCACATAGACATGTCTCGGATGAATCGCGTTGAGCGAGTTTTTTAGCGCTATGCGAGGCAAAATTTTAGTGATAAAATGTAACGCTAGGCGGATTTAACATTATGTGATGCCAACGTTAGGCAGGGGCCCACTGTACATATAATATTTGTGTCTAAACAACAATTGGCTATCAAATAAAAAAATCTACTATAAAACATAATTATCATACCATAAAAACTGAGAAAATTAAAAAAAAAAAAAAAAAAAAAAAAAAAAGATATATTTACAACATGCCTGCAAGCAGCAGCGCTTCATGTTTCCGTCAGGTGAGCGACAAGCGCCAACTTCACGGCCTTATATCTCTGTAAGTACCAACTCGAATTTTTTTACGTTATTACATGTAAAAAATGTCCTATTTAAAAAAAAAAATATTCAGAGCACTGGGCAAGAAAACGTAGATCTACATTAAGACAGTTAAGGGGTTAATTGGTCAAACTACAATAATAATAATAATAATAATAATAATAATAATAATAATAATAATAGTAATAATAATAAGATCTTTATTTCTACAAGTACAAGGTATACAGGCCTAGCCAACATCAATGACACTATTATATAGAAAGCCACTTGTTATGCAGAGGATTTTGGGCAAATTAGGTGAATTTTGTCTCAGGATGCGACCCACACCGGTCAACTAACACCCAGGTACTCATTTTGCTGACGGATAAACAGGGACAGCAGGTGTCTTATGGAAACACGTCCTAATGTTTTCCAGCTGTACTGGGGATTCAATCCCCGGACCTCAATGTGTGAGCTGAGTACGCTAGCAATTGAGCTGTGATACAAAATTTCCAAAACTGTATGTATTTTATTTAGTTTCATTCTTATTAAAAAGGTTTATTTTAACAGTGAAAATTTTCAGTCCACATCATTGTTTCCATGTTTCCATAAACAAGTTGCTCTTACAGAGGAGCAAAATTTTACATTAATTACAGCATCTCGTCACTTAGCGACATACTCATTTACTGACGACTCAGATTTACGATGGGCTCTCTGACCAGTATTCATACCTAAATAATGTATATTAGAGCTTATTCCCTCTATTCTATTTATTACAATGTACAGTACACAACTGTATAAACATTTAAAAACATACCAGAAATGTTATATGTAAATGGTACAAAGGTGACATTAAAACAATATCAAAGATGGTTGACACAAACCCCCTTCCATTGTAATATGCTCCTAACTTAGCGACAAATTCATTTACCAACATAGTCTTACGAACAGAACTCTGTCATTAAGTGAGGAGAGGCTGTGCTGAAAAATGCATTTCTGCATCAGGGACTATACTTGGAGAGGGTTTCGGGGGTCAACACCCCCATGGCCCGGTCTGTGACCAGACGTCGCAGTGGATCAGGGCCTGATCAACCATGCTGTTACTGCTGGCAGCACATAAACCAATATTTGAACTGCAGCCCAGCTGGTCAGGTACTGACTTTAGGCACCTTCTTGAAAACAGCCAGGGGTCTATGGGAGAGCCCAGTTGGAATATTGCACCTACTTCTGCCTAACACCTATTTTTCCTAACCCAAGCATGGTTTGAGTGCTCATAGTATTTGTACTTTAGCTGACTTGGGCAAGTCACTATATGACATTTCTGGGTTACCCTAGGTAATTTACACGTACTTATGCATGATACGCAATTTGTATAACTATTTATGTACACCTGCAGTGTGCTCAAAATATCTAGCCTATACAGGACTTGAAGCAATGGCTTTAAGTTCAAATTCAAATAGAGTAGAACCTGGACTTATGAGTTTAATCCATTCCATGACCTAGCTTGAACTCAATTTGCTCGTATATCAAATCAATTTTTCTCATTTAAATTAATTGAAATGCCATTAATCGGTCCCAGTGGCAGGACAAAACATTTTAATATAACACTAATGTCAACTCTATGGCCTATTTATTTATCACAATTCCTCTAATATGACATAATAAATAATATAATTAACAGAGAAACAGGATATATACTCTTAATGCTACACTTTATCACTGAACTTAACTATTACAATTTGTTTTGCTTAATCACTGAACTTTACTGATACAATTTGCTTTAATTCCATGGAAATCATCCTCTTTTTCTTCTCAGCACTGTCTTTTGCACTTATTTTCTTAGGACCCATGGTTAGAAAAAAGAAATTTGGCTAAGTGACTGCAAAAAAATGTAAGCAAGCACAAGAGAACTGCTCCCACAGTGATGTAAACTTGTGGACTCCTTACCGGACGTTTTGCCATCAGCTGCGCCAACTTGTGGCAGAATTCTGAATTATTATTACGTATTACATAAGCATTATTATTATTATTATTATTATTATTATTATTATTATTATTATTATTATGTATTATTATAATTATTATTATTAATTTAGGGAACTGAAGCTCACTCATTATATTATTATATTATTATTATTATTATTATTATAATAATAATAATAATGAGAGCTTCAGAACGCCACTGACTCAGTGCACTGTTTACCTCGGTGTGGGAGTATTTCTCTCATGCTTTGCTTACATTTTTTACAGTCATTTGGCCAAATTTCATTTTTCTAAGCATGGGTCCTAAGAAAGTAAGTGTAAAGGACAGTGCTGAGAAGAAAAAGAGGTTGATTTCCATGGAATTAAAGCATGAAATCATAGATAAACAAGCAAGGTGTGCAGGTTTTGGGTTGAGGGGGAAGCAGGGAAAAGGAGCTGGTTCATAACTCGGATGTTGGCTTGTGACTCAGAGTAAAAAATCGACCAATCGACGGCTCATATCTCAAAATACTCGTACGTTGGGACTCTCGTAAGTCAAGGTTCCACTGTATTATTTCCTTGTAAAGCTTACAATGTGTGGTTTACATGTTATAAGATTTTAATTACAAAGATGGCCACTATCATGCCTAGGTACTTCAAGCAGACTAATACTAATTCTTATGCTATATTGATATAGGTTATATTTGAGCAGTACATTTGAACATATTACAGGTCAGCCATCATTAATCCGGCAATCAGTTATCTGGTTCCATCAGTAATCCGGTACTAATTTGGGCTAGCATAATTTCAAATTTCATCATTATACTGACTCAAATTTCATCATTATACTGACTCAAATTTCATCATTATACTGACTCAGATATTGTGCAAATGGTTGTAAGTCCATAGTAGCAAGCCAGTGGAAGAGAAAGCAGTGATGAAAATGAGGAAGATGTAGAAGAGTCTCTATTGATTGGTTAAGTGTATTCTAACCTAACCACTCTGTAATCCGGCAAACTCACTAATCCAGCACACTACAGGTCCCAATGATGCCGGATTAGTGATGGTCAACCTGTATTAGATACATAATTAGATACATTCCCAGTTAGGTATATACATAATTAGGCTTAAAGAAGTCAGGTAGTATATACAAATCATATAATAATATTACAAATGGTAGATCTAGTAATGGGATTCAAATTGTCTTGGCATGATACACTGTTTCTATTATTCCTTTCAGGGTCCAGAGGCAAAATTTCAAGGGGTGCCCCAGTGTCCAAGAAATTTTGAAAAAAAAAAAAAAATTATTTTTTCTTACAGAATTAAAGATAATATTTTTGTCAAAGTAATAAAACAAAAAAAAATTTCTGATCAGTACTTACCGAGATACAGAGGCAGGAAGTTGACCCAAAATGGCAGGGTGGCAGCAACATCAGCGACTTCCGCAAAACTGCATTTCTTTATTTTACGTTTTTTATATTTTTTTCTTTTCTTTTCTAATTTTTTTCTTTTTCTAGTAACATTTGTGGCCTGTGAGACCAATACTGTATATAATGTATATATATACACTCAGAGCAAAGTAACATTTATGAAGGGGTTCAGGGAAACCGGCAGGCCGGACTTGAGCCCTGGAGATGGGAAGTACAGTGCCTGCACTCTGAAGGAGGGGTGTTAATGTTGCAGTTTAAAAACTGTAGTGTAAAGCACCCTTCTGGCAAGACAGTGATGGAGTGAATGATGGTGAAAGTTTTTCTTTTTCGGGCCACCCTGCCTTGGTGGGAATCGGCCAGTGTGATAATAATAAAAAAATATACACTCACTGCATTGAACACAATAACTGCACTAAAGTTATTATTATAATATTGTATACTAGTATTGTTTACAACAATAAACATGCACAAATATTGTATAATACTAATGTTCTATTATATATTTACATATGTACAGTCACTGGACATATTTCTAGAACTGCTGCAGCCTGTGGAAGTCCTTGAAGCAAGGTACCATGCAAGGTGGTACCTTACATTCCTCGCACATAAACCGAGTGTCTTTGAGTCTTTGTTGCCGTCGTTATGTTTGTGCACAGACAACACATCTCTTCTGAGCAAATTTCTTCTTAGTTGCAGGAAGCTGTATTATTAAGTGATCACCTTCCCTCCTCAAACACTTAGGTATTTCCTGAGGAGTTTGAGGATGGTTTTGTATAGCAGGTGTTGTTACCTGGTACTTCATTATGAGTTGTCTGACAAGAAACAAACAAAATTCACCATATGGTAGTCTGTAACCGGTCTTTATTTGGTACATATTATATGCATTAAGCATTGAAATGCCAATGAGATGGAAGAAAAGTTTCATGTACCACTTGTAACTCCTACGAACACAATCGACAAAGCCAATCTGCATGTCACATTTGTCAACCAAATGCATGTTTTGTGTATAATCAATCACTGTTACTGGTTTTCAAATGCATTCATTAGTCACTTTATCAACTTTGCCACTGTCTTGCATTTCGTTAGGGTGAATGGTTGTCAACAATGTGACATCTCGTTTGTCATGCCACCATAATGCCATGATGTCATTGGAAGTAAACACCTGCACCTCACCAGCATGAGTGCCTGCATTGAACCTGGGCATATGTTTACGATTAGAACGTTCACTCACAAGAAATTACTGAGTAAAGGGCTTGTGTACCAGTTATCAGTATATAATGTATGCCTCTTACCAAGATAAGGGGCCATCATGTTTCTCACTACGTCACCTTAGATACCCAATAACATCCTGGTAACTTTCAATGTTTTACTTCCCGTGTACACAATAATATCCAATACCAGGCCACTGTCACAGTCACAGAGTACAAACAGTTTTATACCAAAGCATTTCCTCTTGCTCGGTATATACTGCTTGAATGACAGTCTACCTTTGAACAAAATCAAAGACTCATCAATTACAAGATTCTTGAATGGATAAAAGTACATGTTGAACTTCTGTTTCAGATACATAAAAATAATACATTTCTAATCTTGTATAACCTGTCACTTCTGTCAGGCCTGGTTTTGTCAGTGAAGTGCAACATACATAACAGTAAGATAAACCTGTTCACTGGGATGATTTCACTGAAGATACATAACATAAAAAGCCGGGGTACAAATTAGCCAATCTGTGGACCAGTATGATTTTATATTATGCTTATAGACATGAGGCATAAGCATCATTGTTGATGCAAAAAGCAAATACATTTACAGCCACAGTTGTCTCTTTCCACCTGTCACTTCTGTGTAGTCTTGACTGTGGTGATATGATCATTAGCCAATCTGTGGACCAGTATGATTTTATATTATGCTTATAGACATGAGGCATAAGCATCATTGTTGCAAAAAGCAAATACATTTCAGCCACAGTTGTCTCTTTCCACCGGTGTAGTCTTGACTGTGGTGATATGATCATATTTGCCATGGTGTACTCAAAATACTTGTTACTTTCCCTGACAATAATTTCCATCAAGGGCTGGTCAAAGAATAGTTCAAAGAATTCCAGTTCATTTGCAGTGTTTCCAAGGGAACAAGTTGGTAGGATTCCACTTTGAGAGTCATCAAACTGATGGGGATTGGGAACAAAATTGGGATTTTGCTGCCAATCCCAGATGCGGTTTGCTGGTGGATACTGGACATCATAAGCTGGTTGTGGTTGTAGTTGTAGTTGCGGTGGGGTAGTGGATGATGCTCCGCTTTGTCCTTGAGCTGAGGAGTCAGCGGCGTGGGTCCCAGCCTGGGCTGGTGAGTCATGCATGGCCATGGCACTACCACCACCATTACCACTATCACCACCAATACCACCACCTACTGATGCATGTGGTCTATCCATGCCAAGTGTAGCCACATCATCCTCACTTTCACTGTCTATTCCTGGTGTAGGGCCATGGAATGTACTCCGGGATGTACTCTGTCCCCTAGGCACTGTATAGGGAACACTACCCGAGCGCATGTGGCGGTATATATATGCTGACGCTTCATTGGTGAATATGATTCCTCACTATCACTACTCGAATGATCATCAAGAGCAATAAAATCACAGTCTACATCACTATCTTTGACTACTGCCCACAGGATGGGTATGGGGTGCATAATAAATATATTAAACTAAAACTATCATCATCATTACTGAAGTCTGAGGCCTGGCCATGCAAAAATATTAGTTTTCTCTTGCGATGAGGTACAACTGAACATGACTGAAATGTGCCCACACCAGAGGTAGAAGGTTGAGGATCGTCAGGATTTTCTGCACTATTTTCGATATCCTGGTCATTGCTTTCGGTCACTAATCGATCAAAGCCATAGAATTATTCTTCTTTTCCACTTCCATCAGAGTCAGAACTATCAGTTAGGAAGAGGAGAGTCCCAATTCACCTCGGAGCGAGAGCTGCCTTGTGGCGAGGCATAGTGAACAAAGGTTACTGAGGCGGCGTTCCCACAATGCCATGTGGGCGCCTAGAATTTTTGTTTATGGCACACTCACACCACGCAGACCCGTTCTCTCAGATGTAGGCCTACCAGCCTTCTCACGCTAAATTTGACGCTGCTAGAATTTTAGCATAGATCTACGGTTTGGACCCTCAACGTATAGCCGTAGATCTATGACATGGACCCTGAAAGGGTTAATGCCATACTGCGGAAAAATTCAGGTTCAGGAAGGATATAGGAAAGCTCTGGTTTGGTAATAGAGTTGTGGATGAGTGGAACAAATTCCCGAGTACCGCCATAAAAGCTAAGACATTGTGTAGTTTTAGAAATAAGCTACACAAATACATGAGTGGGTGTGGGTGGGTGCGAGTTGGACCTGACTAGTTTGTGCTAATAGGTCAGATGCCGTGCTCTTTCCTTAGGTGAATGTGACCAGACCTGACTAGGTTAGGGTGTTGCCTTAAGCCAGTAAAAGAATTGGACCTGCCTCGCATGGGCCAGTAGGCCTGCTAAAGTGTTCCTTCTTTCTAATGTTATGTACCTAAGTAAACTTGCTTAAAAAAAATGAAAAATGTTTAAGTTTAAACTTTTAAACCCACAGACCCTGACAGGGTTAATAAAGAGCATGGCTTTACAAATATCAAAATCCTGAAATCAAAATTGTGTTATTAAATGCTGTAACTTTTTATTTCATACATAACATACAATTTTTTTACAATCTTCTTAGGGCACATTCTTCTAAAACTGTAAAGAGAATATGCATGTTTTGGAGACTACAAGAAAAATCCCAGGGTTATATCATTATAAAACCTGTCATGCGCCATCACAGTGTATGGTGCTTTAATGGAACGATGCTTGTGAGAGAAGGCAGTACTGCACCTTCAACTAACCTCAGAGGGTTTAGTGGAGTTGCCAGAATGTGTTGGACAGACATCTACTTCAGTCTTGTTTGCATGTGGAATAGCTGTGTTGTTAACCATAGCAACAATAGCTACAGATAAGTTAACTCGCATGGCATACACATTTGCGAAGCCCAAGAATCCCATAAAAGCCAAAATATGTCTTGCCCCACAGCATCCTGGAAAAGTCAAAGTATTCTCAGTATTGTAATAATGTACTTGTAATGCAGCTCCAACACTATATAAAAACCACTGAATTATGAAGGGGGTGCAGTTCCAAATTTAAATAATAATACCATATTGTGAACACAGTACAGAATGAGTTACTCTTGCTATATATACTGCTGTATAATGTCTAAAATTTTATGCTAGGACTCAAATAAAGTAGCTAGTATGCAAGTTTAAAGATTAGCTTATCAGAAATTCTCTGTACTATAAATGGCTCTCTTTTGAATATGCAACTGAATCAAATTGTATTTGTATCACAATTACACAAAGGTAGCCAAACAAGCTTTAAGTGTATTGTAACATCAATGATTGTTTCTAAGAAAAGATTTTATTTTTATTTTATTTATTTTTTGTTCAGCGCTGCATATTCTAAGATGGGTCTGACGTGTGTTACATAAAGAGCCTAGAATGACTGCTAAGATTTCTGAAGCCCACTCTTAGATTTGCCAGGCAAGCACTGGCTGCAGAGATTGCTCAGTTCATGTGTACCTCTGTCCCCAGAGCTTATACTCTCTGCCTGGTCTTCTGGTCCCTTCCCCAATCTTCATAACCTTGCATTTTACTGAATCCTGCAGTCTTTTCAAATCCATATGTGGTTTTTCCCCATCCTCATCTGTTTGTATGTGATTCTGTTTGTGCATGTTTGTATTTTTGAATGTGACTGTTTTTGTGCATGCTTGTGGTTATGTCTGTATGAGATTGTTTTTGTGTATTTGTGGGTTTGTACCTATGTTTTTTTTATTGCACATTTGTGCAAGTCATTGTGTTTGTAAATGTTTCTCCGTGACTATCTTTGTGCACATTTGTTTACTTGTTTGTGGAGTTGTCTGTGTGTGACTTTGTGAAAGTGCATGATTATGTTGAATGGTGTTTGTGGCTTAATAGGCCCATACACTGAAGAACCGTGGATCGATCCCTGGATAAGTGGAAACTTTGAACGTGTTTACTTACACCTGCTGCCCCTGTTCACATAGCAATAAGTAGTTACCAAGGCATCAGCTGACTGGCATGGATTGCATCCTGGGGAGAGGATAAAAGGACCCAAGTGGAAATAAGTCAATCTGATGACCTGGCTTTAAGGAGTTACTAACCCATCAGATTAATAATACAAATATGTATTATAATAATAATAATAATAATAATAATAATAATAATAATAATAATTAATAATAATAATAATAGACAACCAAAGTAATTTTTCCAGTGAATAATAGTGTAAATAGAATTAGTCCGTTCTAGACCCCAAATGACAATACAGCCTCTCCTCACTTAGCAATGTACTCGTTTACCAATGACTCGGACTTACGACGGGCTCTCTGACCAATATGCATACCTAAATAATGTATATAAGAGCTAATTTCCTCTATTCTATTATTACAACACAGTGGACCCCCAGTTTTCATAATTAATTCATTCCAGAGAGTGACTAAACCCAAATCTGACAAATTCTGAATTAATTTTCCCCATAAAAAATACATAATGGAAATCCAATTAATCTGTTCCCGACACCCAAAATTATTAAAAAAAATAATTTTTTTTACAAGAAATATACATTTCCCTACACAGAAAATAATGAGACATGCAGAATAAAACAATATCAAAATGACACTTACCTTTATTGAAGACTTATTGATGAGCGATGAGACGGGAGGGGAGAGGATGGAGGTGTACTATTGTTTGGAAGGGGAATCCCCTTCCATAAAGACTTCAGGTACCAGATTCTTTTCCAGGGTTACTTCCCTTCCTTGTTTTTTAATGCCACTAGGACCAGCTTGAGAGTCACTGGATACTTGTCACTCAAAAAAGTGCTCCAGAGAGGTCTGTATCTGGCATTTCTTTAAAAATTCCCTAAAATGGGACACAACACTGTCATTGTACATGTTGCCAACACAGCCTGCAACAGCTTTGTCATGGTGATGGCCATCCACAAATGTTTGCACCTTTGTCCACATTGTACAAATCTCCTTAATCTTTGAAGAAGGCACCTTCCTCCATCTCTCTTCCTCCTCCTTCTCTGAAGCAATTTCCTGAGTTGTGGTCTGTTGTTGTTGCAGATGAAACTCTTGCAGCTCTGTAGTGGTTAGCTTTTCATCGTGGTCTTCCTGGTACCAACTTTTCCACATCCTTGAAACTCACATCCAGCCCCCATGGAATTCCCCAATGCCACAATACTTTCCACAACTAGCATAGGCTCCTCAGGGTCAGTCCCAAACCCTTCAAAATCCCTCTCTTGTACACATTTTGGCCACAATTTTCTCCAAGAAGCATTCAAAGTCCTGGAAGTCACTCCCTCCCAAGCCTTACCCATAAGTGATCTTTCCAGAACTCTCTTAGGGTCAATTCAGTGTCTAAGGTCACTTGAAAGCACTTTTGAAACACTGCTTTGGTGTACAGTTTTTTAAAGTTTGAAATGACCTGCTGGTCCATGGGCTGGAGGAGAGGAGTGGTATTAGGGGGCAAGAACTTCACTTTGATGAAACGAAACTCCTGCACCATTTGCTCTTCCAAGTCTGGAGGATGAGCAGGAGCATTGTCCATTACCAGGAGGCACTTGAGGGCCAATTTATTTTCCAGGAGGTATTTCTTCACACTGGGGTCAAACATGTCATTAAACCAATCAAGGAAAATTCCCTCGTGACTCATGCCTTACTGTTTGCCTTTCACATCACACACAATTTACTCTTGATGACACTGTGTTTCTTGAACATTCTGGGATTTTCAGAGTGATACACCAGTAAAGGCTTCACTTTGAAATCCCCACTAGCATTACTAAAAACAGAGTTAGCCTGTCTTTCATAGGCTTGTATCCTGGAAGTGCCTTTTCCTCCTAAGTAATGTAGGTCCTCTTTGGCATTTTCTTCCAAAAGAAGCCTGTTTCATCACAATTTAACACTTGTTGGGGTTTGAATTTTTCAGCCTCTCTGTACCCCTTGAATTCCTGAACATATTTTTCAGCTGCTTTTTTGTCAGAACTGGCAGCCTCACCATGCTTTATCACACTGTGTATGCCACTATGATTCTTAAATCTCTCAAACCAGCCTTTGCTGGCCTTAAATTCACCAATATCAGCACTAGTTTCAGGCATTTTCTTTACGAGATCATCATGCAACTGCCTTGCCTTTTCACATATTATTGACTGCATAACACTATCTCCTTATAATTGTTTCTCGTTGATCCACACCAAAAACAAAGTCTCCACATCTTCCAGTACAGTGGACCCCCGGTTAACGATATTTTTTCATTCCAGAAGTATGTTCAGGTGCCAGTACTGACCGAATTTGTTCCCATAAGGAATATTGTGAAGTAGATTAGTCCATTTCAGACCCCCAAACATACACGTGCAAACGCACTTACATAAATACACTTACATAATTGGTCGCATTGGGAGGTGATCATTAAGTGGGGGTCCACTGTATTTGCGATCTCTGTTTTGTAAGCACATTTGCACCTTTTGCAACAACAGCTTTCTCGATTTCCTTTCTCTTGGCCATGATAGAAGAGATGGTTGTATGGGGTTTGTTATACAACCTGGCCAGCTCTGCGACACGTACTCCACTGTCATATTTTGCAATGATGTCTTTCTTGAATTCTATAGTGTTTCTCACCCTCTTTACCAAAGGGCCAGCACTAGAAGCTTTCTTTGGGCCCATGGTGGCTTATTTAGCAGTTGCAAGCACTAAAAAAATGGAATACAAAATATATCGTATGAACACCTGGACCGTCCTCACTGGCTGATAATGGCACACTGGTTGTAAATGGTGTGTCGGACCGCTCAGGCCGTGAGGACACGTTCGGGACGAATGACTAATACCGAGATCACTGATGATCACCGAGCCAATATTTTGACGAAAAAAAGTTACTTATTCTGAATATTACGAATTCCAATGACGACGTAATCTGGGGGTCCACTGTATACAGTACACTACTGCATAAACATTTAAAAAATGTACTAAAAATGTTACAAATGGTGCAAAGGTGACAATAAAACAATATCAAAGATGGTTGACATAAACCCATTATCTTAAAGTATGCCCCTCACTTAACGAAACATTTGGTTACCGATGTGGTCTTAGGAACGGAACTTCATCATTAAGTGAGGAGAAACTGTATAATAATTTATTAAAATTGTGCTATAGTGAACCCCCGAGTTTTGCGAGCCTCGCACTTCATGATTTTCGACTTTCGGCAACTTTTTTCTTCAAAATAAAGCCTCATGGTACGTGATTTGCCTCACAATTCGTCTGTCGTATGGAATGCGTCCATGCGGCCAGGAGCAGCCAGGCATACACAAAGGCTCCCACCAACATTGAGAGCATCAGTGTGGCATTGTTTCTGCATGAGTGACCTTCACTCCACACATTCATATGATATATTTCGTAATACAGCGGACCCTCGCCTAACGAACGCATTGCAAAACGTTAAATTCGCCTAACGATACATTTTAACGGTAACATTTTGCCTCGGCTAATGCTAAAAAACTCACCTAACGATATTCGTTCTCGGGTACCAATTAATATCGTTAGGTGAGGGTCCACTGTAATCCATTTTTTTGGTGCTTGAAACTGCTAATAAACCACCATGGGCCCAAAGAAAGATTCTAGTGCTAGCCCTTTGGTAAAGGTGAGGAACACGATAGAATTAAAGAAAGAAATCATCACAAAACATGAAAGTGGAGTGCGTGTGGCCGAACTCAGCAGGATATATAGAAAACCCCATTCAATGATCACTTCCATCATGTCTAAGAAAAAGGAAATCAAGGAAGCTGTTGTTGCAAAATGGGTAGATATGCTTACCAAAAAGAGATCGCAAATACTCAAAGATGTTGAGAATTTGTTGCTAGTGTGGATCAACCAAAAACAATTAGCAGGAGATAGCATTATGCAGTGTTACAAAAAATGTGATATCTAATAAGCATATGCAGTTGTTAATTTGTGAAAAGGCAAGGCAGTTGCATACCGATCTCATAAAGAAAATGTCTGGAACAAATGCTGATGTTAGTGAATTTAAGGCCAGCAAAGGCTGGTTTGAGAGATTTAAGAAGCATAGTGGCATATACAGTGTGGTAAGGCATGGCGAGGTTGCCACTTCTGACAAATATGCGGCTGAAAAATTCGTGCAGGAATTCAAGGACTATGTAGAGTCTGAAGGATTCGTCCCCCAACAAGTGTTCAATTGTGACAAAACAGGCCTCTTTTGGATGAAACTGTCAAAGAGGACCTACATCACGTAGGAGGAAACAGCACTCCCAGGACACAAGCCTATGAAAGACAGATAAATCTCATGTTCTGTGGTAATGCTAGTGGGGATTTCAAAGTGAAGCCTTTACTGGTGTGTCACTGAAAATCCCAGAGTGTTCAAGAAACACAGTGTCACCAAGAGTAAATTGTGTGTGATGTGGAAGGCTAGCAGTAAGACATGGGTCATGAGGGAAATTTTCCTCGATTGGTTCAATGAAGTGTTTGGCCCGAGTGTGAAGGAATACCTCCTGGGAAAAAAAATTGCCTTCTTCCTCCTCCTCCTCTTCCTCCTCCTCCTCTTCTTCCTCCTCCTCCTCCTCCTCCTCCTCTTCTTCCTCTTCCTCCTCCTCCTCCTCCTCTGCCTCCTCCTCCTCTTGCCTCCTCCTCCTCTTGCCTCCTCCTCCTCTTGCCTCCTCCTCCTCTGCCTCCTCCTCCTCCTCCTCCTCCACTCCAGTGCCTCCTGTTACTGGACAATGCTCCTGCTCATCCTCCAGACTTGGAAGACCAATTGTCTAAGGAATTCAGTTTTGTAACAGTGAAGTTCTTGCCCCTTAATACCACTCCTTTCATCCAGCCCATGGACCAGCAGATCATTTCAAACTTCAAAAAACTGTACACCAAAACAATGTTTCAAAGGTGCTTTGATGTGACCTCAGACACTCAATTGACCCTAAGAGAGTTCTGGAAAGATCACTTCAATATCCTCCATTGCATAGGCTTTATAGATAAGGCTTGGCAGGGAGTGACTTCCAGGATGAACAACTTTGCTTGGAGAAAATTGTGGCCAGATTGTGTCCTCAACAAAGATTTTGAAGGGTTTGAGGCTGATCCTGCCAACCCTATGCCAACTGGGCAATCTATTGTTGCATTGGGGAATTCCATGGGGTTGGATGTGACTGGCCAGGATGTGGAAGAGTTGGTGGAGGACCACAGTCAAGAGCTATCCACTGAAGAGCTGTAAAACCTTCATCTGCAACAGGAACAGAGCACAGCTCAGGAAATTGCTTCAGAGGAGGAGGAAAAGAGATGGAAGAAGGTGCCTTTTTCAAAGCTTAAGGACATTTGTTCAAAGTGGAGTGAGGTGCAAACGTTTGTGGAGGAGCATCACCCTGACAAAGCTGTTGCAAGCCATGTCAGCAACCTGTACAGTGACAATGTCTTGTCCCATTTGAGGCAAATTTTAAAGAAATGCCAAAAAAAAAGAGCTGTCTGGAACAATTTTTTGAGCGACAGAGGTCCAGTGACTCTCAAGCTGGGCCTAGTGGCATTAAAAAACAAAGAAGAGAAGTAACCCCAAATAAGGACTTGGTACCTAGTCTTTATGGAAGGAGATTCCCCTACCAAACAATAGTGTTACTTCTCCATCCTCTCCCTTCCTCCTGTCTTCCATACACCAACAACAGTCTTCAATAAAGGTGTGATATTATTCTTTTATACTTGATTTCTCATTCTTTTCTGTATACAAATTTATATTCAATCTAACAAAAAAAAATAATTTTTGTTAATACAGTGGACCCTCGACCAACGATTTTAATCTGTTCCAGAGAGCTTGTCTTTAGCCGAATTTATCGTTAGCCGATTTAATTTTCCCCAAAAGAAATATAATGGAAATCCAATTAATCCGTTCCAGACACCCAACGGTATGAAAAAAAAAAATTTCACACGAAATATACACTTTCCTACACAGAAAACAATGATACATGCACAATAAATACTACATGAAGAATAAATGACACTTACCTTCATTGAAGATGTAGTGATGAGTGATGAGATGGGAGGAGGGGAGATGATGATGGTGTATTATTGTTTGGAAGGGGAATCCCCTTCCATAAGGACTTTAGGCACCAAGTCCTTTTCCAGGGTTACTTCCCTTCTTTTTTTAATGCCACTGGGAACAACTTGACAGTCACTGGACCTCTGTTGAACCAAAAATCTGTCCACAGAGCTCTGTACCTGGAGTTCCTTTAAGATTTTCCTAAAATGGGCCACAACATTGTCATTGTAAAAGTCACCAACACAGGGTGATGTTCTTTCATAAAGGTTTGCACTTCAACCCACTTTGCACAAATGTCCTTAACCGTTGAAGAAGGCAACTTCCTTCATTTCTCTCTCCCCTCCTCTGAAGCAATTTCCTCAGTTGTGGTCTCTTGCTGTTGCAGATACTCTTGCAGCTCATCAGTGGTTAGTTCTTCATCATCGTCCTCCACCAACTCTTCCACATCCTCCCCACTAACCTCCAACCCCATGGCCTTCCCCAATGACAATAGATTCCACAACTTGCATAGGCTCCTGAGGGTTAGCACCAAACCCTTCAAAATCCCTCTCTTGTACACAATGTGGCCACAATTTTCTCCAAGCAGAATTCAAGGTCCTGTTAGTCACTCCCTCCCAAGCCTTACCTATAAGGTTTATGCAACTGAGGATACTAAAGTGATCTTTCCAAAACTCTCTTAGGGTCAATTCAGTGTCTGAGGTACTTCAAAACACTTTTGAAACATTGCTTTGATGTACATTTTTTGAAATTTGAAATGACCTGCTGGTCCATGGGCTGGAGGAGAGGAGTGGTATTAGGAGGCAAGAACTTCACTTTTATGAAGCTCAACTCCCCCACAAGACTTGCCAGTGAAAATTCACTCTGGCAAGTCTGAAGGATGAGCAGGAGCATTGTCTATTACCAGGACGTACTTGAGGTCCAATTTATTTTCCAGGAGGTAATTTTTCACAGTGGGGCCAAACATATGATAGAACCAATCATAGAAAATGTCCCTGGTGACCCATACTTTACTGTTTGCCTTCCACTTCACACACAAATTAGCCTTGATGACACTGTTTTTCTTTAACACTCTGGGAGTTTCAGAGTGATACACGAGTAGAGGCTTCACTTTGCAATCACCACTAGCATTACTACAAAACATTAGAATTAGCCTGTCTTTCATAGGCTTTTGCCCTGGCAGTGCTTTTTCCTCCTGTGTAATGTAGGTCCTGTTTGGCATTTTATTCCAAAACACACCTGTTTCATCACAAACACTTATTGGAGTTTGAATTTTTCAGTGTACTCCTTGAATTCCTGCACATATTTTTCAGCCGCTTTTTGGTCACAACTGGCAGCCTCACCATGCTTTATCACACTGTGTATGCCACTATGATTCTTAAATCTCTCAAACCAACCTTTGCTGGCCTTAAATTCACTAGCATCACCACTATTATTATTATTATAATAATCATCACCACTAGTTGCAGGCATTTTTTTTAATTAAATTGTCATGTAGCTGCCTTGCCTTTTCACATATTATTGAGTGAGACACAATATCTCCTGATAATTGTTTTTCGTTTATCCACACCAACAACAGCCTCTCCACATCTTCGAGTATTTGTGATCTCTGTTTTGAAAACACACTTGCACCTTTCGCAACAACAGTTTCCTTGATTGCCTTTCTGTTGGCCAAGATAGCAGCAATGGTTGACTGGGGTTTGCTATACAACCTGGCCAGCTCGGAGTCACGCACTCCACTTTCGTACTTTGCAATTGCCTCTTTTTTCAATTCCATAGTAATTCTCACCCTTTTTACCACAGAACTGGCGCTAGAAGCTTTCTTGGGACCCATGGTGGCTTATTTAGCAGTTACAAGCACTAAAAACACTGGAATAATACAAAATGTATCGCAGGTACACGTGGAACCGACCGCAGTGGCTTGTAAACAATGGCACACTAGCTGAAGGCAGGGCAGCTGAGGCGCGCTCAGGCTGGACGGACAGGCAGACGCGCTCGGGACGAATGTCCTTACCCAAGTTTTTCATCGTTGGTCGAGCCAATATTTTTACGGAAAAACGTATCATTGCCCAATTTTATCATTAGTCGATGCCATCGTTGGTCGAGGGTCCACTGTACTTTAGGGTGTCTGGAACAGATTAACTGAATTTACATTATTTCTTATGGGAAAAATGGTTTCGAGATTCATGAATTCCAACTTTCGGCAGACACTCTGCAACGGATTAATCATGTCCACTGTACTACATAAAACTGAAAAAATGAATACTAAAAGAAACTGTACAGTAAATGAAAATTTAACTGCCTCTTACCTGTCAGAGGAGAGCTAATGGCATACTGGAAGTAGGAGGTGGAGGAGAGGAGGGGGTATGTTACTGCTTGGAAGGAGAGTCACCTTCTATTAATATGTCAAGCAACTGTCCTTCTGGTGTTGTTTCTCTTCAATGAGCCAGAACAAAGTGTTAGCACTTTGCTCTGGCTCACTGGTTCTTTGTCTAAATTGAAACATTGTCTAAACTGAGACATTACGCTGTCCTTGTACATGTTAGAGAGACAGATGGCCACTGCTTTATCTGGATGGTAATTTTCAGCAAACTCCTGCACTTCATGCCATTTTAAATAACACACATTTCCTTGACAAGTGCAATGAGCACATTCTTCCCTCGTCTTCCTCTGATGACAGCTCCTCTGCTGCAATCTGTTGCTGCTCCTTCTGAAGGTCTACCAGTTCTTCTGTGGTGAGTTCAGTTCTCTGCTCCTCCACCAACTCATCCACATCAGCTGCAGTTACCTCTTGGCCCAAGCTCTTCCCCAGGGACACAATATCCTCCACCAGCTCAAGCTCATCTTCAAAGCCTTCAAAATCCCTGGCTGCCACAAAGTCAGACCACAATTTCTTCCATGTTGACTGCATAGTCCTGGAAGACACATTCCCCCAGGCTTTGTCTATATGCCTTAAGCTGGTGATATTGAAATGGCCCTTCCAGAACCCCCTGAAGGTTAAATTTGTTTCTGAAGTGATTTCAAAGCACCTTTCAAAAAGTGCTTTGGGGTAGAGTTTCTTGAAGTTACAAATGACCTGCTGGTCCACAGGCTGGATGAGAGGAGTGGTATTAGGAGGCAAGAACTTCAGTTATAAAACTGAACTCCTCCAGCAACTCATTTGCCAAGCTTGGAGGGTGGGCAGGAGCATTATCCGTAAGTAAAAGCGTCCTGAGTGACATTGTTTTTTAATGAGGTACTTTCTGACAGTGAGCACAAAGACCTCAATAAAAAATTGTTCTTGTTACCCAAGCTTTCGTGTGCCCCTCCGCATTACAGCCAATTTGTTTTTCATAACATTGTTCTTAAAAACCTGTGGATTTTCAGAATGATACACAAGTAAGGGCTTCAGTTTCAAGAATCCCACACTGTTGACTCAACTGTCCGGTGCTCATTCTGTGAGCACGTGACCCAAGCCATTTGTGTTGTTGGTCAACAACCAAGAGAACATACAAAACCAGGACATTTTTTCTTAAATTCTTCATTCAAAAATAGATTTGTTTGACAAGTAATGCAGTCGACAACCGAGGTTCCACTGTATCTCATATCTTTTTGACAGTAAAGGCTACAATACACTGTATGGGGCACAAGTGCACTCACACCATGATTATGCTCCACTTTCTTGGACTGCTTGCTGCCCCCCCTCCCCCATCTCATCTACAACTTCTTGACAGATCAGACAACAGAGCAAGATGACTTGTCTTGTCTGGACCTGGCCTGGACAGATCTGCCATTTCAGCAAAGCCTTCAACACCCGAGGGAATTAGGAAACCTTAATGTTATGTACAATGTCAATGTTGTAAAGGTTCCATACTTAGATCCACTTTGCAGACAGCAGGAAGACAGTTTCTATACAACAAGACAGGCAGCAAACAGCAATACACTCTGGCTGTGCCCTTCTCAAGAACATCAACTCATCTGAGTTCATTTATTTATTCCTTTAACATGTTTGTGCAGCATAATGATATCGATGAAATAAAGTCAGATGACCAAATGAAATCATTGGTCCACAGATGGCTCCACCTTCATTTTATTTCCTATCTCTATGTCTCATAACAATAAAAAGGCTTTCAAATGAGCCAAGGTAGGTAAGACCTGTTAGCCTGTAAATAAAGGAAGAAGCCCTTAACAAACTCTGTGGTAGTTACCAAAGCACCCTCTATGTATAGAGGGAGTTTTGGTAACTTATTGAGGTAATCACTAACCAGAGCAAAAAGTTGGGATTTTGCTGGAGAGTTTAGTCCCTATTGTTGAAAAGTCATTAAGTTTATTTATAGTATCAGCAGTTCATTAATTTTGGTTAACACAAATTCTTTGTCTTAGCAAATTTGCGAGCTCAGCATTTGAGTGCTTTCCTTGTCTTTACGATACAGTATTGCCCTTTATTTCATGGAATCTGTTGGCATAATGCAGTTGTTTAAATTTCTTTATAATCATCACTCTCACTTATTTACCCCTATCTCACCTATGGAATTTGTGCATGGGGCTCAACAACAAGTAACCATCTCAGACCACTAATTACCCAACAAAAGGCTGCAGTTAGAATGATAACAAATTCTCACTACAGGCAGCACACTCCACCAATATTCAATACACTCAACCTACTCACCATACAAAACATCCATACTTATTACTGCACCTATTACATACATAGAACACTCAACTCTGATATTAACCCTCCCCTCAAACATCTCCTTGCCAACCTCAACAGAACACATGACCATAACACAAGGCACAGATCACTCTTTGATATTCCTCGTGTCCATCTCACGCTATGCAAAAACTCAATGCACATAAAAGGCCCTAAAATCTGGAATTCATTACCTGTAAATATAAAAGAAACACTACCTGTTTATAAATTCAAGTCTCTTCTCAAAGATCACTTACTCACCCAAAACCAAATAAATACTGAATAACTGAACCTTATAAATTGTATATCTTAAATGTTTCTCACAATTATATCACATAAATGTTAAACCTAAAACCCAATCTAACTTTATTATTTTTTAAATACACTACCTAACAGAATACTCCATTCTACTGAATTTATAACAATGCATGCAACCATATGACCTGTCTTTGTAATACTCACTTGTGCTTTATAGTAATCAGTTTACATTAATGTTTTTCACTGATTTCATCATTGCTTAGTTAATCTTAAGTTAATTTTAAGCCAGCCCGTAATGCTATGCATAGTATAAGTGGCTTTGGCATGCTGCTCTTATCTGTATTTTTTTTTGTACCTCTGTAAGTGTGCTTAAATTATAAATAAATAAATAAATTAAGTGTTGATGTTTATGTATATATTTTTGCTAATTCCCTGGGAATTGCTTTTCATAGGTATGCTTCTTGTCAATGGCTCTGAAGATTAAATTGGTTAGCTAAGTGCTATTTAGTCTTTTAATTGTGACCCGTTTGGTTTTTAAGGGACATTGTTGTTTATCGAGCCATTGAATTTTTTGAAGGAAAATACAGATACATGAATCATTATCTTGAACCATGTTGAATTCTCTCTCCCAGTACCTATATCCAATCTGTAGGTGGTAGTGAAAATGATTCCAGAGGTGAATAATGGCTCCAGGGGACTAGGCTGCAAAGTTTTGATAGCTTAACAAGTTACAGTGGTAATGAACTGTTTACATATTTATATTTGGTCACAACTGTAATGAGTTATTAATACAGACAAATTAAGTTGCAAAAATATTACAACGTACAGTGCCTCATGGACTGGTGGCTAAAGCTCTCACTTCACATGGCAAGGGTCCGGGTTCCATTCCTGGCGAGGGTAGAAACATCGGGTGTGTTTCCTTACGCCAGTTGTCTTTGTTCCCCATCAGTAAAAGGGGAACCTGGGAGTTAATCAACTGGTGTGGGTCACATCCTAGGACAAAACTGACCTAATTTGCCTGAAATGCTCTGCATAACGAGCAGCTTTCTATACAGTAGTATGTCACTGAGGTCAGCTAGGCCTATATACCTTGTACATGTACTTGTAGAAATAAAGATATTTTTATATTAGTATTATTATATTATATATGTGATTCTAAAATATTTATATTACTTTATAATTTAGCAAAGTATGCTTGAATTTAAACATGTTGAAGTGGTTAGCGCTATTTACAACAATAGGCAAAGTCAGTGTATTTTGTCCGAATGAATGGCAACATGCCACTGTGGATGAAACTGGTGATTTGGTTATGTTAGTAACAAAAAAGATTGGGAAATAATCAGTTATCAGTGAGTATGCCAGCTTTTAGAGTTGTTATATCTGCCCAAATGTTTGATTATTGAAAGCAATAGTACACAATTATACATGTCTTGTAGTTTGATTTCCAGTGCACTCAGTACACACACTGAGGTCTGGGGGGTTTATCCCCAGTACAGCTGGAAAACGTTAGGACATGTTTCCACAAGACACCCGCTGTCCACGTTCACCCATCAGTAAAATGGGTACCTTGGTATTAGTCAACCGGTGTGGGTCACAGCCTGAGGACAAACTTGACCTAATTTGCTTGAAATGCTCTGCATAACAAGAGGCTTTTTATATACATGTAGTAGTATGTCAGCTAGGCATACTTGTAGAAATAAAGATATGTATTATTATTATTTTTTTTTTAACACATCAGCCGTTTCCCACCAAGGCAGGGTTACCCGAAAAAGAAAAACTTTCATCCTTATTCACTCCATCACTGTCTTGCCAGAGGCATGCTTACACTTCAGTTATAAAACTACAACATTAACACCCCTCCTTCAGAGTGCAGACACTTTACCTTCCATCTCCAGGACTCAAGTCCGACCTGCTGGTTTCCCTGATAAATGTCACCTTGCTTACACTCCAACAGCACATCAAGTCCTAAAAATCATTTGTCTCCATTCATTCCTGTCGAACATGTTCATACACGCTTACTGGAAGTCCAAGCCCCTCACACACAAAACCTCCATTACCTCCTCCCTCCAACCTTTCCTAGGCCAACCCCTACCCTGCCTTCCCTCCACTACAAATCTGCATACTCTCGAAGTCATTATATTTCGTTCTAACCTCTCTACATGTCCAAACGATCTCAATAATGCCTCCTCAGCCCTCTGGATAATAGTTTTGGTAATCCCACACCTCCTCCCAGTCTCTAAACTATGGATTCTCTGCATTATATCCACACCACACATTGCCTTCAGACATGACATCTCCACTGCCTCCAGCCTTCTCCTTGTTGCAACATTCACAACCCATGCCTCACAACCGTACAGGAGCATTGGTATAACTATACTCTCATACAATCCCCTGTTTTGCTATCTTTGTACTTAGCAAATCAAAATTGTAATTATACATTGTAACATTTACAAAGAAATAAACTTTATATATTTATTTATTTTTATGGATCAAGTTCTTTGTCTCCACAGACTCCTCTGTGCACCACTCACTTTTAATTATTATTATTATGATTAGGAAGCCATATATTTGTCAGTCTTCTACTCGTGTATGTTTGCAGGTGCAGTGACTTCACTACCCACAGCAGCAGTGTACAACTTGGAAATTAAAACTTTTAATTGCAAGTTTTTGTGTTCCTGTAATTATATTATACTTTTATATTAATTTTAAAATTGTTAGTACCATTATTTATTGGCCTGGTGTTTCACCTACTGTTTTTGTGGTATTTTCTGGTGATTAGTGATCCAAGTGTGGCCACCAGGAATTTATTTATTTATTTATTTATTTATTTATTTGAACATGATACAGTGAAGTACAAAGGAATACAGTTATTACAGTGCAACATGCCAAAGCCCCTTGTATGCAGAGCATTATGGGCAGGCTTAAAATTAACTTAAGATTAACTAAGCAATGATATATTCAGTGGTAAAAACATTATTGTAAACAGGTAACAATTTAGCACAAATGAGCCATACCCCCGGCCGGGATTGAACCCGCGGTCAGAGAGTCTCAAAACTCCAGCCCGTCGCGTTAGCCACTAGACCAGCTAGCCACAATAAGATTCATCCAACTAGGTATATTTCTACACCACAGGAAGGTTAGCACAGGCACCACTGTGACCACAAATGCAAGTTTTTACAGACGAATCTCCAGCTAGCGTGGCCGTGAGGAACTCTAGCTCAAGTCCCTTCACTGCCGTCAACATGACTCAAGAAATCGTAATGACACGATTGCAAACAAACCATACCCCCGGCCGGATTTGAACCCGCGGTCATAGAGTCTCAAAACTCCAGCCCGTCGCGTTAGCCACTAGACCACTTGACGGCAGTGAAGGGACTTGAGCTAGAGTTCTTCACGGCCACGCTAGCTGGAGATTCGTTTGTAAAAACTTGCATTTGTGGTCACAGTGGTGCCTGTGCTAACCTTCCTATGGTGTAGAAATATACCTAGTTGGATGAATCTTATTGTGGCTAGCTGGTCTAGTGGCTAACGCGACGGGCTGGAGTTTTGAGACTCTATGACCGCGGGTTCAATCCCGGCCGGGGGTATGGTTTGTTTGCAATCGTGTCATTACGATTTCTTGAGTCATAGCACAAGTGAGTATTGTATTACAAAGACAGGTCATATGGTCATTTACTGTGTTGCTGTGCATTCAGTAGAATGGAGTATTCTGTTAGGTAATGTAATTAAAAAATAAAGTTTGATTGGGTCACAGGTTAGACATTTATGAGATATAATAATGAGAAACATTTATGAGATACAATTATTCAGTACTTATTTACTTGTGGGTGAGTAAGTGATTTTTGAGAAGAGACTTCAATTTATAAACAGACAGTGTTTCTTTTATATTCACAGGTAATGAATTCCAGATTTTAGGGCCTTTTATGTGCATTGAGTTTTTGCATAGCATAAGATAGACACGAGGAACATCAAAGAGTGATCTGTGCCTTGTGTTATGGTCATGTGTTCTGTTGAGGCTGGTAAGGAGACGTTTGAGGGGAGGGTTTATATCACAGTTAAGTGTTCTATGAATGTAGTAGGTGCAGTAATAAGTATGGATGTTTTGTATGGTGAGTAGCTTTAGAGTTTTGAATATTGGTGGAGTGTGCTGCCTGTAGTGGGAATTTGTTATTCTGACTGCAGCCTTTTGTTGGGTAATTAATGGTCTGAGATGGTTTATTGTTGTTGAGCCCATGCACAAATTCCATAGGCAAGATAGGGGTAAATAAGCGAGTGATATAGGGCCAGGAGGGCTGACTGTGGAACATAGTACCGTATCTTCGATAGTATGCCTATGGTCTTGGAAATTTTTTTGGAAATTTGTTGTATATATGTTTGAAATTTGAGTCTATTATCAAGATGGATTCCTAAAAATTTTCCCTAAGTGAATTTTGTGATAGGTGATCCATTTATCATTATGTTAAGAGGGACGTCTGTAGCTCTGTTACCAAACTGAGTGAAGTAGGTTTTGTCAATGTTTAGAGTAAGTTTGTTAGTACTCATCCAGGTAGATATTTTCTGTAATTTGGTATTTATAGTATTGGCTAGCGTGACTGGGCTTGGGTGAGAGAAGACGTATGTAGTGTCATCTGCAAATAGTGTGGGTTTGAGTAGTTGTGATGCATTTGGTAGGTCATTTATGTATATGAGAGAGAAGAGGGCCTAGGACACTTCACTGTGGGACACCAACTGTAATTGGCTGTGCGGAAGAGTTTGCCCCGTTTGTGTACACATATTGGCTTCTGTTGCTGAGGTAAGACTTTAGGTAGTTGAGGGAGTGCCCTCTTATACCATAGTGCGACAATTTTATATGGAGCAAGTCATCGTCAACTGTATCAAAAGCTTTACCTAAGTCAATGAAGATCCCCAGTGGGACTTCTTTTCTCTCTATTGCAGTGTATATGTGTTCTAGCATGTGTATAATAGCATCATTAGTATTTTTATTAGGCCTGAACCCAAATTGACAGGGGTTGAGTATGCTGTGGGAGATGAGATAGGAACAGATTCGCTTATGAATTAATTTTTCGAAGATTTTAGAGAGAGGGTGTAAGTTGGATATTGGCCTATAGTTATTCAAGTCTGTTTCGTCTCCTCCTTCATGACCCTAATGGGTCATACAGTGCCCGGAAATGGGCAGCATTCAGGTTCAATCCAAGGAAGCGAAAAGTAGTTTCAATTCCTTGGGTCAAAAGCCTTTCACTTTATTTATTTATTTATTTATTTATAAATTTTAGCATACATACAGAGGTACAAAAAAATACAGGTAAGAGCAGCATGCCAAAGCCACTTATATGCATAGCATTACAGACTGGCTTAAAATTAACTTAAGATTAACTAAGCAATGATGAAATCAGTGATAAGACATTATTGTAAACAGATAACTATAAAATACAAATGAGTATTACAAAGACAGGTCATGTGGTTGCATGCATTGCTGTTCCTTCAGGTAGTGTATTTAAAAAAAAAAATAACAAAGTTAGGTTTAACATTTGTGTGATATAATTGTGAGTAACATTTAGGATATACAATTTATATGGTTCAGTTATTCAGTATTTATTTGGTTTTGAGTGAGTAAGTGAACTTTGAGAAGAGACTTGAATTTATAAACAGGTAGTGTTTCTTTTATATTTACAGGTAATGAATTCCAGATTTTAGGGCCTTTTATGTGCATTGAGTTTTTGCATAGCGTGAGATGGACACGAGGAACATCAAAGAGTGATCTGTGCCTTGTATTATGGTCATGTGTTCTGTTGAGGTTGGCAAGGAGATGTTTGAGGGGAGGGTTAATATCAGAGTTAAGTGTTCTATGTATGTAATAAGTGCAATAATAAGTATGGATGTTTTGTATGGTGAGTAGGTTGAGTGTTTTGAATATTGGTGGAGTGTGCTGCCTGAAGTGAGAATTTGTTATCATTCTAACTGCAGCCTTTTGTTGGGTAATTAGTGGTCTGAGATGGTTAGTTGTTGTTGAGCCCCATGCACAAATTCCATAGGTGAGATAGGGGTAAATAAGAGAGTGATAAAGGGCCAGGAGGGCTGACTGTGGAACATAGTACCGTATCTTCGATAGTATGCCTACAGTCTTGGAAATTTTCTTAGAAATTTGTTGTATATGTGTATGAAATTTGAGTCTATTATCAAGGTGGATTCCTAAGAATTTTCCCTCTGTTAGCTTTGTGATAGGTGATCCGTTTATCGTTATGTTAAGAGGTACATCTGTAGCTCTGCTACCAAACTGAATGAAGTAGGTTTTGTCAATGTTTAGTGTAAGTTTGTTAGTCCTCATCCAGGTAGATATTTTCTGTAATTCGGTGTTTACAGTATTGGCTAGCGTGACTGGGCTCGGGTGAGAGAAGACGTATGTGGTGTCATCTGCAAAAAGTGTGGGTTTGAGTAATTGCGAAGCATTTGGTAGGTCATTTATGTATAGGAGAAAGAGAAGAGGGCCAAGGACACTTCCCTGTGGGACACCAACTGTAATTGGTTGTGCGGAAGAGCTTGCCCCATTTGCGTACACATATTGGCTTCTGTTGCTGAGGTAAGACTTGAGGTAGTTGAGGGAGTGCCCTCTAATACCATAGTGTGACAATTTTACGTGGAGCAAGTCATGGTCAACTGTATCAAAAGCTTTATGTAAGTCAATGAAGATCCCCAGTGGGACTTCTTTTTTCTCTATTGCAGTGTATATATGTTCAAGCATGTGTATAATAGCATCATTAGTATTTTTATTAGGCCTGAATCCAAATTGGCAGGGGTTGAGAATGTTATGGCAGATGAGGTAGGAGTAGATTCGTTTATGAATTAATTTTTCGAAGATTTTTGAGAGAGGGTGTAAATTGGATATTGGCCTATAATTATTCAACTCTGTTTGGTCTCCTCCTTTATGGATCGGGGTGACCCTTGCTATTTTGAGAACTGTAGGGAAGGTGGAGGATTCAATGGATTTGTTAAAGAGTGTTGCAATGATTGGTGATAGTACGTACTTGTGACGCTTTTTTGTATATAAAGGGTGGTAAGGTATTTAAATCTCCTGCCTTGTTTTTCAGTGCGTTGATAATAAGGGAGACTTCATATGGGTTAGTCGGAGCTAGGAACAGTGTGTTCGGGTAGTTGCCAGTGAGGTAGTCATTTGGTGGGGTATCTGAGCTTGGGATATTATTGGCAAGGTTTTGACCTATAGTGGAGAAGAAATCATTGAGTCTGTTTGCTGTTTCTGTTGGTGGGAGTTGGGGTTCATCTGATTTTGCTAATTTTATTTCGCTATGTCGTGATATCTTTTTTGTTCCCAGAATTTCTGATAGGGTCTTCCAGGTCTTTTTTATATCACCTCGTAAGTTGGATAATCTGTTCTCATAATACAATTTTTTTGCCCTTCTTATCAGGCTGGTTAGGATTGACGAGTAACGTTTTGTTTGGTCTCTGGTTATGTGACCCATTCTGTACTGTTTTTCATATCGGTGTTTTGTATTTATGGATTTGAGAATGCTGGGTGTTAGCCAGGGACTGTTCAGTCTCTTAGCTGTCAACTGTTTAGTTTTTTTAGGGCAGTGCTTGTTATAAAGGTATTGGGTCTTTTTTAGAAAATTATTAAAACATTCGTCAATATCTGTATAGATTTCTAGCTCAGTGTGCCAGTCAATGTTTGTTACTGCTGTTGTGAAGTTATTAATGGCTGCCTAATTGTGAAGTCTGAAGGTGACTTTAGTAGTGTCTTGGGGTATTTTACCGAGAGTTGTTATGAGGAAAGTAGGGTAGTGGTCTGTGGTATTACGTATCTGTAATTATGCCTGATTTTAAAGGGGATATGGTGTTGGTCCAGATGTGGTCAAGTAGGGAAACACTAGTCTCTGTAACTCTTGTAGGTTTTGTTACTGTTGGTAGCAACATGCAGTTACTCATTGTGTTTGTTGTAAAATTATTTGAAATAAACTTGATTGTTGTTTTGATTCAATGATTGTGCCTATCCTCCCCTTCCATGGATCAAGTTTGAATACATCTCACTCTCTCAGGTGCTTTATCTCCCTTACTGGTTTAACGCGTCCCATACATATTATAATCATTAAGGTGTGGTCCCATAAGACACCTGGTGTTCATGTTATCTATCAGTAAAATAGGTACCCGAGTGTTAGTCAACTGGAGTGGGTTGCATCCTGGGGACAAAATTGATCCAATTTGCCCGAAATGCTCAGCATAACAAGGGGTTTTAATAAGTAAATAAGTAAATTTAATCAGGTACAAGTACACATAAATACAGTTACATAAATTATCATACATAGCAGCATAATGTGTTACCCAGGATAACCCAAAAAAGCCACCTCTCTAATAATAGTTATTTTTATAAAGTGGATTATTATATAATGAAGGGGGAAGCGGTTCATACGGCAGTTTGCGTGGGGCCAGCAATAACAGCCTGATTGATCAGACCCTGATTCCACCACACAGCCTGGTCTCAGACCGAGCCGCGGGGGCGCTGACCCCCGAAACCCTCTCCAGGTAAACTCCAGAACTGTGGGGGGGGGATGTGAAAGGTATTCAGGCTTAATTCAGGAAACTGCAGCACAGATCCAATTCCCTAGATCAAGAGCCCGTCACCAGCGTCAAGGAACCTTCCTGGAGTGGTCATATAGTGTAAGTAGTGTTAACATACCTGGTGGCAGAGTGACAGCGACGGTGTCCACTAGTACTTCCTCTTCCTCGGACATTTTTTTTAAGACTTCGTTAGTTCGGCGACGGTCATGAACTGCCTCACCACTCATTATTAATCAAAAATAAAGATCAAATAACAAAAAAAAAATATTGAAGCAGGAGAGGTGTATGTGTGTGTTTGTCTTGGTGTTCTGATGGTCTCATCAGTACCTCCTACCAATATTATCACCTTGTGTCATTTATCTAGTATTGTTCTATTGTTTTTAATTAACATAATTAGATGCAGGATACTTTTCCCATACTGGAATACTTCTGTGTTATATTAGCTGAGACATTCAGTTGACCAAGCGGGTGCAATTGATGTGTGCATTATTGATGTACTGTGTGAGTGTAAAAGTTAAATTTAGAGATTTCGAGTTAATGTATGCATGAGGGTATGTGGCAGCTAATTGAGGTGAGATAATGGGCACCAGTGTATTGTCCACCCATCACACCTCTCACTCTTATCATACAACTTATCTCAAATATCAACATAACTCGAATTTCAGTATATAAAAGCCCATAATTACCCATAATACTCTGATGATTCAAAGTATTTAAAAAATACCTAGTGCTTGAAGATGCCATAAAATAATTTCTTTATATTTTGTATTAACATAAAGTCATTAATCCGATATGTATTATATATGTCGTGCTGAATAGGTAGAATTGGTCAGTTAGGAAGAACTCATTTAGAATTAAGTCCTTTCGAAAATTTTCTCTAATACGTTTAAATTTTTTTTTTCACTAAAGTTAATGTAAAAATTAATAATTTTGTACTAAAAGAACCTTAGAAAACTTACCTAACCTTATTATAACAAGCACAATTTAATTTGCCCTAATCCAAACTAGCAATAACACAGGAGAGCAAACAAGGGGACTCCACTAGCAATAGTGAGGATATATTACCAGAAACAACTGGTGACAGCTCCATTGTTGGTGCTAGGGAGGATAGGAATAAGACAGGTAAACATGCACCAACAGGGAATACAGTCACAGAGACCCAAGGCAAACGGAAACCAAGCCTGTGCACATACTATGCACCTGGTATCTGCAGGCATGGGAAATCTGGAAAAACAGATGGGACTTGCAACTATGACCACCCTAGAAAATGCCGTGCCCATATGACAACAGGAAAATGCAAACTCTCTTCCTGTAAGCTTTTTCACCCTGAAATGTGTAACTCTTCAGTACAGGAAAGACTGTGCTATAACTTAAATTGTCAGGCACACCATCTAAAGGGGACAAAAAGATACAAAACATCCAGGCCATGGGAAAACCTGGGTAGCCACAGCCACTCAAGAGGGAGAGGTTTTTTAGTGCCAGGAAGGAAAAAAAACTGGCAGGAAATGGCAGAAATCGTACACCAAATCCAGTCATTCCTGGAGTGGAACCACAGTCGATGGCCCTCAAGGAAGGTTCCTTGATGTTGGTGAGGGGCTCTTGAATTAGGGAATTAGATCTGTGCTCCAGTTCCCCGAATTAAGCCTGAATGCCTTCAACATCCCCCCCAGGCGCTGTATAATCCTCCGGGTTTAGCGCTTCCCCCTTGATTATAATAATAATAATAATAATCCACTCCAAAGCAACAGATACAGATACTAGTGCCGGAAAAAAAATCCCCCCCAGTACCACCAATACCACCAGTCCGATGACATTCTTCTTTGCAAATATACAGGGTCTAAAGCCAACAACGAACAACAAAATACCTTTCATCCATGGACTGCTTGCAGAGGCAAATGCAATGTTTGCGGCTTTCACAGAGACCCACATAAAGGATCGCTTGGACAACGAAATATGGATCCCAGGTTACAACCTATACAGATGCGACAGAGTGAACAGGCAAAAAAAAGGGGGGGAGGGGTTTGGCCTATATATCGCAGAGTCACTTGTTTGCACAGAGCTGCTTAATGCCTCAAATGATGTAGTGGAAGTTTTAGCAGTAAAGATCGAGAACCAAAACCTAGTCATTGTGGTAGTCTACAAGCCTCCGGATGCAACGTCCCAGCAATTCCAGGAACAGCTGTTAAAAATTGACCACTGTCTATAAAATCTGCCAGCTCCTGCCCCCAACATCTTGCTCCTGGGGGATTTCAACTTGAGGCACCTAAAATGGAGGAATATAGCAAATAATGTTGTTGCAGTGATAACACCAGGAGGCAGCTCTAACGAGAACTCACACACACACACACGAGCTTTTAAATCTCTGCACAAAATTCAACTTAAACCAGCAAATAATAGAGCCTACTAGACTGGAGAATACACTAGACCTCATCTTCACTAACAATGATGATCTGATACGAAATGTCACCATATCAAAAACAATATACTCAGATTACAACATAATCGAGGTTCAGACATGTATGCGCGGAGCCCCAGACCGACATAATGAGATTAGTCACGAGGGAGCCTTCACCAAATTTAACTTCAATAACAAGAACATAAAGTGAGACCAAGTAAGCCAAGTCCTAAACGATATAAGCTGGGAGGATAGACTAAGCAACACAGACCCCAACTTATGCCTAGAACAGATTAACTTGGTGGCACTCGATGTATGCTCAAGGCTTATTCCTTTAAGAAAAAGGAGGAGTAGATGTAAAATAGAAAGAGACAGGCGCTCCCTTTACAGGCGACGGAAAAGAATAACAGAGAGGCTAAAAGAGGCCAATATATCTGAAATGCGTAGGGAGTCACTGGTCAGAGAAATAGCAAACATCGAACTTAAGCTAAAGGAATCTTATAGGAGTCAGGAATCGCGGGAAGAACTAAAAGCCAAAAATGAAATCGAAAGAAACCTAAAGTATTTCTTTTCTTATGCCAAATCAAAGTCGAGAACAACGTCCAGTATTGGACCCCTACTTAAGCAAGATGGGTCCTACACAGATGACAGCAAGGAAATGAGTGAGCTACTCAAGTCCCAATATGACTCAGTTTTTAGCAAGCCGCTAACCAGATTGAGAGTCGAAGATCAAAATTAATTTTTTATGAGAAAGCCACAGAATTTGGTTAACACAAGCCTATCTGATATTATCCTGACGCCAAAAGACTTCGAACAGGCGATAAATGACATGCCCATGCACTCTGCCCCAGGGTCAGACTCATAGAACTCCGTGTTCATCAAGAACTGCAAGAAGCCCCTATCACGAGTTTTTACCATCCTATGGAGAGGGAGCATGGACACGGGGGTCGTCCCACAGTTACTAAAAACGACAGACATCCCCACTCCACAAAGGGGGCAGTAAAGCAATAGCAAAGAACTACAGACCGATAGCACTAACATCCCATATCATAAAAATCTTTGAAAGGGTCCTAAGAAGCAAGATCGCCACCCATCTAGATACCCATCAATTACACAACCCAGGGCAACATGGGTTTAGAGCAGGTCGCTCCTGTCTGTCTCAGCTACTGGATCACTACGACAAGGTCCTAGATGCACTAGAAGACAAAGAGAATGCAGATGTAATATATACAGACTTTGCAAAAGCCTTCGTCAAGTGTGATCATGGTGTAATAGCGCACAAAATGCGTGCTAAAGGAATAACAGGAAAAGTTGGTAGATGGATCTATAATTTCCTCACAAACAACACAAAGAGTAATAGTCAACAGAGTAAAGTCTGAGGCGGCTACGGTGAAAAGCTCTGTTCCACAAGGCACAGTACTCGCTCCCATCTTGTTTCTCATCCTCATATCTGACATAGACAAGGATGTCAGCCACAGCACCGTGTCTTCCTTTGCAGATGACACCCGAATCTGCATGACAGTGTCTTCCATTGCAGACACTGCAAGGCTCCAGGCGGACATCAACCAAATCTTTCAGTGGGCTGCAGAAAACAATATGAAGTTCAACGATGAGAAATTTCAATTACTCCGATATGGTAAACATGAGGAAATTAAAACTTCATCAGAGTACAAAACAAATTTCTTCCACAAAATAGAGCGAAAAACCAACGTCAAAGACCTGGGAGTGATCATGTCGGAGGATCTCACCTTCAAGGACTATAACATTGTATCAATCGCATCTGCTAGAAAAATGACAGGATGGATAATGAGAACCTTCAAAACTAGGGATGCCAAGCCCATGATGACACTCTTCAGGTCGCTTGTTCTATCTAGGCTGGAATATTGCTGCACACTAACAGCGCTTTTCAGGGCAGGTGAAATTGCTGACCTTCACGGCAAGCATAACGGAGATAAAACACCTCAATTATTGGGAGCACTTGAAGTTCCTGAACCTGTACTCCCTGGAACGCAGGCGGGAGAGATACATGATTATAACTCAGCATTGTAATCCTTATAGAGAATAAACTTTGAATTGAATTGAATATATACACCTGGAAAATCCTAGAGGGACTAGTACCAAACTTGCACACGAAAATCACTCACTACGAAAGCAAAAGACTCGGCAGGCGATGCAACATCCCCCCAATGAAAAGCAGGGGTGTCACTAGCACGTTAAGAGACAATACAATAAGTGTCAGGGGCCTGAGACTGTTCAACTGCCTCTCAGCATACATAAGGGGGATTACCAATAGACCCCTGGCTGTCTTCAATCAGGCACTGGACAAGCACCTAAAGTCTGTACCTGACCCGCCGGGCTGTGGCTCATACGTTGGATTGTACACAGCCAGCAGTAACAGCCTGGTTGATCAGGCTCTGATCCACCAGGAGGCCTGGTCACAGACCGGGCCGCGGGGGCGTTGACCCCCGAAACTGTCTCCAGGTAAACTCCAGGTCCAGGTAATCCAACTAGATATACTTTATATAAGTTTACAATAATTTAATAATAAACAAACACAATATAATATAATTTTTTTCGTTAGGTACAGAATTATTTTTTGCGAAATTATCGCATACACAAATTTTTGCTTGCCTTATTCGGCAAGAAGTGCGCTGCTATTTAAACCAAAATGGCAACTTTTACTTAAGATAAGATAAGATTTCGTTCGGATTTTTAACCCCGGGGGGTTAGCCACCCAGGATAACCCAAGAAAGTCAGTGCGTCATCGAGGACTGTCTAACTTATTTCCATTGGGGTCCTTAATCTTGTCCCCCAGGATGCGACCCACACCAGTCGACTAACACCCATGTACCTATTTGCTGCTAGGTGAACAGGACAACAGGTGTAAGGAAACGTGTCGAATGTTTCCACCCGCCGGGAATCGAACCCGGGCCCTCCGTGTGTGAAGCGGGAGCTTTAGCTCCCGCTTCAAGGAGTCGAACCCATGCTGCTTTGGCCCGCCTCGTGGAGAGCGAAAACACATGATGCTCTAGTCCACGGAACCATACAATCCTCAAGAATGACGCACCCAGCGAGGCTAGGTGCTTTACTCATAATCCAAGGACATACGGTAGTGTGGATGCTTCTGAGCTAATTTCATTCTACTCCCTGTTTGGTGTACTAGCTCAACGAGCAGTATTTTATATTATTGTACCCACGAACGAGTGGCATTGATCAATAACAACACTGCGTCTAGCTCGTGGGTTCAGTAATATAAAATACTGCTCGCTGGGCTAGTACACCAAACAGGGAGTAGAATGAAATTAGCTCAGAAGCATCCACACCACCGTATGTCCTCGGATGACAGGTAAAACACCTAGCCTCGCTGAGTACGTCATTCTTGGGGATTGTGTGGTTCCGTGGACTAGAGCGTCATGTATTTTCGCTCTCCATGAGGTGGGCCAAAGCAGCATGGGTTCGACTCCTTGGCTAATCGCAGTGTTGTTATTGGTCAATACCACTCGTTCGTGGGTATAATATTACATACATACATACATACATACATACATATATATATATATATATATATATATATATATATATATATATATATATATATATATATATATATATATATATATTGTGGAAAATAAATTCCCATAATTATACTGTATATATTTTTATAATGTAAATATACATGATTAATGCATTACTGTTGTTCTAAATTGTATTTTGAATAGAACCAACCGGGTTCGCCCTGCGCCTGCGCGGATGTGCGGGGGAGGGAGGTCGAGTCAGGGCAGAGAGAGGCGGGAGTGTTTTGAATGGAGTGAGGAGGCTGTGGAAACATGGGACCAGGAAATTGGCGTTCACGGCTGCCTAAGGATTAATATAGGCCTCATTTCATAATAGGAAGTGTCGTAACTGTTCCTGGTGAAGAGTGAGGGAACGTGATTTACGGGACGACCGTAAAAGGGTGGTAAAATTACTGAATAATGGTTCGATCGGGGGTGACTGGTGCGCGGCCAGGGTGTGTGTCCATGAGAAATACCCGTGAGTTAATCCTCACGCATCGGTCTCAGATCTTAATGGAGTGACCTCTAATGTGTATAATAATTATGAGACATTAAATCGTCTTGTGAATTGTAATGTAATCAGTGATAATAACACTAAGTTAAGGAATCGTTGAAGCGATATGAGCTGCCATTCCCAGAGTGTGTGTGCACATGTTTACGTCATTGTTCCTGTCTCGAGGATAGTGAAGTTTTTATGGAGTCATGACTTCTAAACCGGGACAAACCAACGGATACCTCGTCCTGCTGGAATAAGAACCGTGTCGGTGTAGCAGGACATCGAAATGAGATGGTGAATGGAGGAAATAAGGAGCAGGTGAATGGAGGAAATAAGGAGCATCAATCACCCGCAGCTAAGTAACCTTTCTAGTTAGAGCAGACTGATACTGGCCAGTTAGGTATGTTGTAATTTGATAGGTTATGGGTGATCCAGCTACATCAAGTGACCACCAGAGAATATCTGGTAAGTGGTGGGATTATGTACAAGTGCTTTTTCCTTGATGGATATATCCAAGTGTAACCTACCCCCCCCCCCTTCATTCAGTTAAACTAATATAATCTATACAGTCCACAATTAATTAGTAGCGCCGTACTTGTGGGTGCTATCCAATTTATACTGGTCTCGGATAGATATGGATAAGATTGTGAGGGTCGAAGGAACCACCTGCCGTGACCAGGGGTGGTTAAGTTTTCTCACATGTCTACACGGGGTGACTACGGTAAACAAGATGGTTGTCTCCCAATGAGATTACTTGTATGCATGTAATGTTGAAGTACGTACAGGTAATCACCCCTACAAAATTTTCCATATATATGTCGTGCCGAATATGTAAAACTGGTCAATTAGCAAGAACTCATTTAAAATTAAGTCCTTTCTGATATTTTCTCTTATACGTTTAAAGATATATTTTTTTCATTAATGTTAATGTAAAAATTTTTAATTTTGCACCAGAAGAATCTTAGAAAACTTACCTAACCTTATTATAACAAGAACAATTTATTTTAGCCAAACCCAACTAAATATATTTTAAATACGTTTACAATAATTTAATACTAAACAAACACAATCAAATATATATTTTTCGTTAGGTTCAGAATGATTTTGGCGAAATTATTGCATACACAACTTTTCACTTGTCCTATATGGCAAGATGAGCGTTGATATATATATATATATATATATATATATATATATATATATATATATATATATATATATATATATATATATATATATATATATATATATATATGTCGTGCCGAATATGTAAAACTGGTCAGTTAGCAAGAACTCACTTAAAATTAAGTCCTTTCAAAAACTTTCTCTTATACGTTTAAAGATATATTTTTTTCATTACTGTTAATGTAAAAATTTTTAATTTTGCACCAAAAGAAACTTAGAGAACTTACCTAATCTTGTTATAACAAGAGCAACTTATTTCAGCCTAACCCAACTAAATATATTGTGGAAAATTTTATAGGGTGCTTATCTGTATGTACCTCAACATTATATACATACAAGTAATCTCATTGGGAGACAACCATATTGTTTACCGTAGTCACCCGTGTAGACATGTGAGAAAACTTAACCACCTCTGGTCACTACAGGCGGCCCCTCGACCCTCACAATCTTGTCCACATCTATCCGAGACCAGTATAAATTGGGTAGCACCCTCAAGCACGGCGCTACTAATTAATTGTGGACTGTATAGATTATATTAGTTTAGCTGAATGAAGGGGGGGGGGGGGTAGGATACACATGGACACATCCATCAAGGAAAAACATTTGTACATAATCCCACCACTTACCAGATGTTCTCTGGTGGTCACTTGATGTAGCTGGATCACTCATAACCTATCCAATTACAACATACCTAACTGGCCAGTATCAGTCTGCTATAACTAGAAGGGTTACTTAACTGTGGGTGATTGATACTCCTTATTTCCTCCATTCCCCATCTCATTTCGATGTCCTGCTACACCGACACGGTTCTTATTCCAGCAAGACGAGGTATCCGTCGGTTTGTCCCGGTTTAGAAGTCGTGATTCCATAAAGCTTCACTATCCTCGGTGCGAGTCACGTGTTCACTCGGAGCAGGGCGATCTATTTCACATCCCGCATTCTCTTAACTCAATGTTATTATCACTGATTACATTACCATTCACAAGACGATTTAACGTCTCATAACTATTATACACATTAGAGGTCAATCCATTAAGATCTGAGGCCGATGAGCGAGGATTAACACACGGGTATTTCCCCTGGACACACACCATGGCCGTGCACCTGTCATGCCCGGTCGAACATTATTCACTAATTTTACCACCCTTTTACGGTGGTCCCGTAAATCACGTTCCCTCACTCTTCACTAGGGACAGTCACGACACTTCCTATTATGAATTGAGGCCTATATTGATCCTTAGGCCGCCGTGAACGCCAGTTTCCTCATTCCCGGTTTTCTCAGCCTCCTCACCCATTCAAAACACTCCCGCCACCTCGTGCCCCAGCTCGACCCCCCACCCCCCCCCGCACATCTGCGCAGGCGCAGCGGGAACCCAGCTGGTTCCATTAAAAATGCAAATACATTTTGACCCAAATCAACACATTAAACACTTATTAGGCACTATAGCTTCGGAAATTAAATAATTTCCACACTGCGGCCAGGCGGAAGTCGTTGTTAGACGACTTAAATTGCGTCTTCCTCCAGGAGACGATTCCAGCCCTCTCTAGATTGCGCTGCTGTTTTCCTAGTGGGTCTTACTACAGTTTCTTCTTGCATTACCCGGTCAGTGTCTTCAATATCACTCGTGTCACTTTCCCTTAGATTTCCATCTGCACTGGATTGAACACCATTTAATTCTAAGGGAATTAATTTATTAATGGTATGCAAACTTTCCTGACCACGACACAACACTTTGACGTTTCTGACAACACCTTGTGCATCTGGGTATAATGTAACTACCTTGCCCAGAGGCCACAATGTTCGATGTTGTTCAGTATCATTTAACACAATGTCACCTGGTTGAATGTTCTGTCGGTTTACTGCCTCTGGCGCACCATAAAAGTGTTCACGTAGTGTAAGAAGATATTCTTTACGCCACACATCAGACCAATGAATAATTACCTTATTTAACATCTTGAACTTATCACTCAACAGAGTCACGTTATTGTAATCCTCATCACTTCCCTCGGGATTATCTCTATATATAGGTGCAGCTTCTAACCTTTGTCCACATATTAGGTGAGATGGAGTCAGTATCTCTGCGTCAGGAGTGTCACTCATGTATGACAGAGGGCGATTGTTCACCCGATTCTCTGCCTCCACCAACACTGCACGGAATTCCTCCAAATTAATTCTCTTCCTGTGTAGCACCTTACGAAGACATCCTCTTCAAGGGGGGCTCCTTGGCGTGGTGAAGAGGCTCTTGGTCTGAGGAATTAGCCCTGTCGGTCTTCTTCCTCAGACCGAACCTAATTACCCCCCATTCTCCCCTCCCCTATCCCATCCTCCCCATCCTTCCCTTTTTCCATTCCTCCTCCTCCTCCTCACCCCTCCCTTTTGCCCTTCCTCTTTTTAGCCTTCGTGATTTCTCCCACAGGCGCGCTAGTTCCTAGGTAGGGGAAAGGACACCGGGGTCCATCCCATTCCGTTGAGGTTTCTTGGCGGTGGCGTAGTTTGCCGTGGAATCTGGATTGCCTAGGGATGTCCCGATCCCTCTCCGGTATCCCGGAGTAGCTTTGGGTGTCTTTTGGGCGACGGGTGTATCTCTGGAAGCCACCTTTCGGATTCCGGGGGTGGTGGCTGAAGGAGGTATGCTTTGTGGCGGATATCCGGCCGCCCTCTCTTTTGTCCACCGAGGTAGCTCGGCAGATGTGAGGTTGCTATCCCAGATTGCTGGTTTACTGGCATGAAGGGTAGGGTATGGCACGGGTTCCATGCTGCATCTGCGCTACTAGCGGTGTCGAGTCCTCTTGGGCGAGGAGGGAGATTTCTGGCCCTTTCATTCCTCCTAGGAACTATCCCTCCCCAGTCCCCCCTTTTTTTTTCTTTTTTTTATTTTTATTTTCTTTTCTTCTTTCTTTTTTTTTTCTTAAAAACAAAAAGAAAGAAGTAACCTAACCATGGCAGCCCTAGTCCATGAACCTGGTACCCCCGGGCCCCTTCTTGATACCGCACCCCGTTCTGACCCCGCCTCGTCTTTGGACCACTCTTCAGACATTCCTCATGCCTCTGTACCTATTGCCGGTGCTGTTTCCTCACCCGCTTCAGGTACTGAGGCCTCGACTGACTCCTTCGATTTATCAGACCTTCGCTCTCCTCTGACTATGCTTCCGGCCTCTCCCTCTACGGTGCGGCAATTTTCAAATCGCCGACCCGTTCCACGTCGGACCAACTCTGGTCCCACGCCTAAACGTCAACGACAATTACCTGCTGATGATACTTCTCCACCTTCACCTTCTCGTTCTTCTCAGAAACGATCGACACGTCCTTCACTACCTTTCCACGCTCAGTTTCAGACTGAACAGTGGACTAAATTCTTCACTTTACGACCAACTTCCTCTACTGCCTATCTTTCTGACCATAGTATTGGCAAGGCACTCCTACGCCATGTTGGTAAAGATATTTCTTTTCATGCTCTTAAGAGCGGTACGCGCATCATTACCGTACAGAATGCTACCCAGGCTCGTGAGCTCTCTCGTCTTTCCCATATAGATACTGTTCCTGTCACCCTTGAAAAACATCATTCCCTCAATTCTTGTAGTGGTACCGTTATTCTGCCCCATACCATAGTTCAACAAAATTTCCAGACATGTGGCACCGACATTCTAGAACAGCTGGAACTCCAAGATCTCCCAATCCTCAACCTCTTCAAGGGGGGCTCCTTGGCGTGGTGAAGAGGCTCTTGGTCTGAGGAATTAGACCTATCGGTCTTCTTCCTCAGACCGAACCTAATTACCCCCCAATCTCCCCTCCCCTATCCCATCCTCCCCATCCTCCCCTTTTTCCTTTCCTCCTCCTCCTCCCCACTCCTCCCTTTTGCCCTTCCTCTTTTTGTCCTTTGGGATTTCTCCCACAGGCGCGCTAGTTCCTAGGTAGGAGAAAGGACACTGGGGTCCATCCCATTCCGTTGAGGTTTCTTGGCGGTGGCGTAGTTTGCCGTGGAATCTGGATTGCCTAGGGATGTTCCGATCCCTCTCCGGTATCCCGGAGTAGCTTTGGGTGTCTTTTGGGCGACGGGTGTAGCTCTGGAAGCCACCTTTCGGATTCCGGGGGTGGTGGCTGAAGGAGGTATGCTTTGTGGCGGATATCCGGCCGCCCTCTCTTTTGTCCACCGAGGTAGCTCGGCAGATGTGAGGTTGCTATCCCAGATTGCTGGTTTACTGGCATGAAGGGTAGGGTATGGCACGGGTTCCATGCTGCATCTGCGCTACTAGCGGTGTCGAGTCCTCTTGGGCGCGGAGGGAGATTTCTGGCCCTTTCATCCCTCCTAGGAACTATCCCTCCCCGGTCCCCCCTTTTTTTTTCTTTTTTTATTTTTATTTTCTTTTCTTCTTTCTTTTTTTTTCTTAAAAACAAAAAGAAAGAAGTAACCTAACCATGGCAGCCCTAGTCCATGAACCTGGTACCCCCGGGCCCCTTCTTGATACCGCACCCCGTTCTGACCCCGCCTCGTCTTTGGACCACTCTTCAGACATTCCTCATGCCTCTGTACCTATTGCCGGTGCTGTTTCCTCACCCGCTTCAGGTACTGAGGCCTCGACTGACTCCTTCGATTTATCAGACCTTCGCTCTCCTCTGACTATGCTTCCGGCCTCTCCCTCTACGGTGCGGCAATTTTCAAATCGCCGACCCGTTCCACGTCGGACCAACTCTGGTCCCACGCCTAAACGTCAACGACAATTACCTGCTGATGATACTTCTCCACCTTCACCTTCTCGTTCTTCTCAGAAACGATCGACACGTCCTTCACTACCTTTCCACGCTCAGTTTCAGACTGAACAGTGGACTAAATTCTTCACTTTACGACCAACTTCCTCTACTGCCTATCTTTCTGACCATAGTATTGGCAAGGCACTCCTACGCCATGTTGGTAAAGATATTTCTTTTCATGCTCTTAAGAGCGGTACGCGCATCATTACCGTACAGAATGCTACCCAGGCTCGTGAGCTCTCTCGTCTTACCCATATAGATACTGTTCCTGTCACCCTTGAAAAACATCATTCCCTCAATTCTTGTAGTAGTACCGTTATTCTGCCCCATACCATAGTTCAACAAAATTTCCAGACATGTGGCACCGACATTCTAGAACAGCTGGAACTCCAAGATCTCCCAATCCTCAAGGTAGACACTTACGTTCTTCCTGCCCGTGGGCGGAGACGATACCCTAGCAATGTGGCTCGTTTAACTTTTGACAGCCGAGAACTCCCATCCTCCGTTTATATAGCAGGACATCGGTTACAAGTTCGAAAGGTGATCCCTACACCACAACAGTGTAGAAATTGCTGGCGATTTGGCCATCCAGCGAAATATTGCAGATCTATCGCCGAATGCCCAGTCTGTGGTGCCGATGACCATTCTAATACGTCTTGCAATCGATCTCCCTCTTGCCTTAACTGTCATGAGGCTCACCCTTCGTACTCTCGCCGTTGTCAGGTCTATTTAAACGAGCGGGAAATCCGTTACCTCAAAGAGACAGAAGGTCTCCCTTATGCCATGGCAGTTTCTCATCTCCGCCTCCAAGGGAGACTCCCACGTGTTTCTTATTCCCGTGTTTCAAAACGTCCCCCCACTTCTGGTATCCCATCTTCTACACCCACCTCTGTGGTTACCTCTCCCATAATCACTCCTGTATCTAATCCTTTTGCTGTCCTCGGCTCAGACGTCCCTACTTCAACGCCTCAGTCTAATCTCGCTTCTTCGAGTTCTCTCTTACAAGCCTCAGTATCGACGAGACCTCGTACGACACCTCTTCCCAATCGTCCCTCTACTTCTCAAAAGTCAAAAAAAGGTCCGGTAACACCTCCTACCCATCTTCCACCTCCTCATTTTACCCTCCCTGTCTCTGTCCCTAGTTCTTCCCCTCTCACTGGCTCAGTTACAAGTGCAGAGGTTCACCCTCCTCCTCGTAATGTACCTTCCTCCCCTGTTCCCTCCCAAGTTTCTTCCTCTTCTGCCACCTCCCAGGTTCCTGTCTCTTCTGTCCCCTGCCACGCTTCTCCAGTTCCCTCCACCCTTTCGCCCCCCCCTACCTTGGTACAGTCCAATACAGTTCCAATCTTTACTCATCCTCCCCCTACCATTCCCAATATTGTCTCCCATACGACATCTCTGAATTCCGAAACACTTGAAGCAATCTCTGAATATATTGCAGAGACCAAACCATCAATGGACACTGATCCACCTTCCGCTCTTCCTCTCTCCTCTGCTCCATCTGCGCAACTCCTTTCTTCACAGCGCACCGTTCCTTCGCTGCTTGAACATTTTCCACTGCCTCCGCATGTGGACTTTTCTAACCCTTCTAGTCCGTAGGAACCCTTACCTGCGGATTTCAAGTATCTTTATCATTGCCAATCATGGCCTTTTTACAGTGGAATATACGCGGCCTCAGGGGTAATCGGGGTGAGCTTCAGATGTTACTCTCCCAGTTTGCCCCTGTTGGTGTTTGCTTACAGGAACCAAAATTACACTCTGCTGTTATTTCTCACATCTCAGGCTATAATTTATTGTATTCTTCAGATCCTTTTCCTGATGGGACCTTTAATGAAAGTGCCCTTCTTCTCCGCACTGATATTCCGTACCATCAGCTATTTGTTCATACTTCGCTGCATTACACAGCAGCCCGTATCCACTTACATAGGTGGTATACGCTCTGTTCTTTATATCTCTCTCCTTCTCGGGCATTATCTATTCCGGATTTTGCCTTCCTTGTTTCGTCATTACCGCCACCGATTCTGTTACTTGGTGATTTTAATGCCCACCATTTCCTCTGGGGAGGGTCTCACTGTGATTCCCGTGGAATTCAGTTAGAGGCTTTTCTTGCCACCCACCCCCTCCATGTTTTAAATACAGGTGCTCACACCCATTTTGATCCTCGGACTCATACTCTCTCTTGCATCGATCTCTCAGTTTGCTCTTCCTCCGCCGCATTAGACTTTACTTGGTCTGTTCTCCCGGACTTACATGACAGTGATCATTTCCCAATCATTCTTACTTCCCCTTCATATTCGCCACCTCTTCGCACCCCACGCTGGCAATTTAATCGGGCAAATTGGAACCTTTACTCACACCTGACTGTTTTTAAAGAGGTTCCTTCTTCGTCCTCCATCGATGAGCTTTTACACCTCTTCTCGTCCTCCGTTTTCACCGCAGCTTCTCATTCTATACCCCAAACTTCGAGCAGGCATTCTCAGAAATGCGTGCCTTGGTGGTCTCCTGCTTGTGCTCGTGCAGTACGTTTGAAACGCGCTGCATGGGGCAGGTACCGGTACAATAGAACCACAGAGCGACTCCTTGATTTTAAACAGAAGCGTGCGATCGCTCGCCGTGTCATCCGTGACGCTAAACGCACTTGCTGGCGAGATTATGTCTCCACCATCACCTCTGCTTCCTCTATGAGTGCAGTCTGGAAAAAAGTACGAAAACTGAGTGGTAAATATTCTCCTGACCCGGCTCCTGTTCTGCGGGTTGCCGGTGTTGATATAGCAAACCCACTAGATGTTGCCAATGAAATTGGCAATCATCTGGTCCGTATTTCTCAGGGACTCCATCTATGCCCCTCATTTCTTTCCTCAAAGTCTGCCAGAGAGTTAGCACCCTTGGACTTTTCTTCTCTCAGAGAAGAACAGTATAATGTGCCTTTTACACTTCAAGAACTGGAGGCAACACTCTCAGCTTGTCGATCATCGGCAGCTGGGCCCGACGACATTCATATTCGTATGCTACAACATTTACATCAGTCAGCCCTTGCAGTCCTATTACACCTTTACAATCTTATTTGGTCACAAGGAGTTCTTCCACAGCTGTGGAAATCCGCCATTGTTCTCCCTTTCCGCAAACCAGGCACTACGGGACATGAAACCTCCCACTATCGTCCCATTGCTCTTACCAGTGCAGTTTGCAAAGTAATGGAACGTCTAGTAAATAGACGTTTAGTGTGGTATTTAGAGACACACAACAGTCTCTCCACTCGTCAATATGGCTTTCGTAAGGGACGTTCTACCATAGACCCCTTACTGCGCTTGGATACGTATGTTCGTAATGCCTTTGCGAATAACCACTCAGTTATTGCCATATTTTTTGACCTTGAGAAGGCATATGACACAACTTGGAGGTATAATATTTTAGCCCAAGCCCACTCCTTAGGCCTTCGAGGCAATCTACCATCCTTCCTTAAGAACTTTTTAACTGACAGGCATTTCCGTGTTCGGGTTAATAATGTGCTCTCCCCGGACTTTGTCCAAGCTGAAGGTGTCCCCCAGGGATGTGTTCTGAGCACAACACTTTTTCTCCTTGCTATTAATGATTTGGCCTCTAGTCTTCCATCAAATATTTGGTCATCACTCTATGTTGATGACTTTGCTATTGCCTGTGCAGGCGCTGACTGTCACCTCCTTACAGTTTCTCTCCAGCATGCAGTCGACCGTGTTTCCAATTGGGCCACCACACATGGGTTTAAATTTTCCAGCACTAAAACCCACCAAATCACTTTCACTAGACGCTCTGTCATCTCTGATCATCCTTTGTACCTCTATGGCTCACGTATCCCTGAACGTGATACAGTCAAGTTTCTGGGCCTCCTCTTTGATCGTAGGTTATCCTGGAAACCTCACATTACCTCTCTGAAGGCAACTTGTCACAGCCGGCTGAACCTTCTTAAAACCCTTGCTCATCTTTCGTGGGGAGCTGATCGTCGAACCCTCCTTCACCTACATTCCACCCTTATTTTATCGAAACTTGATTATGGTGACCAGATCTATTCAGCGGCATCTCCTGCTACTCTCTCTAGCCTTAACCCCATTCATCACCAAGGATTACGTTTATGCCTTGGTGCTTTTCGCTCTTCCCCTGTCGAAAGCCTCTATGCAGAAGCAAACGTTCCATCCTTATCCGATCGCCGTGATGCCCATTGCCTGCGCTACTATGTACGCTCTCATGATCTCCGCAATCCTTCCATTTATAGAATGGTCACTGATATTAGTAGACATTCTTTATTTGTTCGCCGCCCCTGCTTACTCCGTCCCTTCTCTCTTCGCCTTCATTCGCTCTTGTCTTCTCTTCAACTACCACCTTTCTATGTACATGTAGCATCTCACTTTTCCCTACCCCCCTGGGAGGTCCCAGCTGTTCGAGTCTGTTCTTTCTCCCTCCCTTGCTCGAAAGCCCAACTGTCTACGGTCGCTTCCCGCTCTCTTTTTCTTGACCACTTTCACTCTCATTCTCATGCCATTGCTGTGTACACAGATGGCTCTAAGTCTTCTGACGGCGTAGGATTCGCAGCAGTGTTTCCGGACAGCGTCGTACAAGGGCATTTACTATCTTCAGCTAGTATTTTTACTGCTGAATTATATGCCATCCTTACAGCACTTATCCGTATTGCATCTATGCCTGTGTCATCATTTGTGGTTGTCTCAGACTCCCTTAGTGCTTTACAGGCTATACAAAAATTTGATACACCTCACCCCTTAGTCCTCCGTATCCAACTTTGGCTACGCCGCATCTTTACTAAGCATAAAGATATTGTTTTTTGTTGGGTCCCTGGTCATGTTGACGTACAGGGCAATGAACAGGCAGACACTGCTGCGCGGTCAGCAGTACATGACCTACCAGTTTCTTACAGAGGTATTCCATGTACGGACTATTTTGCTGTAATATCTTCCCACCTTCACACCCGTTGGCAACAACGTTGGTCTACTATGCTCGGCAACAAACTTCAGTCTATTAAACCGAGTATAGGTTACTGGCCGTCTTCTTATCACCAGTGTCGAGGTTGGGAGACTACTCTCTCCCGTCTTCGCATTGGCCATACTCGTCTTACTCATGGATATCTCATGGAGAGGCGTCTTGCTCCTCTCTGTGAGAATTGCCAAGCTCCATTATCAGTCAGCCACATTCTGTTGGACTGCCCACTTTATCAACGAGCACGCAGAATTTACCTCTGTCGTCGTCTTCGCCCCGCTGCTCTCTCTTTACCTTCCCTTCTCGCTGATGGACCCACCTTTCATCCGGACTCTCTTATTGACTTTTTGACAACGACTGACTTACTTCACAAATTCTGATACTTTCAGCCCTTTCTACTTGTATCTCTTGCTACCCTCTACCCCCGTACTATCCCCTGCCCCGCTGTTTTCTGTAACCTGCTGATCATCCCCCCTCCCTCCTGCCATCCAATTCCCTTGCTTCCTTCCCTACCCTGCAGCGCTGTATAGCCCTTGTGGCTTAGCGCTTCTTTTTGATTATAATAATAATAATCCCAATCCTCAAGGTAGACACTTACGTTCTTCCTGCCCGTGGGCGGAGACGATACCCTAGCAATGTGGCTCATTTAACTTTTGACAGCCGAGAACTCCCATCCTCCGTTTATATAGCAGGACATCGGTTACAAGTTCGAAAGGTGATCCCTACACCACAACAGTGTAGAAATTGCTGGCGATTTGGCCATCCAGCGAAATATTGCAGATCTATCGCCGAATGCCCAGTCTGTGGTGCCGATGACCATTCTAATACGTCTTGCAATCGATCTCCCTCTTGCCTTAACTGTCATGAGGCTCACCCTTCGTACTCTCGCCGTTGTCAGGTTTATTTAAACGAGCGGGAAATCCATTACCTCAAAGAGACAGAAGGTCTCCCTTATGCCATGGCAGTTTCTCATCTCCGCCTCCAAGGGAGACTCCCACGTGTTTCTTATTCCCGTGTTTCAAAACGTCCCCCCACTTCTGGTATCCCATCTTCTACACCCACCTCTGTGGTTACCTCTCCCATAATCACTCCTGTATCTAATCCTTTTGCTGTCCTCGGCTCAGACGTCCCTACTTCAACGCCTCAGTCTAATCTCGCTTCTTCGAGTTCTCTCTTACAAGCCTCAGTATCGACGAGACCTCGTACGACACCTCTTCCCAATCGTCCCTCTACTTCTCAAAAGTCAAAAAAAGGTCCGGTAACACCTCCTACCCATCTTCCACCTCCTCATTTTACCCTCCCTGTCTCTGTCCCTAGTTCTTCCCCTCTCACTGGCTCAGTTACAAGTGCAGAGGTTCACCCTCCTCCTCGTAATGTACCTTCCTCCCCTGTTCCCTCCCAAGTTTCTTCCTCTTCTGCCACCTCCCAGGTTCCTGTCTCTTCTGTCCCCTGCCACGCTTCTCCAGTTCCCTCCACCCTTTCGCCCCCCCCTACCTTGGTACAGTCCAATACAGTTCCAATCTTTACTCATCCTCCCCCTACCATTCCCAATATTGTCTCCCATACGACATCTCTGAATTCCGAAACACTTGAAGCAATCTCTGAATATATTGCAGAGACCAAACCATCAATGGACACTGATCCACCTTCCGCTCTTTGTCTCTCCTCTGCTCCATCTGCGCAACTCCTTTCTTCACAGCGCACCGTTCCTTCGCTGCTTGAACATTTTCCACTGCCTCCGCATGTGGACTTTTCTAACCCTTCTAGTCCGTAGGAACCCTTACCTGTGGATTTCAAGTATCTTTATCATTGCCAATCATGGCCTTTTTACAGTGGAATATACGCGGCCTCAGGGGTAATCGGGGTGAGCTTCAGATGTTACTTTCCCAGTTTGCCCCTGTTGGTGTTTGCTTACAGGAACCAAAATTACACTCTGCTGTTATTTCTCACATCTCAGGCTATAATTTATTGTATTCTTCAGATCCTTTTCCTGATGGGACCTTTAATGAAAGTGCCCTTCTTCTCCGCACTGATATTCCGTACCATCAGCTATTTATTCATACTTCGCTGCATTACACAGCAGCCCGTATCCACTTACATAGGTGGTATACGCTCTGTTCTTTATATCTCTCTCCTTCTCGGGCATTATCTATTCCGGATTTTGCCTTCCTTGTTTTGTCATTACCGCCACCGATTCTGTTACTTGGTGATTTTAATGCCCACCATTTCCTCTGGGGAGGGTCTCACTGTGATTCCCGTGGAATTCAGTTAGAGGCTTTTCTTGCCACCCACCCCCTCCATGTTTTAAATACAGGTACTCACACCCATTTTGATCCTCGGACTCATACTCTCTCTTGCATCGATCTCTCAGTTTGCTCTTCCTCCGCCGCATTAGACTTTACTTGGTCTGTTCTCCCGGACTTACATGACAGTGATCATTTCCCAATCGTTCTTACTTCCCCTTCATATTCGCCACCTCTTCGCACCCCACGCTGGCAATTTAATCGGGCAAATTGGAACCTTTACTCACACCTGACTGTTTTTAAAGAGGTTCCTTCTTCGTCCTCCATCGATGAGCTTTTACACCTCTTCTCGTCCTCCGTTTTCACCGCAGCTTCTCATTCTATACCCCAAACTTCGGGCAGGCATTCTCAGAAATGCGTGCCTTGGTGGTCTCCTGCTTGTGCTCGTGCAGTACGTTTGAAACGCGCTGCATGGGGCAGGTACCGGTACAATAGAACCACAGAGCGACTCCTTGATTTTAAACAGAAGCGTGCGATCGCTCGCCGTGTCATCCGTGACGCTAAACGCACTTGCTGGCGAGATTATGTCTCCACCATCACCTCTGCTTCCTCTATGAGTGCAGTCTGGAAAAAAGTACGAAAACTGAGTGGTAAATATTCTCCTGACCCGGCTCCTGTTCTGCGGGTTGCCGGTGTTAATATAGCAAACCCACTAGATGTTGCCAATGAAATTGGCAATCATCTGGTCCGTATTTCTCAGGGACTCCATCTATGCCCCTCATTTCTTTCCTCAAAGTCTGCCAGAGAGTTAGCACCCTTGGACTTTTCTTCTCTCAGAGAAGAACAGTATAATGTGCCTTTTACACTTCAAGAACTGGAGGCAACACTCTCAGCTTGTCGATCATCGGCAGCTGGGCCTGACGACATTCATATTCGTATGCTACAACATTTACATCAGTCAGCCCTTGCAGTCCTATTACGCCTTTAGAATCTTATTTGGTCACAAGGAGTTCTTCCACAGCTGTGGAAATCCGCCATTGTTCTCCCTTTCCGCAAACCAGGCACTACGGGACATGAAACCTCCCACTATCGTCCCATTGCTCTTACCAATGCAGTTTGCAAAGTAATGGAACGTCTAGTAAATAGACGTTTAGTGTGGTATTTAGAGACACACAACAGTCTCTCCACTCGTCAATATGGCTTTCGTAAGGGACGTTCTACCATAGACCCCTTACTGCGCTTGGATACGTATGTTCGTAATGCCTTTGCGAATAACCACTCAGTTATTGCCATATTTTTTGACCATGAGAAGGCATATGACACAACTTGGAGGTATAATATTTTAGCCCAGGCCCACTCCTTGGGCCTTCGAGGCAATCTACCATCCTTCCTTGAGAGCTTTTTGACTGACAGGCATTTCCGTGTTCGGGTTAATAATGTGCTCTCCCCGGACTTTGTCCGGGCTGAAGGTGTCCCCCAGGGATGTGTTCTGAGCACAACACTTTTTCTCCTTGCTATTAATGATTTGGCCTCTAGTCTTCCATCAGATATTTGGTCATCACTCTGTGTTGATGACTTCGCTATTGCCTGTGCAGGCGCTGACTGTCACCTCCTTACAGTTTCTCTCCAGCATGCAGTCGACCGTGTTTCCAATTGGGCCACCACACATGGGTTTAAATTTTCCAGCACTAAAACCCACCAAATCACTTTCACTAGACGCTCTGTCATCTCTGATCATCCTTTGTACCTCTATGGCTCACGTATCCCTGAACGTGATACAGTCAAGTTTCTGGGCCTCCTCTTTGATCGTAGGTTATCCTGGAAACCTCACATTACCTCTCTGAAGGCAACTTGTCACAGCCGGCTGAACCTTCTTAAAACCCTTGCTCATCTTTCGTGGGGAGCTGATCGTCGAACCCTCCTTCACCTACATTCCACCCTTATTTTATCGAAACTTGATTATGGTGACCAGATCTATTCAGCGGCATCTCCTGCTACTCTCTCTAGCCTTAACCCCATTCATCACCAAGGATTACGTTTATGCCTTGGTGCTTTTCGCTCTTCCCCTGTCGAAAGCCTCTATGCAGATGCGAACGTTCCATCCTTACCCGATCGCCGTGATGCCCATTGCCTGCGCTACTATGTACGCTCTCATGATCTCCGCAATCCTTCCATTTATAGAATGGTCACTGATATTAGTAGACATTCTTTATTTGTTCGCCGCCCCTGCTTACTCCGTCCCTTCTCTCTTCGCCTTCATTCGCTCTTGTCTTCTCTTCAACTACCACCTTTCTATGTACATGTAGCATCTCACTTTTCCCTACCCCCCTGGGAAGTTCCAGCTGTTCGAGTCTGTTCTTTCTCCCTCCCTTGCTCGAAAGCCCAACTGTCTACGGTCGCTTCCCGCTCTCTTTTTCTTGACCACTTTCACTCTCATTCTCATGCCATTGCTGTGTACACAGATGGCTCTAAGTCTTCTGACGGCGTAGGATTCACAGCAGTGTTTCCGGACAGCGTCGTACAAGGGCATTTACTATCTTCAGCTAGTATTTTTACTGCTGAATTATATGCCATCCTTACAGCACTTATCCGTATTGCATCTATGCCTGTGTCATCATTTGTGGTTGTCTCAGACTCCCTTAGTGCTTTACAGGCTATACAAAAATTTGATACACCTCACCCCTTAGTCCTCCGTATCCAACTTTGGCTACGCCGCATCTTTACTAAGCATAAAGATATTGTTTTTTGTTGGGTCCCTGGTCATGTTGACGTACAGGGCAATGAACAGGCAGACACTGCTGCGCGGTCAGCAGTACATGACCTACCAGTTTCTTATAGAGGTATTCCATGTACGGACTATTTTGCTGTAATATCTTCCCACCTTCACACCCGTTGGCAACAACGTTGGTCTACTATGCTCGGCAACAAACTTCAGTCTATTAAACCGAGTATAGGTTACTGGCCGTCTTCTTATCACCAGTGTCGAGGTTGGGAGACTACTCTCTCCCGTCTTCGCATTGGCCATACTCGTCTTACTCATGGATATCTCATGGAGAGGCGTCTTGCTCCTCTCTGTGAGAATTGCCAAGCTCCATTATCAGTCAGCCACATTCTGTTGGACTGCCCACTTTATCAACGAGCACGCAGAATTTACCTCTGTCGTCGTCTTCGCCCCGCTGCTCTCTCTTTACCTTCCCTTCTCGCTGATGGACCCACCTTTCATCCGGACTCTCTCATTGACTTTTTGACAACGACTGACTTACTTCACAAATTCTGATACTTTCAGCCCTTTCTACTTGTATCTCTTGCTACCCTCTACCCCCGTACTATCCCCTGCCCCGCTGTTTTCTGTAACCTGCTGATCATCCCCCCTCCCTTCTGCCATCCAATTCCCTTGCTTCCTTCCCTACCCTGCAGCGCTGTATAGCCCTTGTGGCTTAGCGCTTCTTTTTGATTATAATAATAATAATTACGAAGACATCTTTTCACTGTACCTATCATTCTTTCATACAGTCCTCCCTGCCAAGGGGCTCTGGGAGTAATAAATTTCCAGACACACCCTCGCTGGGTCAACAAAGACTGTACATCATCACTCTTATTTAATTCCATCAAGTGTTGAGCACCCGCTACAAAATTGGTGGCATTATCTGAGATCATCAATCTTGGACAGGATCGTCTAGCTGCAAATTTCCGGAACAGCTGTATGAACTGTTCTGCAGACAAGTCCTGAGCCACTTCTAGATGAACAGCCCTAGTAGCTGTACAAGTAAATAGACATACATACACCTTCAAGGGAACACCATCTGAAGTACCTGTTAAAATGATTGGCCCACTATAGTCCACTCCGGTCACATCAAATGGTTTTACCAACTGCAAGCGTTCCTTGGGCAATGGTGGAGGACCTGGGTACATGTAGGTTCTGGCATCCACCCGGCGACATATTACACACGACTTGATAACCTTTTTTACACTTTGCCGTCCTTGTGGAATCCAGAAGGTTTCCCGAATACAGTTTAAGGTATCCTGTACCCCACCGTGCATCACGTTATTATGGGCATTAAAGACAATCAAGGTTGTCAGGTGATGAGTTTTGGGCAGCAAGATAGGGTGCTTAGCATATTCCCCCAATTCAGCATTTTGTAACCTGCCTCTGCACCTAATTACATCATCCTCTAAATACAGCCCCAGCTTTTCTATTATTGAGCCTTTCACAATTTTTCCGTCCATGAATTTAATCTCATCCCTGTAGGTTTCTTCTTGTACCCTCTGTAGCCAGTATTTCAGGGGATGGAGAAAATTATGTGAGATATTCATCTTACTTATAAATTTAAACACTAACCTTGTCACACTAATCAGCTTAGGTAAGGAAGAATACCTATTCATATCAATGGCTAAGGAGGGACTACTGACTGGAGCGGTGCTCACCGTAATTTCGACAGGAGCAATATGTGCCTTTTGCACCGGCCAGTTAATTTTGTCCACCAGCCAACTTGGCCCTTTAAACCACGATAAAGCACTCACAAATTTTTCATAAGTCAAGCCTCGAGACAAGAAGTCAGCTAGATTCTCGTCACCAGGAATGTGATTAAAGGTTAACATATGCTGACCCAAACTGTTATATTTCTCCTGCATTTGATTGATTTCAGTGACTCTGTTTTGTACATACACAATCTTACTGTTACCATTACGAATCCATTGTAAGGATACCTCGTTATCAGACCAAATTATGGTGTCGCTGATATTTATCTCTCGCAATTTATTTCTTATATAATTGGCTAATTTGACACCTACATAAATGGCCGTTAATTCCAACTGAGGTAAGGTGCATGATTTGATTGGAGCCACCTTAGCCTTAGACATAACAAGAGAAATGGCACTATTACATTGAAGGTAAGCGACTGCTCCATATGCTAATTTCGAAGCATCGCAAAAAATGTGGAGTACATTTTCTCCATCTTGACTGGCCACATTACGTGGGAACTCCAACATTGGTAATTTTACATATTCACCTATTAGTTCTTCCCACCTTTCAACAAATTCCTCAGGTAGGGTTTCATCCCAAGCACACTTAAGCTTCCATGCTTCTTGTATCAACAATTTTCCTCTTATGGTAAGTGGGGACACTAAGCCTAGTGGATCGAAGCATTTTGAAACTTCCGCAAGTAAGACTCTCTTGGTTAATTTATTGGGCATGCTGTAGTTATTAGACTTTAACGATAACAAGTCTCCCTCTGTGTCCCAAGTCAGTCCCAGCACATTACTATATTTGGACACTTCAACTCCAGGGTTGTCTTTATTTATTTGAACCCTTAAACTGGACGAATTACTGTTCCATTCCCTCAGGGGCATATTGGCACCTTGCATTATTTCATTAGCCCCTGCGTATATGCTCATTAGTTCCTCTTCAGTAGACGTCACCCCCAGGAAATTGTCCACATAAAATTGTTTACCCATTACTCCACTCAGTGGACCACCCGTACGCTTAAGGTGTGCATTTATCGTTGCCTGGAGTAGGAACGGACTGGAGGTAGCACCAAACAATACACTCCTGAAGCGAAAAGTCTTCAGGGGACTAAGTGGGTCACTAGGATTCTCGGGCCATAAGAACCTAGTGCAATCCCGGTCAGCCTCCTGCAGACCCACTCTCAGGAAAGCTTTACTTATGTCCGCCGTAAAGGCATAATTCTTAACCCTGAAGTTTAATAATATGTCTCCCAGTTTTTCCGTCAACGACGGACCTGTCATCAAACAGTCATTCAAACTAGGTACACTTTTATTACTCCTGGCACTACAATTAAACACAATCCTCAGAGGAGTGGTCTTAGAATCCTTCTTCACTCCGTGGTGTGGCAAATAGTGACCATAAATCTGGGCTCGCTCGGGAGGTACCTCCTCTATGAATTTATTATTTAACTCCTCATTAATTATATCATCGTAAGCAGTCAACAGTTCTGGTGTCTTGCTCAGTTCGTGGAGCTGAGCCTTTAATTGTCCATACGCCATCCGGTAATTAGTTGGTAGGTCTGGATGGTTCAGCTTCCACGGAAGTCTCACCCAGTATTGTCCAGATTCAAATTTAACATCCTTCTGGTATTGTTCTTGAGTAAAGGAATCATCTGGACTTTCTTCATTTACATTGATCCCTATGCTGTCCAATTCCCATAATTTATACACAGGTTCAACTTCATCCTCTATTGAAGTATATTTATACTGGGGTGATACTTCATGAGTAAGACACACCGTAACTGTATTTATGGCTTCCTCCAGTCATTCATTATCAGTACGAGGAAGCCTGCCATACATCACGTGACCTCCTGCGGTCCTTAGAAGGGTGACTCCGCATTTCTTTGTCATACCCTTTACAAAGGTGGCATAATGGTCACTACCTATCAAAATATCTATTGGCCCCACAGAATCATTATTTATACCAGAAGGTGCCAAATTTACCTTACTTGAAAGCCTTTCAGTAGCGTTACCAAGCCCTATTGTAGATATTTTCTCTGGGAGCCTATCCACAATTACGGCATTAATACGTTTTCTCTCATTGCCCAGCCTGACAGTTACATAAACAGTGTCGTATGACTGGGCCTTCTTATTCGAGAGAAAGCCAGATAGCTTGAGTATAGCAGGATCTCCCATTTGTACCTTCATCCCATTAAGGCAGTTACGTTTTATGAAGGTACGTTGTGATCCCTGATCCAGTAATGCTGTTACAGTTTTGGATTTACGCCGTTTATCATTAATCACCACATCCAACACAGGCAAAGCTACCTCAGCTAGGCCATCATTACCGACGTTAGCTGCAATCTTTACGTTGGCTACTGTTGTGTCCGGGTTATTATCACTATCAGTACTATTGTTACCATCATTACGATTAGATCCGCCCTTACACATAGCTATGTGGTGTCTTCCCTTGTTACACTGATAACAATAGTGCAAGTTAGCACGGCAATCCCTTACATTATGATTTCCTAGACACCTGATACATCTAGCAAGCTCTTCCAATCTTTCCACTTTAACATCCCATGAATTATAGGCATTACAGTTCTTAGAGAAATGAGTACCGTTGCAGAAGATACAATCTCTCCTTTCTTTGCCTGACCTCTTATCAACTGGGCTACCCTTATTGTGGTACTTCCTCCTCTTGCTTGGATGTGGAGAACCACTATTACTGGCCCCTGTCACTTGATACGTGCCTACGTAACCCCGTTTAGTAGGTGACTTAGGATTATTGATATTAGGATAAGGTTTGCCTTTGTGGAACTTGACAGGTGCACTGGGGTCTGTAGATGTGGTATTCCTAGAGGTAATGGGTTGGCTGGTCTGCAGTTGGACAATTAGCTCTTGCAGTCCCACTCTTATTTCTTCCAACCCGAAGTAACCCTTGTGATATCTGTTAGATAACCACTCTACTGTCTTGTGGTTCAATTTATTCTGAATCAAGGCACTCAACAACCACTCTGCTCCCTCCAGATCATATTTATTACTCAAGGTCTTAAGAGTGCTTTCTAGTTTGATCCTAAATTGCTGTAAGCTGTTGCGGTTGTGATCTGGAGTCTTCAAACTAGCCAAATTAGCTACTAGATCCAGCCTACTTTGCTCCAAGTTACCGTAAGTGACCTCCAACAAGTCAACTGCCTCACTATAGGAGTCATCTACATTTGGGAATGCTTGTATGAGAACATGCGCATCTCCCCTTACTTGTCCCTTTAAATAGCATAATTTGGTAACACTTGCAAGATCACTCCTATCATGTACGACTGCTTTAAAGATAGACCAAAACTCCTCCCAGTGTTCTCCCGGATTAAACACAGGCATACATAATTCTGGGAGTTTTGGTAGACGCCTCTGACTTTCCTTACTAGGTTGACCAACAACATTGTTTACACCCTTTACCTTCTCCAAAGCCTTAGTTTTGCAGGACACAATGTTGTCCTCCACTTCATAATATTGATCCAGCAGCCGCTCCCTTTCAGCATCATCTGCACAATTCTCTAGCAGCTCTCTTTCACAGTCTTTAAACCACAATCTATATGACTCATGTCTATTTCCTAAGGCATCTAGGTGTAGCTTTAATTCATCAGGGTTTACCGTTTCTTGTCTCATTAACTCCATACACTTGTTGTATGATTTAGTAACATGACCCTTCCGAGCTTGTAGTGACGCTTTCTTTGCTTTGGCATCCATGGACTTGCCAGCTGCACTAACTTCCTCAGACCCAGCCATGGTTAGGGAATTAATAATCACCAATTATACAACTTAAGTAGACACCTTGTGAGAGTAATTCTTGCACTTTACTCTTGTATAAATCCTAGCCACCCATGTGCTAGTAATTAATTGGGCTAATTATCCTCCACCACACGACCGATTAAATTTGTGTACCCTATACCCACTTCCTTCAATCAGTCACTTAATTATTAAGTAATTAATTCAATTAATTTTTTACTGATTGCATCCGGTTCACGAAGGACCAGCGGGCAGATGTGGAAAATTTTATAGGGTGCTTATCTGTATGTACCTCAACATTATATACATACAAGTAATCTCATTGGGAGACAACCATATTGTTTACCGTAGTCACCCGTGTAGACATGTGAGAAAACTTAACCACCTCTGGTCACTACAGGCGGCCCCTCGACCCTCACAATCTTGTCCACATCTATCCGAGACCAGTATAAATTGGGTAGCACCCTCAAGCACGGCGCTACTAATTAATTGTGGACTGTATAGATTATATTAGTTTAGCTGAATGAAGGGGGGGGGGGGTAGGATACACATGGACACATCCATCAAGGAAAAACATTTGTACATAATCCCACCACTTACCAGATGTTCTCTGGTGGTCACTTGATGTAGCTGGATCACTCATAACCTATCCAATTACAACATACCTAACTGGCCAGTATCAGTCTGCTATAACTAGAAGGGTTACTTAACTGTGGGTGATTGATACTCCTTATTTCCTCCATTCCCCATCTCATTTCGATGTCCTGCTACACCGACACGGTTCTTATTCCAGCAGGACGAGGTATCCGTCGGTTTGTCCCGGTTTAGAAGTCGTGATTCCATAAAGCTAATGGTACTGCCCTTGATACTGGCCATGTAGTCACAAACTGTAAGGCTGGAGGTGATGTCCTGGTAGTCAGTAAATGTAGGGCTGATAGTGCTGTCCTGGGAGACAGTAATGGTGAAGCTGGAGGTGCTGTCCTGGGAGACAGTAATGGTGAAGCTGGAGATACTGTCCTGGGAGACAGTAATGGTGAAGCTGGAGGTGCTGTCCTGGGAGACAGAAATGGTGAAGCTGGAGATACTGTCCTGGTAGACAGTAATGGTGAAGCTGGAGATTTTGTCCAGGTAGTCGGGAATTATACGCAGGAAGGAATACATATAAATGACCTCATAGAGGACAGGAGCCATAGTAGGGAAACAAGTGTAGTCAAAGATAAGATAAAACCAATATTGCAAACCAGAAATACCGCAGGAAATAGCAAACAAGAGGACTCCAATAGCAATAGTGAGGATAAATTACCAAAAACAACTGGTGGGAGCTCCATTGTTGGTGCTAAGGAGGATAGGAATAAGACAGGGAAACATGCACCAACAGGGAATACAGTCACAGAAACCCAAGGCAAACGGAAACCAAGCCTGTGCACATACTATGCACTTGGTATCTGCTGGCATGGGAAATCTGGAAAAACAGATGGGACATGCAACTATGACCACCCTAGAAAATGTCATGCCCATATGACAACAGGAAAATGCAAACTCCCTTCCTGTAAGCTTTTTCACCCTGAAATGTGTACCTCTTCAGTACAGGAAAGACTGTGCTATAACTTAAATTGCCAGGCATACCATCTAAAGGGGACAAAAAGATACAAAACATCCAGGCCATGGGAAAACCTGGGTAGCCACAGCCACTCAAGAGGGAGAGGTTTTTTAGTGCCAGGAAGGAAAAAAAACTGGCAGGAAATGGCAGAAATCGTACACCAAATCCAGTCATTCCTGGAGTGGAACCACAGTCGATGGCCTCCACTCCAAACCAACAGATACAGATACTAATGCCGGAAAAAAAATCCCCCCCCAGTACCAACAATACCACCAGTCCGATAACATTCTTCTTTGCAAATATACAGGGTCTAAAGCCAGCAATAAACAACAAAATACCTTTCATCCGTGGACTGCTTGCAGAGGCAAAGGCAATGTTCGCGGCTTTCACTGAGACCCACATAAAGGATCACTTGGACAACGAAATATGGATCCCAGGTTACAACCTATACAGATGTGACAGAGTGAACAGGCAAAAGGGGGGGGTTGGCCTGTACATTGCAGAGTCACTTGTTTGCACAGAACTGCTTAATGCCTCAAATGACGTAGTGGAAGTTTTAGCAGTAAAGGTCGAGAACCAAAACCTAGTCATTGTGGTAGTCTACAAGCCTCCGGATGCAACATCCCAGCAATTCCAGGAACAGCTGTTAAAAATTGACCACTGTCTGGAAAATCTTCCAGCTCCTGCACCCAACATCTTGCTCCTGGGGGATTTCAACTTAAGGCACCTAAAATGGAGGAATATAGCAAATAATATTGTTGCAGTAATAACACCAGGAGGCAGCTCTGATGAAAACTCACACTCACACGAGCTTTTAAATCTCTGCACAAAATTCAATTTAAACCAGCAAATAATAGAGCCTACTAGACTGGAGAATACACTAGACCTCATCTTCACTAACAATGATGATCTGATAAGAAATGTCACCATATCAAAAACAATATACTCAGATCACAACATAATTGAGGTTCAGACATGTATGCGTGGAGCCTCAGACCGACAAAATGAGACTAGTCACGAGGGAGCATTCACCAAATTCAACTTCAATAACAAAAACATAAAGTGGGACCAAGTAAACCAAGTCCTAACCGATATAAGCTGGGAAGATATACTAAGCAACACAGACCCAAACTTATGCCTAGAACAGATTAACTCGGTGGCACTCGATGTATGCACAAGGCTTATTCCTCTAAGAAAAAGGAGGAGTAGATGTAAAATAGAAAGAGACAGGCGCTCCCTTTACAGGCGACGGAAAAGAATAACAGAGCGGCTAAAAGAGGTCAATATATCAGAAATGCGCAGGGAGACACTGGTCAGAGAAATAGCAAGCATCGAACTTAAGCTAAAAGAATCCTTTAGGAGTCAGGAATCGCGGGAAGAACTAAAAGCCATAAATGAAATCGAAAGAAACCCAAAGTATTTCTTCTCCTATGCCAAATCAAAATCGAGAACAACGTCCAGTATTGGGCCCCTACTTAAACAAGATGGGTCCTACACAGATGACAGCAAGGAAATGAGTGAGCTACTCAAGTCCCAATATGACTCAGTTTTTAGCAAGCCGCTAACCAGACTGAGAGTCGAAGATCAAAATGAATTTTTTATGAGAGAGCCACAAAATTTGATTAACACAAGCCTATCCGATGTTATCCTGACGCCAAATGACTTCGAACAGGCGATAAATGACATGCCCATGCACTCTGCCCCAGGGCCAGACTCATGGAACTCTGTGTTCATCAAGAACTGCAAGAAGCCCCTATCACGAGCCTTTTCCATCCTATGGAGAGGGAGCATGGACACGGGGGTCGTCCCTCAGTTACTAAAAACAACAGACATAGCCCCACTCCACAAAGGGGGCAGTAAAGCAACAGCAAAGAACTACAGACCAATAGCACTAACATCCCATATCATAAAAATCTTTGAAAGGGTCCTAAGAAGCAAGATCACCACCCATCTAGAAACCCATCAGTTACACAACCCAGGGCAACATGGGTTTAGAACAGGTCGCTCCTGTCTGTCTCAACTACTGGATCACTACGACAAGGTCCTAAATGCACTAGAAGACAAAAAGAATGCAGATGTAATATATACAGACTTTGCAAAAGCCTTCGACAAGTGTGACCATGGCGTAATAGCGCACAAAATGCGCGCTAAAGGAATAACAGGAAAAGTTGGTCGATGGATCTATAATTTCCTCACTAACAGAACACAGAGAGTAGTCGTCAACAGAGTAAAGTCCGAGGCAGCTACGGTGAAAAGCTCTGTTCCACAAGGCACAGTACTAGCTCCCATCTTGTTCCTCATCCTCATATCCGACATAGACAAGGATGTCAGCCACAGCACCGTGTCTTCCTTTGCAGATGACACCCGAATCTGCATGACAGTGTCTTCCATTGCAGACACTGCAAGGCTCCAGGCGGACATCAACCAAATCTTTCAGTGGGCTGCAGAAAACAATATGAAGTTCAACGATGAGAAATTTCAATTACTCAGATATGGTAAACATGAGGAAATTAAATCTTCATCAGAGTACAAAACAAATTCTGGCCACAAAATAGAGCGAAACACCAACGTCAAAGACCTGGGAGTGATTATGTCGGAGGATCTCACCTTCAAGGACCATAACATTGTATCAATCGCATCTGCTAGAAAAATGACAGGATGGATAATGAGAACCTTCAAAACTAGGGAGGCCAAGCCCATGATGACACTCTTCAGGTCACTTGTTCTATCTAGGCTGGAATATTGCTGCACTCTAACAGCACCTTTCAAGGCAGGTGAAATTGCCGACCTAGAAAATGTACAGAGAACTTTCACGGCGCGCATAACGGAGATAAAACACCTCAATTACTGGGAGCGCTTGAGGTTTCTAAACCTGTATTCCCTGGAACGCAGGAGGGAGAGATACATGATTATATACACCTGGAAAATCCTAGAGGGACTAGTACCGAACTTGCACACGAAAATCACTCACTACGAAAGCAAAAGACTTGGCAGACGATGCACCATCCCCCCAATGAAAAGCAGGGGTGTCACTAGCACGTTAAGAGACCATACAATAAGTGTCAGGGGACCGAGACTGTTCAACTGCCTCCCAGCACACATAAGGGGGATTACCAACAGACCCCTGGCAGTCTTCAAGCTGGCACTGGACAAGCACCTAAAGGCAGTTCCTGATCAGCCGGGCTGTGGCTCGTACGTTGGTTTGCGTGCAGCCAGCAGCAACAGCCTGGTTGATCAGGCACTGATCCACCAGGAGGCCTGGTCACAGACCGGGCCGCGGGGGCGTTGACCCCCGAAACTCTCTCCAGGTAAAACTCCAGGTATCCTCGGTGCGAGTCACGCGTTCACTCGGAGCAGGGCGATCTATTTCACATCCCCCATTCTCTTAACTCAATGTTATTATCACTGATTACATTACCATTCACAAGACGATTTAACGTCTCATAACTATTATACACATTAGAGGTCAATCCATTAAGATCTGAGGCCGATGAGCGAGGATTAACACACGGGTATTTCCCCTGGACACACACCATGGCCGTGCACCTGTCACGCCCGGTCGAACATTATTCACTAATTTTACCACCCTTTTACGGTGGTCCCGTAAATCACGTTCCCTCACTCTTCACTAGGGACAGTCACGACACTTCCTATTATGAATTGAGACCTATATTGATCCTTAGGCCGCCGTGAACGCCAGTTTCCTCATTCCCGGTTTTCTCAGCCTCCTCACCCATTCAAAACTCCCGCCACCTCGTGCCCCAGCTCGACCCCCCACCCCCCCGCACATCTGCGCAGGCGCAGCGGAAACCCAGCTGGTTCCATTAAAAATGCAAATACATTTTGACCCAAATCAACACATTAAACACTTATTAGGCACTATAGCTTCGGAAATTAAATAATTTTCACATATATTTTAGATTTGTTTACAGTAATTTAATACTAAACAAACACAATGAAATATATTTTTTTCGTTGGGTTCAGAATGATTTTGGCGAGATTATTGCATACACAAATTTTCGCTTGTCCTATATGACAAGAAGAACGTTGCTGTTTAAGCCAAGATCGCAAATTCTGCCTATTCGGCACGTCATATATATATATATATATATATATATACTGTACATATATATAATATATATATATATATATATATATATATATATATATATATAGAGAGAGAGAGAGAGAGAGAGAGAGAGAGAGAGAGAGTTTTTTTTTTTTTTACACAGGGTTTGACAAGGTTAAGGATCCCTAGCTTTATTGACAGCTATTTACAGGTTAAGGATTCCTAACTTTATTGGCAAGCTAAGAGCTGTTACCTACATCAGCTCATTTGAAAGCATTTTTATTGTTATGAGACATACAAGTAGGGAACAGGATGAAGTTGGAGCCATCTGTGGGCCAGCATTTTCATTTGATCAACTGACTTTATCTCGTTGACATCATTATCCTGTACGAATGTGTTCCATACTCGAGTCATCCTGGGTATGTATGATCTCAGATGGAGTGATGTTCTGGAGAAGGGTACAGCCAGAGTGAAGTTGCTGCTTTCTGCCCGTCTTGTGGCATAAAAGCTTGTTTCACGCTGTCCTCGAAGTGGATCCAAGTGTGGTATTTTGACAATATTGGCCTTGTACATAACAGTAAGGCCACCCACATCTCTCCTATGTTGAAGGCTCTGCTGAAATGACAGATCTATCCAGGATGGGTCCAGGCGAGAGATGAGACGTCTTGCTCTGTTCTCTACTCTGTCAAGCAGTCGCAGATGAGAGGGGGTGCAGGCAAATCAAGAAAGTGGAGCATACTCAAGTTTGTCAAACCCTGTGTAAAAAAAAGAGAGAGAGAGAGAGAGAAAGAGTGAGATCACAGTCAGCAGGATCTGAACCCACTACAGGAAGACTGGCAAGGTTCCTAAGTGACATTACGGAAAATATGTGAAATGAGGAGCTGGTTGAGCATGTGAATGATCTGTGCTGTGATAACCGCGTATGCAGTGATGCGACGCCTATACACACTGCATGTTGTTATAACTATACAGTATGTGATAGTTATATGCAAGCCATGTGATAACTATGTATATACAAAAAGCTTCGGATAACTATATCCACTTTACGTAGGGATAACTATACAAAATCCACGTTGTTACAACTATACACACTCCATGTTGTTATATCTATACATACTATTCTGTTGTAACTATACACACTATGTTTTATAACTATACACACTCTATGCTGTTATAACTATACAGTGTAATTTATAGCTATACACACTCACAATAAGTGCCAGGGAGCCAAGACTGTTAAACTGCCTCCCAGCATACACAAGGGGGATTACCAATAGACCCCTGGCTGTCTTCAAGAAGGCGCTGGACAGGCATCTAAAGTCCCTGACCAGCCGGGCTGTGGTTCATACATCGGCTTGTGTGTTGCCAGCAGTAACAGTCTGGTTGATCAGGCCCTGAGGCCTGGTCACGGACCGAGCCGCGGGGGCGATGACCCTCGAAACCCTCTCTTGGTATACTCTTTATCTTATAATAATATTATCTTTATTTTACTACACGTACATGTACAAGGTATACAGTCCTAGCTGACATCAATGACATACTACTATATAGAAAGCCCCCTTGTTACGCTGAGCATTTCAGGCAAATTAGGGTTTTGTGCCAGGATGCGACCTACACCAGTCGACTAACACCAGGTACCCATTTTACTGATGGTGAACATAGACAACAGGTGGAAAGAAACACGCCCAATGCTTCTACTCTGGCTGGGAATCGAACCCAGACCCTCGCCGTGTGAAGCGAGAGCGTTAGCCACCAGGCCACCAGAGCCCCTGTAACTGTACAAACTCTATGTTGGGATAACTATATTAACTTTATGTTGAGAAAGGATAACTTAATAATAATATCTTTATTTCTACAAGTACATGTACAAGGTTTACAGACCATAGTCGACATCCATAAGACACCTGCTGTCCGTGTTTGCCCATCAGTAAAATGGGTACTTGGGTGTTAGTCGGCTGATGTGGGTCGCATCCTGGGGCAAAATTGATCTAATTTTCCCGAAATGCTCCGCTTAAAAAGGGGCTTTTTTATGGAGCAGTATGTCATTGATGTCAGCTAGACCTGTATACCTTGCACATGTACTTGTAGAAATAAAGATATTATTGTTATTATTATTATTAGTAGTAGAAGTAGTAGTAGTAGTATTAATGACATTCTGCTATATAGAAAGTCCCTTGTTATGCAGTGTGGAAATTTATTGAGATCAAAAATCCCACCGACCGGATTCATTTATAAATAAGTTGATGCGGCAGTCGCAGGAACCCTTAACACCCACCCAAACATGATAACTATTGAAGATTAAGTACATTAATTCAATTCAATTCAATTCAATTCAAGTTCATTCTCTATAAGGGTTACAATGTGGGGTTTACAGGTTTTGGGTATTGTGTGGTTTACATGTTATAAAATACTAATTACAGAGGGGGCCACTAGGACACCTAGCCTGGCTAGGCATTTCGAGCAGACTTAGATTAATTCTTAACATTAAATCCTTACTGATTATGGTATTAAGGCTAAGTGACTACATCATAATTTGTGAGTTTAGCAATGTGAATGCTTTTGTTCTGGCACAATACAAAGTGTCTATATTGGAGTATCATAGACAAACTTATGACTAGTTAGGATTTATTATTTTAAGATTAAGATTAGTATTTCTGGGTTTATAGTCAGTGGGTGAGTGAGTGTAATTGTGAACCACCAGGTGGTTATCATGTAGTTAGCTGTCGGGGTGGATCAGGGAGATAAGATGTTTTCTAACTGTAGTTTTGAAAGTGATGAATGTGTCTGCAGTTCTAGAGTTTTCAGGTAGGGTGTTCCAGATTTTAGGTCCTTTGAAATACATTGAATTTTTGTAAAGGTTTAGTCGAACACGGGGAATGTCATAGAGATGTTTGTGTCTGGTGTTATGCCTGTGGATCCTGTCACAACTATCAAGAAAGTGTTTTAGGTCAAGGTTAATATTGAAATTTAAGGTCCTGTAGGTATAGATTGCACAGTAGTAAGTGTGGATGTTCTGACCAGGGAGTAAGTTTAGATCTATGAAGAGTGGAGGGGGGGGTGTTGCCAGGGATGGGATTTAGTGATAATTCTTACTGTGGCTTTTTGTTGGGTTATTATTGGCTTTAGGTGTGTTGCTGCAGTTGAACCCCAAGCACAGATAGCATAGGTGAGGTATGGATATATAAGTAAATGGTATAGTGTGAGAAGGGCAGTTTGCGGTACGTAGTATCGTATCTTGGAGAGGATCCCAACTGTTTTGGATACTTTTTTGGTTATGTGTTGGATATGGGTGCTGAAATTTAGGTTGTTGTCGAGGTATAGGCCAAGGAATTTGCCCTCATTATGTCTGGCAATTAGAGTGTTGTCGATCTTAATGTTAAGTTGCGCAACACCTGCTCTGCTGCCAAACATAATATAGTAGGTTTTGCCAGTGTTAAGAAGTGTAAGTTTATTGGCTGTCATCCAAGTCGATATTTTGAGCAGCTCCTCGTTAACAATGGTGTTGAGGGTGGCAAGATTAGGGTGGGAGATGACATAAGTCGTGTCGTCAGCAAAGAGAATGGGTTTCAGGTGTTGGGATATGTTTGGAAGATCATTGATGTAAATGAGGAAGAGCAGGGGTCCAAGGACACTTCCCTGCGGAACTCCAGTATCAAGTGGCCGTGAACATTAAAATGGTGTAAAATACCGTATTGATGAGGCTGTGTCTTTAATGGTGACATACTGATACCTATTAGAAAGGTAGGATTTAAAGTATGCAAGCGCATGGCCTCTTATACCGTAATGGTCAAGTTTGTGGAGTAGGATGACGTGGTCTACTGTGTCAAACGCTTTTCTTAGGTCAATAAAAATTCCTAGCGGATATTCCTTATTTTCCAATGCTGTGTAAAGCAGGTCTAGCATTTTTATGATTGCATCATTAGTGCTTTTATTTTTCCTGAATCCAAATTGGCAGGGGTTGAGTAAGTTTTGTGACGTTATAAATGAATATAGTCTCCTGTGCACGAGTTTCTCAAAGATTTTGGATAGCAATGGTAGGTTTGATATTGGCCTATAGCTGTTTAAGTCTGTAGGGTCACCACCTTTATGTATTGGTGTAACCCTTGCTGTCTTGAGTAGTGTCGGGAAAGTGCTAGTTTCTAGTGACTTGTTAAAAAGTAATGTAATAAACGGGCAAATTAAATGTGGAAAAATTGCATTTATCTGAATGCAACTAATTATGTACATAACAGTAAATGATAACAAAGATAATTATTATTTATCAATGTTACATAGACAAGTAGGAATTTGGGACACCTAGGTCGCAAAAAATGTCCCCCTTCGATACCTACCACTGTCATAACCACAAGTTGCTCTGGACCTATTAATTAAATGAAATATACATACACCAGGAATACTGGTAAATATATAAATTTGTGGACTGTATATTAAAAATAATAAATGGTTATATATATACACAATTACATAACAGAAGGAAAATATATATTAATATAAATCCTAGCCACTTTGACTTTGCAAAATTAATATTATACACATTAATACAATTAGCTACACTTGACTTATCCAAATTAATATTGTAATAATTATAATCCACTACACATTAAGTAAATTTGTGAACTTAACATCCACCTCCTTCTGTCATTTCACATATAATTATTAAGTAATTAATTAATTAATGACTTCACTAATTACCTCCAGTTCAAGAAGGACCAGAGGTAATTAGTGAAGTCATTAATTAGCATGCGAAAGGACATGGGCCGCTCGCTTGTACAATAATGGTGGGACATGAGACAGATTCCCCAAGTTATTTTTAAGTGACTTTATGATCGCGATGACTTCCGTGGGCTCAGTTGGTACAAGATAGAAGGGATTTGGGAAATTCCCATCTAGGTAGTCCCCGGCACGGGCATTGGTATGTGGGATTTTACTGGCGAGATTAGATCCTATGTTTGAGAAGAAGTCGTTTATCTTGTTAGCTGTATCAGTGGGATGCAGTGGTGTTTCATGAGGTTTAGTTAGAACAATGTTTTTGTTTTTTTTCAGTTTGTGGGTCCCCAGAATCTGAGAAAGTGTTTTCCAGGTCTTTTTTATATTTCCTCTTGTGTCAGTGAATCTGCTGGAGTAGTACAGTTGTTTGGCTTTCTTTATTAATTTGGTGAGGACTGATGAATAGTGTTTAAGAATATCTTTGTGTATTAAGCCCTGTCTATATTGCTTTTCATATTGGTGTTTCTTATCAGTGGATTTCAGAATGCTGCTGGTTAGTAGATAATATTAGGATTAATACTGTAGCCTTAGACCATAATATTAGGTTATATTAAGTAATGAGATTAGGTAAATTGTGATAGCTAGCATCTTAAAAGCAAGTCGACATCGAGGCTTTCACAATGCTAGCACATTATTATTATTATAATCAAGGGGGAAGCGCTAAACCCGGAGGATTATACAGCGCCTGGGGGGGGATGTGGAAGGCATTCAGGCTTAATTCGGGGAACTGGAGCACCGATCCAATTCCCTAAATCAAGAGCCCCTCACCAACATCAAGGAACCTTCCTTGAGGGGAATGCTAGCACAGCCGTCTCGGACAGACACTGGTGGCAACAAGACATTAGGAGATAGAGTTCAGAGTCCCTTGTGTCTTCAAAATGCCAGCCTGGAAAATTGAAAGGCTTCCCTTTGTCTTTTCCCAGGCCCCCCTTAAAAGATAAACATAAAAAATATTATTTCTTTTCAAAGGTTACAATGTATAATTACAGTTTTCATTTGTTAAGTACAAAGAAAGCCACTATCATTTCGGGGTATTTCAGGCAGATAATACTAAGCATTTCTCCTTTTTTTTTAATTTCTTGGCTAACGGTATCTGTGGAAACAGAATTTGAGCTTTGGGTTACGATGAGGGCAAAAGCCCAACACAGAATGAGTTAGATTGCAGTGTAACTCCCCTTAAGTATATGTCCAGAAGCTTAGTACCCCACTGTCTGCATAAATATTAATTAGGGAATACCCATTGAATTCAGGAACCCTCAAGGTGCAGGCTGGGGATACTAGTACCATCTGAAAATTTGCAGGAATCTCTTGCTGTGCACGTTGCATCTTGAAGTGAAAGGTCCTAGGTTGCTTAAGGTAGAATCACATGCTTTCTAGTTAGCATATTTTCCACAACCAAGTCCGTTTTAGTTTGTGTATGTAGACAGAAATATCCTTCAAGTTAAATTAATTTCATAAGGAAGTGATCCCTAAGGGTCACTTGTGAGACTGGGACCTTGGAGTTCTGGGTTACCTGTGTCAATAGTGACTGCCAGCTACCAGATGCAGAACATTATAGGCAAATTAGGTCAATTTTGTCACAGGATGCGACCCCACACCAGTCGACTAACACCAAGGTACCCATTTTACTGATGGGTAAACAGGGACAGTAGGTGTCATATAAGTACGATAAAGCACCTAAATTAACGGAAACAGTTGAAGTCCTTCGATTTGTACTCCTTGGAATTCAGGCGAGAAAGATACATGATAATATACACTTGGAAAATCCTAGAGGGACTAGTCCCAAATTTGCACTCGAAAATCACTCCCTACGAAAACAAAAGACTGGGCAGGAGATGCAACATCTCCCCAGTGAAAAGCAGGGGCACCACGAGTACACTAACAGACAACACAGTAAGTGTCAGGAACACAAGACCGTTCAACTGCCTCCCACCATGCATAAGAGGGATTACAAATACACCCACCCCTCAATGGAGGTTCCTTGATGCTGGTGAGGGGCTCTTGATCTAGGGGATTGGATCTGTGCTCCGGTTCCCTGAATTGAATCTGAATACCTTCCATCCCATCACATTCGCTGTAAAATCCTCCGGGTTTAGCGCTCCCCCATAATTATAATACAAATACACCCCTATCTGTCTTCAAGAAGGCCCTGGACAGTCACCTGACCAGCCGGGTTGTGGTTCGTACGTCAGTTTGCGTACAGCCAACAGTAACAGCCTGGTTGATCAGTCTCTGATCCACCACGAGACCTGGTCACAGACCGGGCAGCGGGGGGCGTTGATCCCCGAAACCCTCTCCAGGTATACTCCAGGTCACACTAGGAAGGAGGTTAAACTAGGAAGGTCACACTAGAAAGGAGGTCCCAGTAGGAGGAGCTACTAGGAAGGGGAGGTCTTTCCTTCTAGTTCACTTCTTCCAAGCACTGCTTAGAAATTTCCATGCACCAACATAATCTCCTATTTGAAGTCAGGTTAGTCCCTGCCTTCACGCTTTGTATTCCTCACTACGTTGACTCCTGCAAGGTGTTCGACACTCAGAGGCGTCGCTAGAGTTGGTGTCACCCGGGGCAGCATCTTTGGTGTCACCCCCATGAATTTCAAGGGCGGGGGGATGGGGGGGTAAACTCCAGTTATGTCACTAGTGCATGACCAGTGACAAATGTTTAACAATGAGAACGTTTAAGGGCCATAAACTGAACAGGAGAATGCTTCTCAACTTTATTAATGATAAAATAAATAATCGTAGTAATATTGAGGAAACATAAACTCAAATACCACTTTGAGTACAGGCAACAGATCCTACATTTATTATTCTTCAACAATGCCAAAACAAAAAAAAAAAAAACTTGAAAATGAAGAGAAGCATTGCAATATCAGAGAAACACTAGTTCCGATATGACCTTGAGTACAGGTAACATCTCAATAATTCTGATCTTACATTTGACCTTGAGTAAAGGTAACATCACAGTAAATCTGATCTTACATTTCCTTGCCTTCATTTATGCAAAATCATCTATCACATTATCAAAATCAATTTATCACATCATCAAAATCAACGAAGGATTCTTCTCTTATGTTGGTGAGGCACTGTTTTGTGCGTCAGTGTCACCTTTAGAGGCTCTATGGTGTCACCCCCTAAGTGGTGTCACCCGGGGCGGCCCGTTCCCCCCGCTCGCCCTTTACGACGCCTCTGTCGACACTCATGACTGGGTGGGGTTCAGCGATCCCACGCAGTCATGAGTTATTTTGTTCATACTCAACAGTAAAATTTATGGAATGAGCAAGATTATTAAGAGGAACCATGATTTTAAATTTTAAATTTGCAGAAAATCAACAAATAACTGTTCCTATGTGCATTATTATTCTTACATCAAGATAAAGTAAAACTTTCTGTATTCTCGTCAGTATTTTTGAGAGCTTGAGTATTTGCAGCCCAGAGTTCATAGATGAAGAAATCTTAAAGATTTACGAAATAGCTAATGATCTGAAATATCCAAAACACTTCATTGATAAATCTTTTAAAATTGCTAAAAATACTTTTTATAACTCAAAAAAGAACAACCACTCTTATTCAACTAAAATATGTTGGTTCTCCCTTCTCTTTTTCTTTCCTGCACTATCCCTATTACTGTCCTTGTCACCTAGTGCTACTGGCTTTCCAATATTCACTAATGACTCTGCCTCAATCTGCCTATAACTGATTTCCCTAAAACTCAGACTATCGCTACACTGAGAATTCATTGTTTTCCCGCAAAAACCTATACTACTATTTCTAGTTTAAAGCTCTAACAGCTCCCTTCACTGCATTGGCCACTGCCCCCACCCCAGACCTAGATAATTGAGTCCCATCCCTGGCATACATGTCACTTCTGCCATAGAAGAGGTGGTCCCAGTTGTCTACGAATGCTACTGCATTTTCTTTACAGTGTTTGTCTGGCCAGCAGTTAATACCAGTTGTGCCAAACAACCATTCATTTCCAACTCCTCTCCTTGGCAAAAATGGCACATACCACAGGGTACCCTCTCTTCTTCCTAATTATGTTTATTGTTAATCTATACCTGCTGATCAGGTCCTCACGCCTACGTCTGCCAACATCATTCCCTCCAGCAGTGAGACAGATAATAGTATTACTCCCATTATTGTTCATGATGTCATCCAAACAGCTAACAATATCCTCCATCCCAGCCCCTGGAAAACACCCTCTGTCTCCTCTTCCTATCATGTCATTGTGTATGTACTCACTTATTTGTGGTTGCAGGGATTAAGTCATAGCTCCTGGCCCTGTCTCTTTGCTGGTTGCTATTAGGTCCACTCTCTCCCTACTCCTTGAGCTTTATTGTACCTCTTCTTAAAGCTATGTATGGATCCTGCCTCCACTACATCACTCTCCAGATTATTCCACTTCCTGATAACTCAATGGCGCTAAATCTAACCTATGACACTGAGCTTGACTCTATCATCATTACTGATTCTATGTCATCATTGAAGGCTCTTGGCTCATATAATGACTCCAACAACATGCTCATTGGGGAAGCCAGGTATAGATACTCAAAAATTAGGGACAAAGGAATTAATGTACAATTGCTATGGATCCCATCACACATTGGATTACTCCTTCATGATAAAGTTGATATGTTAGCCAAGAAGAGTATCGAGAAGGAGAATGTAGAATATAACTTTGGTATAACTGTGTCTAGCATTAGGAATAATATTAGGAGAGAAGTAAATAATGAAAATGATTGTTATAGGAATGCAGTTAGAAGCCTGAGTAGATCTATAACCCACTATGATAACATGAACGTAGATAAGTATGTTTATGGAGCAACTTGCAATGTGAACAGACTGACTGATGTTGTAGTGGCCAGACTTAGGCTTGGTTACAAGTACTTCTGGCAGTTTGGGAGACACACAAATGATGATCAAACTAAATGTAAATTATGTGATCAGGCATATGGTCACTCTCTTGAACACTATGTGCTTAATTGTCCACTTATTGAGGAATACAGAGACAGACAGTATAATAACCTATGTGACATGTCAAGATATCTTATTAATGAAAATAAGATACCAGATATACTAAGCAAATTTCCTAAATTTGCTTGTAACAGATAAGTGAACTATAGATATGTAGATATAAATCCATATGTATTCCTGTTAACCCTTTGGGGCCTAGTTCCTAGGCCTTTTGTGTATCCATATGCTCTCGCGCTACCGTCCACAGGATGGATATGGAGTGCACAATAAACTAGCCACTTCGGTGGCAAAATCTAATCTAAAATCTGTGACTGAAGGAATACTTCCTAACATCCAAGTGACTCATCTGAATTTTCAACTTTCAGTTGTGATCCCTTGTTGCTGTGCCCCATCTCTGAAACATTCTGTCCCTATCCACCATGTCAGTTCCTATCAGCATTTTATGTGTCGTTATTACGTCCTCCCTATCACTCTTGTCCTCCAGTGTTGTCACGTTGATTGCCCTTAATCTCTCCCTATAGGACATGCCCCTCAGTTCCGGGACTAGTTCTGTTGCAAACCTTTGCACTTTCTCTAATTTTTTGATATGTTTAATCAGGTTTGAGTTCCATACTGGTGCAGCATACTCCAATATGGGCCTGACGTACACAGTGTACAATATTGTAGATGAATGGTTCACAGAACCGACACGTTGATAAATTAGACACATGTGCAACTCTTGGGTATCTTTATTGAGGAAACGTTTCGTCACACAGTGGCTTCATCAGTCCATACAAAGGAGAAACTTGAAGAACAGGAGGAGAATGAGGTAATCAGTCCCTTAGCCTTGAGTCGATGTGGTCAGTCCATCAATCTTGATGTGTGTGTGTCTGTGTGTACTCACCTAATTGTGGTTGCAGGGGTCGAGACTCAGCTCCTGGTCCCGCCTCTTCACTGATCGCTACTAGGTCCTCTCTCTCCCTGCTCCATGAGCTTTATCATACCTCGTCTTAAAGCTATGTATGGTTCCTGCGCTTGTGTGTGTGTTTGCATGTGTATTTGTGCACTCATATATGTGTGTGAGTGCCTGTGTACTCACGTATTTGTGTGTACTCACCTAGTTGTACACACCTAGTTGTGGTTGCAGGCGTCGAGTCATAGCTTCCGGCCCCGCCTCTTCACTGGCCGCTACTGGGTCACTCTCCCTGCACCATGAGCTTTATCATACCTCTTCTTAAAGCTATGAATGGATACTGCCTCCACTACACCGCTTCCCAGACTATTCCACTTCCTGACAACTCTGTGACTGAAGAAATGCTTCCTAACATCCTTGTGATTCATCTGAGTCTTCAGCTTCCAACTGTGTCCCCTTGTTGTTGTGTCCCATCTCTGGAACATTCTGTCTCTGCCCACCTTGTCAATTCCTCTCATTATTTTATATGTCGTTATCATGTCCCCCCTATCTCTCCTGTCCTCCTGTGTCGTCAGGTCGATTTCCTTAAACCTCTCCTCGTAGGACACACCCCTTAGCTCTGGGACTAGTCTTCCTGCAAACCTTTGCACTTTTATTTATTTATTTATTATCAATTTGAGCACACATACAGAGGTACAAAAAAATACAGATAAGAGCAGCATGCCAAAGCCACTTATACTATGCATAGCATTACGGGCTGGCTTAAAATTAACTTAAGATTAACTAAGCAATGATGAAATCAGTGATAAAACATTAATGTAAACAGATTACTATAAAGCACAAGTGAGTATTACAAAGACAGGTCATATGGTTGCATTCAGTCATATGAAGGATTCTGTTAGGTAGTGTATTTAAAAAATAATAAAGTTAGATTCGGTTTTAGGTTTAACATTTATGTGATATAATTGTGAGAAACATTTAAGATATACAATTTATAAGGTTCAGTTATTCAGTATTTATTTGGTTTTGGGTGAGTAAGTGATCTTTGAGTAGAGACTTGAATTTATAAACAGGTAGTGTTTCTTTTATATTTACAGGTAATGAATTCCAGATTTTAGGGCCTTTTATGTGCATTGAGTTTTTGCATAGTGTGAGATGGACACGAGGAACATCAAAGAGTGATCTGTGCCTTGTGTTATGGTCATGTGTTCTGTTGAGGTTGGCAAGATGTTTGAGGGGAGGGTTAATATCAGAGTTAAGTGTTCTATGTATGTAATAGGTGCAGTAATAAGTATGGATGTTTTGTATGGTGAGTAGGTTTAGTGTATTGAATATTGGTGGAGTGTGCTGCCTGTAGTGAGAATTTGTTATCATTCTAACTGCAGCCTTTTGTTGGGTAATTAGTGGTCTGAGATGGTTAATTGTTGTTGAGCCCCATGCACAAATTCCATAGGTGAGATAGGGGTAAATAAGAGAGTGATATAGGGCCAGGAGGGCTGACTGTGGAACATAGTACCGTATCTTCGATAGTATGCCTACAGTCTTGGAAATTTTCTTAGAAATTTGTTGTATATGTGTATGAAATTTGAGTCTATTATCAAGGTGGATTCCTAAGAATTTTCCCTCTGTTAGCTTTGTGATAAGTGATCCGTTTATCATTATGTTAAGAGGGACATCTGTAGCTCTGTTACCAAACTGAATGAAGTAGGTTTTGTCAATGTTTAGTGTAAGTTTGTTAGTCCTCATCCAGGTAGATATTTTCTGTAATTCGGTATTTACAGTATTGGCTAGTGTGACTGGGCTCGGGTGAGAGAAGACGTATGTAGTGTCATCTGCAAATAGTGTGGGTTTGAGTAATTGCGAAGCATTTGGAAGGTCATTTATGTATAGGAGAAAGAGAAGAGGGCCAAGGACACTTCCCTGTGGGACACCAACTGTAATTGGTTGCGCAGAAGAGTTTGCCCCATTTGCGTACACATATTGGCTTCTGTTGCTGAGGTATGACTTGAGGTAGTTGAGGGAGTGCCCTCTTATACCATAGTGTGACAATTTTACGTGGAGCAAGTCATGGTCAACTGTATCAAAAGCTTTATGTAAGTCAATGAAGATCCCCAGTGGGACTTCTTTTTTCTCTATTGCAGTGTATATATGTTCTAGCATGTGTATAATAGCATCATTAGTATTTTTATTAGGCCTGAATCCAAATTGGCAGGGGTTGAGTATGTTTTGGGAGATAAGGTAGGAGTAGATTCGTTTATGAATTAATTTTTCGAAGATTTTTGAGAGAGGGTGTAAGTTGGATATTGGCCTATAGTTATTCAACTCTGTTTGGTCTCCTCCTTTGTGGATCGGGGTGACCCTTGCTATTTTGAGTACTGTAGGGAAGGTGGAGGATTCAATGGATTTGTTAAAGAGTGTTGCAATGATTGGAGATAGCACTTGTGACACTTTTTTGTATATAAAGAGTGGTAAGGTACTTAAATCTCCTGCCTTGTTTTTTAGTGCATTGATAATAAGGGAGACTTCGTATGGGTTAGTCGGAGCTAGGAACAGTGTGTTCGGGTAGTTGCCGGTGAGGTAGTCATTTGGTGGGGTATCTGAGCTTGGGATTTTATTGGCAAGGTTTTGTCCTATAGTGGAGAAGAAATCATCGAGTCTGTTTGCTGTTTCTGTTGGTGGGAGTTGGGGTTCATCTGATTTTGCTAATTTTATTTCGCTATTTCGTGATATCTTTTTTGTTCCCAGAATTTCTGATAGGGTTTTCCAGGTCTTTTTTATATCACCTCGTAAGTTGGATAATCTGTTCTCATAATACAATTTTTTTGCCCTTCTTATCAGGCTGGTTAGGATTGACGAGTAACGTTTTGTTTGGTCTCTGGTTATGTGACCCATTCTGTACTGTTTTTCATATTGGTGTTTTGTATTTATGGATTTGAGAATGCTGGGTGTTAGCCAGGGACTGTTCAGTCTCTTTGCTGTCATCTGTTTAGTTTTTTTAGGGCAGTGCTTGTTATAGAGGTATTGGGTCTTTTTTAGAAAATTATTAATACATTCGTCAATATCTGTATAGATTTCTAGCTCAGTGTGCCAATCAATGTTTGCTACTGCTGTTGTGAAGTTATTAATGGCTGCCTCATTGTGAAGTCTGAAGGTGACTTTAGTAGTGTCTTGGGGTAGTTTACCAAGAGTTGTTATGAGGAAAGTAGGGTAGTGGTCTGTGGTATTATCTGTAATTATGCCTGATTTTAAAGGGGATATGGTGTTGGTCCAGATGTGGTCAAGTAGGGAAACACTAGTCTCTGTAACTCTTGTAGGTTTTGTTACTGTTGGTAGTAACATACAGTTACTCATTGTGTTTGTGAATTCAGTAACGTGTGGGTCCTGGTCTTGCAGGAGATTTATATTGAAGTCACCTGAGAGTAGTAAGTGATCTTTGTTCATGCGTGCATCAGTTATCATACTTCCTAGATTTTGACTAAATTGGCTAATGTTTGACTGTGGAACTCTGTAGATGTTTATCAATGTGAGAGGTTTTTGTAGGTATTTGGATTTGAATTTAGCTATTATATATTCCCCATGTTCATCCCTTGTGCAAGTATTAGTGATACATTCTAGTTGGTCTGAGTAGTATATGGCTGTGCCACCCCCTTGTTGGTCTGGCCTACAGTTGTGTATGGCTGTGTAACCAGGAATGGCATAGACATCTGTACTATCAGGCTTTAGCCAGGTTTCAGTTAGTGTAATGATGGACATATTGGCATGTAAGGAATTTAGTAATGCTATGAGGTCATCGTAATGCTTGCTTAAAGATCTGATATTGTAGTTAAAGATAGTTATGTTGTTGTTGGCACTGAGAAGTGCCTTTGATTGTTCTGCAGTGTAGTAATTACAGTAACTGCTTGATTCATTTAAGTCATTAAATAAGAGGTTGGTATCAGGATCAATGCTTGTAATCATAAGATTTGTAGTGAATCTATAGTTAGAATTAAGAAGTCATTAAATAAGAGGTTGGTATCAGGATCAATGCTTGTAATCATAAGATTTGTAGTGAATCTATAGTTAGAATTAAGTATAAAACAAAGTAAATAGTCTTAAGCTAAAAAAGAGCACCTGAATTATTTAACAAATGTAAAATAATGAGCTAAGGGACTAATACAAATAAAGTGATGATCATATAATAGAGTTTGGGAATATGATAGTAGGTAGTACTATAAAGGTAATTTTTTAAAGTTAGAATTATAGTTTAAAATTATAATAAAAAGGGACTAATATAGGTTGTGGTGAACAATAAAGTGGTAATCAAATAAATGAGCTTTGGAATATAATGGCAAAATTGTGAACTTATTCTACTTTAGCACCTGAGAATAGCACCTTGATTATTTTAACAATTGTGGATATATAAACTAGGATAGTTATATAAAGCTAAAATAAAGGAGAAAATATATAAGGGACTAAAATTAAGTAATGGTAAGCAAAGTTAAATGGACAGATGGTAGGAATTATAATATAAACTTATAATATAAAAATACAATTTGAAATGGTACTTGCAATTGCACTAGAGTCTGGTATAGGTTGTTGACAAGATCAAGATTATAACTATAGATTTAAATTGACAAAATAAAATTCACAATTAAAGTACCAAAAGAATAATAGTAAAAAATCACAATGGTAATGTCTTGGTTATAATATGATAGTAAGATGGTAGACAGGTACCCAGGTACACAGGTACAAAGGATAATATAAAGGTTGGGGTTGAATATAAAAACTTGAAAATTTGGCAACAAAATGTTATGGGAAGTATAAAATAATGTTTAATGTACAAAAGTAAAATTGACTGGTAGTAAATATGGTGTTTAATAAAATTTTAGTAAGTAATAATGATTACAAAAAAGTGAAAAAGTAATGTTTCTCTAGTTTCTTTACGTGCTTGGCTAGGTGTGAGTTCCAAGCTGGTGCCGCATAGTCCAATATGGGCCTAACGTACACAGTGTACAGAGTCCTGAACGATTCCTTATTAAGATTTCGGAATGCTGTTCTTAGGTTTGCTAGGCGCCATGTGCTGTGTGTGTGTGTGTGTGTGTGTGTGTACTCACCTAACTGTACTCACCTAATTGTGGTTGCAGGGGACGAGACTCAACTCCTGGCCCCGCCTCTTCACTGAGTGCTACTAGGTCCTCTCTCTCCTTGCTCCATGAGCTTTATCATACCTCATCTTAAAGCTATGTATGGTTCCTGCCTCCATTACCTTACTTGCTAGGCTCTTCCACTTCCTGACTACTGTATGACTGAAGAAATACTTCCTAACATCCCTTTGACTCATCTGGGTCTTCAACTTCCAATTGTGACCCCTTGTTTCTGTGTCCCCACTCTGGAACATCCTGTCTCTGTCCACCTTGTCTATTCCACGCAGTATTTTGTATGTCGTTATCATGTCTCCCCTGACCCTTCTGTCCTCCAGTGTCGTCAGACCGATTTCCTTTAACCTTTCTTCGTAGGACATTCCCCTTAGCTCTGGAACTAACCTTGCCGCAAACCTTTGCACTTTCTCTAATTTCTTGACTTGTTTGATCAAGTCTAGGTTCTAAACAGGTGCTGCATACTCCAGTATGGGCCTGACGTACACGGTGTACAGTGTCTTGAACGATTCCTTACTAAGGTATCGGAACGCTATACTATGGTTTGCCAGGCGCCCATATGCTGCAGTATATGCTGCTGCTACTGCTGCTGCTGTGTGTGTGTGTGTGTGTGTGTGTGTGTGTGTGTGTGTACTCACCTAATTGTGGTTGCAGGGGTCGAGTTACGGCTTCTGGCCATGCCTCTTCTCTGATTGCCACTAGGTCCACTCTCTCCCTCCTCCATGAGCTTTATCATACCTCTTCCTAAAGCTATGTATGGTACCTGCCTCCACTACCTCACTTTCCATACTATTTCACTTCCTGACAACTCTATGACTGAAGAAATACTTCCTAACATCTCTGTGACTCATCTGAGTTTTCAGCTTCCAATTTTGACCCCTTGTTGCTGTGTCCCATCTCTGTTCACCTTTATCGATTCCTCTCAGTATTTTTTGTGTCGCTATCATGTTCTCCCCTGTCCTCCAGTGTCGTCAGGTCAAGTTCCTTTAACTTCTCCTGGTAGGACGTGTGTGTGTGTGTTAGTGTGTGTGTGTGTGTGTGTGTGTGTGTGTGTGTGTGTGTGTGTGTGTGTGTGTGTGTGTGTGTGTGTGTGTGTGTGTGTGTGTGTGTGACGAAGACAATAATACGATAACGCCCAGCAAATCGAGGTGTGAGGTCAGTAGTGAGTTGTGGATGTGGTTGGGGGAAGGGGGGGAATTCAGTGGGAGGGGGAGAGAATAAGCTGGGCACTACCACTCCACCGCAGGAGCCAGTATACCACCAGCTGTGGATGGGAACGCTGTCTCTACACCCCTTCATTCACAATTCAGAGTAACACATACCCTCCCTCCGCCCGTCGCTCTCTTGTGCCGGACTCTGGTGCCCCAACTTATATGTATAGTGAAATCACATGTTTATTATATCTCAAGTCTAGGTTGACTTTTCATTGTACATGAAGATGGAGTGTAGAGTTTTTGGCGTTTGTCTTCTGTAATTGCGTAGTGAGTGAGGCAGAAACGCCACGTGAGAGTGCCAGTCTGCTGGCGCAGGAAGCAACATCAGGTAGGTAAGATGGATCTCTCGTAACGACTAACCTAAACAGCTTCACGTGTGTTTAAATACTTATTAAACTTAATATATATATGTTATATAACCTGACTAGCAATGGAAAGTAGGTATGCAAATGTGGAATAGTGATACCTTATGGGTAGGCCTACCTGGGCTGGCAAATCTAAAAACTGCTTTCAGGAACTTGAAGACCGAGCCTTTTAGAACACTATACATGACCTGTGTTAGGCCCTTGTCAACTATATGTAAAAGTTCGAGAAGGTCCAGAGGTATGCAACCATAGCAAATGCGGAGATGAAGGGAAAATGCGTCATGAGGAGAGACTAATGGAATTAATCCTTCAAGGAAGGATGGGAGGGCAAGGTACCTTGGTGCTGGTGAATGGCTCTTGATCCAATATATTGGAGCTACCCCTCTCCTTTCTCCTATCACACTTAATTGCTTCTCACTCCCCAGGCGCTTGTTTGTTCGTTATGGATGTATTGATTTCCCATGCATATATAATTAAGGAAATAAACCTGACGACCTAGGAGGAAAAAATGACTAGGGTATAAATAGTAACACCTGACCTTCTATTGTACGAGGAAAGAACTGGGGAGAGATAATATCTGTCGACCTACTATAGGAAAAAAGAGGAATTGGGGGGAGAGATAATAACTACTTAGGGGGCCTATTTGCTGGCCTTAAGCCAACAAATAGCGGAAGCGACGAGACTAGGAAATACCCTTGACTTTATATTCACAAACAATGAGAATCTGGTACTGAACATAATGGTGTCAAAAACAGCTAATTCAGATCACAACTTAGTCGAGGTTAAAACCTCCATCCACACTAGTCTTCAGCAGGGAAATACAGTCACGAGGGCGGATTCAACAAATTCAATTTTAGCAACAAAAACATTAACTGGAGCAAATAAATCATGATCTCGGTGAAATATGCTAGAAAGAAAATTATGCTGTCATGGGCTTGAACCAGTATTTGGAAAGGGTGAGCTTACTAGCACTAGATGTATGCTCCAGACTTGTACCATTAAGAAAAAAAAAGAGAAGAAACAAGTTAAAAAGAGAAAGGGGTTCCCTATACAGACATAATTTAATATTTTTATTATGCACCCCACTCCCATCCTGTGGGCGGTAGTCAAAACACTACATAGGTACATAATGGGTCCAGGGACTGGGCCACAAAGTTTTGATACCCAAACAAGTTACAGCGGTAACGAACTATTAACATGTTTACATCTGGTTACAATATAATTCATGCAGACATGAATTAGGCCACAAAAATATTACAAAAACATTACCTTATATTTTAGCAAGGTATGCTTGCAAGAAAAAAAAAGTTTGAGTGGTAATGATTTATTAACAGTGGGCAAAGTCTGAGTATTTTCCCAGAATGTTGGTAATATACAACTATGGATAAAATAATTTGAATTTCTTCAACATTTCTCAGTGAATTGTCTCTGAATTCATTAATTTTATCACATTCCAGCACATAATGAAGCAAGGTATAACAATTGTCCATCCTCCAAAGTTTACATTACTTTTGGTCTATATCTGTTCGTGGTGACGTCCCAAAGATACTTGTAACCAAGCAGGAGCCGGGTGGTAATGACATCAGAGAGTCTGCTTATTTTGTTGGATGTACCATAGACATGTGGTTCCTCCTGCATGACATAATGAAGATAGGTGGTCTGATTGGTGTCAGTCTCCCTCAATTTTTAGTCAATAAAGTTAATTTGAAATTCTTATCTTGCTGACAGCCCAAGATTATAATCTACTCCTTTTTTGAAGTCATATGACTGCCAATATATATAGTTCTATCATGCATCTGAAGACCAATGAGAGATGCAATCCGGGCTGTGGTTCGTACGTCAGTTTGCGTGCGGCCAGCAGTAACAGCCTGGTTGATCAGACCCTAATCCACCACAAGCCCTGGCCTTAGACCTAGCCGCGGGGGCGTAAACCCAGGTCCCTTGACATCACTGTCCACAATCCTACCATACCTGTGTCTGACTTCTGACACAATCATGCCACAATTGATGATCTTAACTCCTTGAGTGCTCCTACAGACGAAGACGGAGAATTACATAAGTCAATGACTGCAGACTTTCTGAGGAACGAAAAGAAACACTAGGAAGTGAAATGGAAAATATTGAGCAAAAACTGAATGCATCCTACAAAGCCCAGGTGAGACAGAGGGAATAAAAAAAAAACAGAAATAAAACTGACTAAATCCTAAATAATTTTCTCGGATGTAAAATTTAGGGCAAAAACCACATCAAGTATCGGGGCCATTGCTTAAATAACATGGAACCTATACTGATTACAACGAGGAATATTGAGGTTGCCATTCAGTGAGCCATTAATCAGTCTAAAGACGACTGACAACCCAAACAAGTTTTTCATGTATGAGACTCAAAAATCCTGCCGACATTTCCATTATTTCTGACATAACTCTGACCTTACTTGACTTCAAAAAAAAAAATTTATTGCATTTTCCCGGACTGTCTCAGGAAAATGCCAGGAACTCTATAATCATACACAACACAAAAATAACCCGCACATAGGAATAAGAAACTTATAACGACGTTTCGGTTAGACTAGTCACCAAGAACTGCATGAAACTACGTCTTACTGGCTTGAATATCATTTGGAGGATATATTTATATATGTACCGACAACGCTGACGTTCTACATTACCAAAATCTTTGATTGCTTATCACAAGGAATCTAAACAGTTGTATAACTCAGGGCAGCATGCCCCTCAAGGAGGGCTCCTTGACGCTGGTGAGGGGCTCTTGATCTAGGGAATTGGATCTGTGCTCCAGTTCCCTGAATTAAGCCTGAATGCCTTCCATCCCCCCATAGGCGCTGTATAATCCTACGGGTTTAGTGCTTCCCCCTTGATTATAATAATAATAATCAGGGCAGCATGGGTTGTGTGCAGGTCAGTCCTGCCTCTCGCAATTGTTTGACCAGTATTAC